>NC_091461.1:63763488-64095800 GCF_027789765.1 Dendropsophus ebraccatus | reverse complement strand
TCCCCCCCCCCTCTTATAGATGGTCCCCCTCTTCCCCCCCCCTCTTATAGATGGTCCCCCTCTCCCCCCCCCCCCTCTTATAGATGGTCCCCCTCTCCCCCCCCCCTCTTATAGATGGTCCCCCCTCTTCCCCCCCCTCTTATAGATGGCCCCCCTCTTCCCCCCCCTCTTATAGATGGTCCCCCTCTTTCCCCTCCTCTTATAGATGGTCCCCCTCTTATAGATGGTCCCCCTCTTCCCCCCCCCCCCTCTTATAGATGGTCCCCCCTCTTCCCCCCCCTCTTATAGATGGTCCCCCTCTTTCCCCTCCTCTTATAGATGGTCCCCCTCTTCCCCCCCCCCTCTTATAGATGGTCCCCCTCTTCCCCCCCCCCCTCCCTTATAGATGGTCCCCCTCTTCCCCCCCCCCTCTTATAGATGGTCCCCCTCTTCCCCCCCTCTTATAGATGGTCCCCCTCTTCCCCCCCCCCTCTTATAGATGGTCCCCCCTCTTCCCCCCCTCTTATAGATGGTCCCCCTCTTTCCCCTCCTCTTATAGATGGTCCCCCTCTTCCCCCCCCCCTCTTATAGATGGTCCCCCTCTTCCCCCCCCTCTCTTATAGATGGTCCCCCTCTTCCCCCCCCCCCTCTTATAGATGGTCCCCCTCTTCCCCCCCCTTATAGATGGTCCCCCCTCTTCCCCCCCCCCCTCTTATAGATGGTCCCCCCTCTTTCCCCCCTCTTATAGATGGTCCCCCTCTTCCCCCCCCCCCTCTTATAGATGGTCCCCCCTCTTCCCCCCCTTATAGATGGTCCCTCCTCTTTCCCCCCTCCCTTATAGATGGTCCCCCCCTTATAGATGGTCCCCCCTCTTTCCCCCCCCTTATAGATGGTCCCCCCTCTTCCCCCCCCCCCCTTATAGATGGTCCCCCTCTTCCCCCCCCCTCTTATATATGGTCCCCCTCTCCCCCCCCCCTTATACCCTTATTGATGGTCCCCCCTCTTCCCCCCTCTTATAGATGGTCCCCCTCTTTCCCCCCCCTCTTATAGATGGTCCCCCTCTTCCCCCCCCCTCTTATAGATGGTCCCCCTCTTCCCCCCCTCTTATAGATGGTCCCCCCTCTTCCCCCCCCCCTCTTATAAATGGTCCCCCCTCTTTCCCCCCTCTTATAGATGGTCCCCCTCTTTCCCCCCCCCCTCTTATAGATGGTCCCCCCTCTTCCCCCCCTTATAGATGGTCCCTCCTCTTTCCCCCCTCCCTTATAGATGGTCCCCCCCTTATAGATGGTCCCCCTCTTTCCCCTCCTCTTATAGATGGTCCCCCCTCTTTCCCCCCCCCTTATAGATGGTCCCCCTCTTCCCCCCCCCCCCCCTCTTATATATGGTCCCCCTCTCCCCCCCCCCTTATACCCTTATTGATGGTCCCCCCTCTTCCCCCCTCTTATAGATGGTCCCCCCTCTTCCCCCCCTCTTATAGATGGTCCCTCTCTTCCCCCCCCCCTCTTATAGATGGTCCCCCTCTTTCCCCCCCCCCTTATAGATGGTCCCCCTCTCCCCCCCCCCCCTTATACCCTTATTGATGGTCCCCCCTCTTCCCCCCCTCTTATAGATGGTCCCCCCTCTTCCCCCCCCCCCCCCTTCCTCCGTGCAGGCAGATTTAAAAAAAAAAAACAAAAACAAAAAAAAACTCACCTTACAACCCGTTCCCCCGTCGATCCATCCTCTCCTGTCCTTCAGGCTCCGTCTGTCCCCCAGCTGTTGCGCAGCTGCCGGGGGTGTCCCGTCCAATCCCCCAGCAGCGCGCGCATCAGAGAGCTCCCCGTGCGCCGGAAGTCACAGCCACAAGCGCACGGGGAGCTCTGGGATGCGCACGCTGCCGGGGGATAGGACGGGACACCTCCGGCAGCTGTGCAACAGCCGGGGACAGTAAGAGCAGGACTCTTGTGACCGCAAGCAAAACAATGCTTGCGGTCACAAGAGCCTGCAGTGGCGAGGGGGGGCCGGGCGGCGTGTGGGCGGCGTGGCATGGGCCTCCTGGAGCCTCGGGCCCCGGGCGGCCGCCCAAACCGCCCACATTATAATCCGCCATTGAGGTTTAGGAACAGTCAATCTTAAGATGAGCTGTATATAAATTGTCTATGGATTTAAGACCATTTAGGTAGTTAGTTTCTAGAGCTGTAGCATGCTAGAGTACAATTTTATAGTCCTAGGCATGTGTGCATATGAGGATGCGAGTTGAATATACAATATTCAGTGTGTCGTCTAGCTAATATGTAACTAGTTTCAGGATATGTTCTTGCTATTCTGATTTCTTAACTGAATTTTTTTTTAATTTCCTGAAGAGACCGCGTTGGCTGTGTTTGGCAAGTAGTACGAGACCACCTCTACCAGCTTTGTGCTCATGCTGTGGAGTTTTGTTTTCTTGTTGAACGCGCAGTAGTCGGATTGCTGCGACTTGCTATTCGTCTGTTGCGGCGTGAGGATATCAGCGCACAGGTACACTAGCATGGTGTTCTCTCTTTGTATTCTTTGTTGTAATTAAAATGTTCCCTTTTTTCCGGCTGATATATCTTACAGTGCAGTGCATTGCAAGCTGCTGGATTCCATTTAGTGCTCATTCTATCAGAAAGGCTTCATACGGGAAGTGAGAGAAGCTGCAAACTGAGATGTCAAAGAGCTTTTCTGATGGACTGAGTTGTTAACAACATCCTGCATTTTGTACTGCCTTACCAGATATACGGGCTGCAGAAGACAAGTGCTCCAGAATTTTTATTAAAACCAGTTATAAATGCGCTTCAGAAAATACAGCAAGTGTCTGCAAAAGTATCACTGGCTTTTAACACACACTACCCTTTTATAGAAACTATATTTACTGCACTGAAACTGATTTACTGCACTGAAACTGATTTACTGCACTGATCTTCTGCTATCATGGTAGATGTAGCACGAGCACTGATCACCCAGATGTACAGTATTTTCTACATTACGTTATTAGCTGTGACTCCAGCCAGTAACTAACATGTCACCCTGAAAGAAAATTTTTTTTTTTCTGTACATTGAGGTTTTGTGGAGAAGGTACTTTATAGATTGCTGATGCATACTAGGAAAAGAAGAAAAGTTGTTACATTTTAAACCTATAGGGTGCCTTCAACACGTACCGGATCCGCAGCGGATTTCACGCTGCAATTTGCTGCAAAATCCGCTGCGGATCCTGGTATAATGAAGTTCTATGGGTTACATATACGCAGCGGAATTTTCATTCTGCTGTGGATATGTGACCCAGCCCCTTTAACTGCCCGCAGCCCCGGCCCAAAGCATACATTACCTGCTCCTCGCCGCGGCTGTGTGAAGCTCCCGGCTCCACTTGCTCCTCATCAGCCAATCAGTGCTGTCGTGCACTAATTGGCTGATGAGAAGCGAGGGGAGCCGGGAGCTTCACACAGCCGCATCGACAAGCAGGTAATGTTTGCTCTGGGCCGGGGGTTACAAGGGCCGGGTTGCATATGTGCAGCTGCAAATCGCTGCGGATCCAGTACGTGTGAAGCTACCCATACAGTCAAAAACTAAATAAGATCTAACAGTAGTCAAACAGACAAATGAATGTAACAAATATACATAAACCTTGCTGGAGAATGTAGACGTTTGTGGGCTAATTTACATAGTTTGGTGACTTTCAATGTTAAAACCTAAGTGATACATGTGACCAAAATAGTTAATGCTTGTAGAAAAAGTAGCAATTTTAATAGGCTGCTGTTGCATTTGACAGGTTCTTCTTTCACTCCGTATTCTTTTAATGATGAAGCCGAGCGTCCTGTCCAGGGTGAGTCGACAAATCGCTTTTGGCCTTCACGAACTGCTAAAGACCAATGCTGCCAACATCCATTCTAGCAATGACTGGTACACTCTGTTCTGCTTGCTGGAGTGCATTGGAGCAGGAGTGAAGCCGCCACCTGCCCTGCAGGTGACAACCAGAAGCGATAATGATGCAGGTAGGTGGAGGATGTGCTTTTATGAAATTCGATGCTCTGAGAGATAAGCAGCTGTTTTATGCCAGCTCTGAATTAAGTGAAGGCTAGATGAAGAAAATACATATGCTGCCCAAGTCCATTAATAAAATTAAAACCGTTCAGCTGCTCTTCATGTTTACAGCCTGACATGTTCATTCTGGGGTTTTATATCATAGGCAGTGGCGTGACTGAGAGAGGTAACCAGCATTTCATTAAGCAGATATTTATCACCGCTCTATAACATTCTGTTTTGCAAAGTATATAATAGGCAGCTATGTGTGCGGGGGTCCTGAACCACTCTACACCATGTCCTACATAACAGTGGATTATGCATTAGGTACCTCTTGATCACTGTGATTTCTAGAGATTATTCTTGTGTAGAAGACTGACATGAAAACATTATATATCTCTACAATTTGCCTTTTGAATCATTGCCTTCTTGAGATCTACTGACAAGGAATTAGTTTTATTGTTGGCATGACAACTAGAAGGCAACTGCTAATGGGATTAAAGGTGCCCCCCCCCTTTTAAAAAGTTTTCCTCCGTTTCTATGGAGGAGAGGTAAACTGCAGCGACAGCACTCTTACCTGTCACCACCGACTTCATCTGTCAGTGGTTGATCGCGGAGGCCCCATACACCATAGACTGACAACCCAATCCGCCTTCAGCGGCAGTGCTTCGGCTGACATAGGTCTATGGGTCCTATCACATGGATCGATAATCTGACAAATCAAGCCAATTCAGCAAATTATCAATTCGTGCCTGTTTCTGGCCCCTGTCTCTTCTGTGACAGGCCGCTCAGCCTTACCGTGATGCTGTCCTGGAGTTGAGCAGCACAAGTGTCAGTGGAGAGCTAGCAACACGAGAGAAAGGCTGCAGGTAGAGATGAGTGAGCACAGTAAAAACAATTTGATTCACTGCATTAGCTCAGCAGTATGCTTATCAGCCTGCTGCCTGAAGTCCGTGCCGCTCTACCCCGGGTGTCTGGAAAAGCTGGATCCAGCTTTTCCTGTCACACAGAGTGGCACAAGCTTTAAAAGCAGTAGGCTGACTGCCAAACTAACAATGAAAATTGCTTTGTTTTTACTGTAAATTTGCTCACCTCTAGCTGCAGGACACCCAGGGAGAATAGATACAAGATATGTAGAAATCAAGGGCTGCATGGACATTGCTGACAATATATACACAACCCTTGCTGTTCGATGATCAAGCTGTGTATAGGCTTAGTAAGCGAGCGTCAATCTAGCAGTTTTTTTTTTTTCTTTCATATTAACGTACTGGAATTTTTTTTTTCCCTTTTGTTACTATGGTTCTGCCACTGATGCCCTTACTTGGCCTGGTTGTTTTCCCTGGCTCGAAGAAGGAGGGCTGTCTCTCCAGGACAGCCATTTTCCTGCATGATGATACAGCAATATTGTGTGACAATTAACCACACAATGGAAAGCAATGTTTCATTGGCATACACCTGCTACAATTTTATAGCTGCCTTTGCAACATGGCTTGCCTCCCTCAGGCCAAGAGACCACGTCAGACCGTGTTGGTATTTATGGAGACGGTTTTAGGGAGTGACATACTGGGCAATTGTCAGACTGCTCCGAATTAAACACTCAACCTTTCACTGCCCCACATTACCAGGGAATGTAAACTTTAATGCAACTTAAAGTTTAACTGTAAATGTGTGCAATGTATTTTTGAAGTTTGGTTAGACTTTTTTTTTTTTTTTTTTTTCTTATCTGCTTTTCCGAAATCACAGGACTTGTGTTTTCATTTCTGTCTGCAGCGATTTTGTAGTCTTTTGTAGGCTTTGCACTTATGGATTCTCCTGCAGTTTTATGTATAAATCATTGATGTAGCCAGGTATTACTAGATATGGTCTTTGGCAGGCTGTTTTAGTTCAATGCTTCTATGCAAAATTCTGGTCCATGCCGTCTTTTAGCAGCCAGCATTGAAGAACCAAGATTAGGGCCAACAGATTTTTCTCTGTCAGACCTGCAGCAGAAATATGAGGCATACCCTTGAAATTCTATCACATATTTTCACTTTGTCATGGGTTTTCTGCATTTATAATAATAATAATAATAATAATAATAATAATAATAATAATGTTATCCCCATTAAAGGAATATTCCCCATTAACCTTATTAAAGTGGTATTCCTATCTTAGCTTTTTAGCCCCTATCCATAACAAGCTTATTGATGGGAATCTGACTGCTGGGACTCCTACTAGTCTTGAAAACAAAGAGAGTCCCTCGAATTAAAGGAGAAGTCTGGCTCAGTGTCTCTCAGTGTCCCCCTGCCATCATCCTCTCCAGTAGCCACAGCCCGCACAGCTCTGGGAGTCGGGCCGTGACATCACCATGTTATCCAGGGAGTAAAGCCTTGATGCAGTAGTAAGGGCAGGGAAAAAAGCACTTTATAAGCATTTCCTGTAATAAGTGTATATTGGGGATTTGTATAACTTTTGGGGGGAAATTCATAAATCGCTGGACTTCTCCTTTAATAGATCTCTCACTTTGGCCTGCGCTGCATTCATTCACATCTCCATGCACCTGTTGCTACTTCCATAGACTTACTTACATGTGTCTCTGAGTCTAGTTTTCTGTAATATGAAAAGTTATAGTTCTATCTCTGCTTGCTGTCAGTGAATGCAGGCATAAGTACCTGTCTTTGTATCACAGCTCTGTATATTGGAAGTGTTATGGATGTTCTTAGTCTGGATGGAACTAGAATGTTTACATTCACAGTCAGCAAGCAGAGATCTAAACATACACTACACCCCGCGGTAAACAGATGCCTGTTTACTGTGCAATAGTAATTACAGCAGTGGGCAGGAAAGAAAGCTAAGAGGATGAGTACGCAAATAGACCAATCAGAAAATGCATGATGGGAAATATAGTTTCCTATCTTGGTTATAGATCAGCTTTTAGAAAAACTTGTAACTCAGGCATGGCAGCAGCTACAAAGATGCAGCTTTACCACAAAATTCATGCAGTAATCATAAGAAAAAAGTGCCATGTCCCCTGGTGCGGATTTATAATCCCACAATGTTTGAAGATTTTCTTTGGCTCTACATGTTTAGGGAAATAGGGAAAACTCTGCAGTTCTAAACCCGAACTATATTTGATTCTAGGTGCTCAGTCTGACAGCGAAGTGTCCTCTTATCACTCCACTGATATTAGCTTGGATCGTGGATACACCTCAGACTCAGAGGTATACACAGAACACAGCAAGCAATCCAAAATGCACCGATCAGTCACTGATGTGGATATGGCTAACAGTGGCTGGCTTGTGGTGAGTAGACTTCATATGATACTATTGAAATCAAATACACTAAAGTAGTTCCACGTAGTTAATTTTTTTTCAAGTCAGCTCATTCTTGCCCTCAAAAACAAGCACAATTTATATGTGGACCTGCACTCATTTCCCAAAGTGCAGTGTGCATGGGTGCATAAATCATGAAGTCCTTTGTAAATGAATGTGCAGTGTGCAGATGAAAGCTGATCATATTTGTGGTAGACTGCTTGCCACAAAGGCTCAGAGTTGTCCATTCTTAGGGAGCTATTTGACAGCTTTAGGTCACCTGTGAGTGAGCCTCTCAGCAAGTAAACACTCGCTGTTCTGATGTGGTGAAAAATCATTGGCTGTTTCCCCCACCACTCAGTGTAAGAGTCCTGTTACACCAACAAATTTATCGGACAGATTTTTTAAGCCAAAGCCAAGAACCGATTATAAAAAGAGAACAGGTCATGAAGGAAAGACTTGAGATTTCTCCTCTTTTTCAAATCCATTCCTGGTTTTGGCCGCAAAAATCTGTCGGATAAATCTGTTGGTGTAACAGGGCCCTAATAGAGGATTTAGCACAATCATTCATATGGACTAGTCACATGACTAATTGAGCCTTGTGAAGGCTATGTAAATAAGCATTGATCACCGAGATTGGTGCTTATTTACTGGTGGTCTCAAGCCATCTTGTATGTCTTAAGGCCAATGATTTTTGGAATGTCAGGATGGACATTTACTAATTAATTGGCTGGTTGCTGGCCCTATAACTGGGTTGCTTCCGTCATTGACAGCCCTATACATCCCATTCCAGTTTATGGAACATGTAATTGTATTGTCATATTTTTGCTGAAGTATTAGTATGGAGCTGTCTTGAAATCCTGCCTGTTATTTTATATAGTGAGGATGATGTGTTTTATGTCTGTGCAGGTTGCAAAGGAAGATGTGGATTCTTCTAAAATGTCATCAGTCATGAACAAGCCAGGAATAAACACTCCAGTAAACCAGTACAGTCTAACAGTCGGTCTAGACTTTGGCCCACATGATACTAAATCTCTCATGAAAAGTGTGGAATCTCTGTCTTTCATTGTCCGTGACGCTGCACATGTCACACCGGAGAACTTTGAGTTGTGCGTAAAGACAATTCGGGTCTTTGTAGAGGCGAGTCTTAATGGAGGTGTGTGTAAGTGTTGCTCAGACTTCTTCCTTTTTACAGAACCAATAGATGATTTGTTGGTGAGTTTGCTTTGTCTGGACATGCCATAACGTTATGGGCACCTGCAGCATGAAACCATTTATGTTCATAGGATACACGTTGTCCTGAAAAGGAGGATAATAAATGTTACACTGTGCATGTATTTTAAACTGCTTTTTGCCTGTCATACGCTTTGTTACTTGCAGTTCATTGTAGTAATAAAACTCATTTTGCCACTTTCAAAGGGTATAAATCACAAGAGAGGAGGGCAAAGAGTCACAAGTATGATAGCAAAGCTAATCGCTTTAAGAAGAAAAGTAAAGAGAAGGAAAATCCTGTGCGTCGTTCCCGGGTTTCCAATCAGCGCCAGTATCGTTCACATAGTGATGATGAGGAGGACGAGAGCGTGCCCGCCAGCTACCACACTGTGTCATTACAGGTTAGTCACGACGTAAGTATGGCAGGCCTTTCCTCCTCCTTCAAATCTTTCCATTTGTTCTGGATTACTAAGAAGAAATAAGGACTACTTAATTTCTTCCAGAAATTATTTTCCATTTTCTTGTGTTAAATCATTGGTTTCACATAACTATATGATTAACTTAACTCTTGCATTCATGAGCCATATATGATTGGCTTTATGATTTCCATGAATGATCATTCATGTAAACGGCAAAATAATAGGCTTGCAACACCATAAATTGACCCTTTCACTACCCAGTACCACCAGGCAATGTAAAAGTTATTCCTTTGCTGCCCTAGACCTACAGTACAAGGGAATTTTTCAAAATAACAGATTCACCATAATTTGGTTGCTGCATAGAAACAGTCTATATTTGCAATAGGTGAGGGCATCATCCTGTCTGATCTAACATGTGGAAACCTTCTGGGCTGGTTCCTTTTTCCAGTAGCTGTATGGATATTACTATAACATCTCCCATTCCCTCACAACTAAAGAGCTATTTTTTCTTGAAAATGTGACTTTGTGTGAGATAGTAATGCTGTCTCCTGCCATGGGATACTAGTGGTTTTTTTCTGTAACTTCCCATCCAAAGACTAGACTGTTAAAGTAAACCATCTATACACTGTTTACGGTAGAATTTTTTTGCAGGTTAGGGGTGGGAATAAAAAATGTCATTGTACTGCCAGCGTATTTCTTTAAATTTAAAAGTAGATATTCATGAATGATAAAAGATAGTGTTTCTAGTTGATTATACTGTAGCTAAAGTCATGCAGGATGATGGCAGATTTATCTGGTATTTTATGGAATACCAGTGTCTGAGTGATCTTCCAGCTTCCCAGGACACACTTGGCAATAATATCTATTTACAGGCATGTGGATCTTCTCTTTGTTTCTAAGGGTGCCTTCACACCTACCGTATCGCAGCAGAAAATCCGCTGCGGATCCGCAGCAGATTTAACTAACTGAATGAACACAGCATCAGATACGCACTGTAAAATCTGCTGCGGATCCGCAGCAGATTTTACAGTGCGTATCTAATGCTGTGTTCATTCATTTAGTTAAATCTGCTGCGGATCCGCAGCGGATTTTCTACTGCGATACGGTAGGTGTGAAGGCACCCTAAAACTTTACCTATGGGTTCTGGTGATAGATTCCTGTTTTCTTAGCTTTCCACAATATACCTGCCTCATTACACGGTGTTCAACTATTTCCCTGTTTTGGGGTGAATTTTGTCCTTAAATGTAAGCGGGCTTTGCTCTTCTGTGATCCCTTTCTTCCTTCAATGGAGGAGGACATGGCCTGCATTAGAGAAGCTTTTGTGAATGTCTATATATTTTCTTGTTCACGCACAAGATAGTAAGAATAGTTCTGGAAGCAATGATTTTGTTTTTGTTTTTTTTGCATATTAGCCTTTAATGATAAAATGTTTGTGTATCTGAATAAGACAGAGGACTGTATTCTTGTTTTTTTCATGTAAACATCTTGGCTTCCTTCCTTGTAGTCCAAAAAGGCTGTAAGTAAATTTTGCAGACCACAAGTACAATTTTGATCAGTGCATATAGAGAATACAGAGTAACAGGGAATATTGTTGTGCATTGTAGGTGTTGCATAACCTCATCAAATGTTTATAGACTAAAGCAGTGGATGACTGTGAAACATGCTATACAATATTAAAAAAAAAAAATCTCCTTTTAAATAACATTTCACATCATTCTGTTTATTTTAGCTTCTTGACCTGATGCACACACTACACACAAGGGCTGCCACAATTTACAGTTCTTGGGCAGAGGAACAGCGCCACCTAGAGACTGGCGGAGAGAAGATAACAGCAGACTCTAGGACACTGTGGTCAAACTGCTGGTGTCCATTGTTGCAAGGTGGGCTATCTCCTCACATCCCGCCAAAATAAAGTTTTGGTAGATGGTGCACAGATTATTCAGTGTGTCACATCTGTAGCCACAGTAAAGCAGAGAAGGAGCAGGACACCAAGCTGAGGAACCTTTTTAAGAAGTTGGACAAAACATGCATTATTTTGTGTGTAACAAATCATTGTACAGTGGTACCTTGGTTTAAGAGTAACTTGGTTTAAGAGCGTTTTGGTTTAAGAGCTCACAATTTTTCAAAATTGTGACTTGGTTTAACCCCTAGACGACCCTGGGCGTACCTGTACGTCCTGGGCCGCCTAGGGATGTTTAGAGCGGTGCCGCGGTCCTGGGTGCCGCTCGTAGCCCGGGACTGCGGCTATTAGCAGGCAATGTCTGATTGCTGTGCCTGCTTATTAAGTAATCGGATGCAGCTGTCAAAAGTTATTACTTACTGCAGCCCATCCCTGGGGGGCTTCTAGTATAAGTGTAAAAGTAAAAAAAAAAATTGTTATTAATAAAAATCCCCCTCCCCTAGTAAAAGTTTGAATCACCCCCCTTTCCCCATGTTATAAATAAAAATAAATAAAAAAATAAACATGTTTGTTATCGCCGCGTGCGTAATTGCCCGAACTATTTATTTATCATATTCCTGATCTCGCACGGTAAACAGCGTAAGTACAAAAAAATCCCAAAGTGCAAAATTGCACATTTTTGGTCACATCCAATCCAGAAAAATTGTAATAAAAGCGATCAAAAAGTCGCATATGCGCAATCAAGATACCGATAGAAAGCAAAGATCATAGCGCAAAGACTAACACCTCACACAGCCCCATAGACCAAAGGATAAAAGCGCTATAAGCATGGGAATAGAGCGATTTTAAGGAACATATATTTGTTAACAATGGTTTTAATTTTTTACCATCACATAAGAGAAAAGTTACACGTTATATATCGTTGTAATCGTAACAACTTGAGGAGCAAGCATAACAAGCCAGTTTTACCCCAGGGCGAGTGGCGTAAAAACAAAAACCACACAGACCTCTGACAGCAGCCCTGCTTCTCTATTCTAGCCTGTTGTACTACGCTACTGATTATGAGGATCTGTAGCTCCGGCCTGTATCTACAAACTGCTGCTGTGTTATCAGGCTTATGCAGTTACTGTACATTATACACCACATGCTGATTGCTATACTGTACAGTAATATCACATATCACAAGTGTTTGTTTCATTTGTTTTACATGTTCAGAATAAAGAAAAAAATCATTATTTTTGGGGTGTAGAACCAATTGTCTGCATTTCAATGATTTCTTTATGGGAAAATTTGCTTTGGTTTAAGAGTGGATTTGGATTACAAGCACAGTCCCGGAACGAATTGTTTTTCATTACAGGTAAAGACTGTGTTTTATTATCTAGTCTACTATGAAAATCTGTTTTGTTTTTCTCCTCCTTCATAGGGATAGCATGGCTCTGTTGTGATGCCCGACGCCAGGTCAGAATGCAAGCTCTTACTTACCTGCAGAGGGCACTTTTAGTTCATGATCTACAAACTTTAGATGCACTTGAATGGGAAGCGTGTTTTAACAAGGTAAATTTATTACATTTTTAGATTACTATATGGCATGAAGATCAGAGCTAGGTAATTTCTGGGAAAAATCTGTTTTTATACATTGTTATGGAGGCTTCCTTTTCTATTTAGCTGTTTTTAACAGCATTTACTGACATGGTCTACGAGGAGCCCCATGATCCATGATGACAATGTACAGGAGCTGTCCCCTTGAGATGAATGTAAAGCATTACTTGGCATACTCTGTGACCTTTAAAGAGGTCATTCCACAGGGAGCTGCTGTTGTCTTAAAGCCCTTTTACACAGGCTGATTATCTTTAATGAACGTTCACTTGGACGATAATCGGCTCGTGTAAAAGTGACTGATCAGCTGATGAGTGGGAATGTGCCCGCTCATTAGCTGATTGCATATTTTGCACTTATATAAAAATTTTCGCTATTGGAAAAACATCTACCTGTGTAAATAGGAGATATGCAGCTTATTGCAATATATTTAAGTGGCCGCACAAATGATGCAGTAGTGGTTTGTGCGGCCCAGCCTTCTGAAGATACTGCTAATGAACGCTGATCTGTACTCATTTGCAGCTTCATGTATCTTAAAGGATGCTTACACTCTTAGTAATAGTAATATTGGCATATGCTCAAGATTTTTAGTCAGAGCTCAGCGCTGGAAGCTTAGTCCTGATTTGTCAATCAAAATGAGAGAGGGAGGATGAGGAAGTGGAGAGGTTCCTTTCTGTGGGACCTCAGGGCTTGGCACCCCCTCTCTGTGTTATGTAATGAAGTTTGATGTTAGGGCACAAACACCTATGTAGTATTACCTGTGATTGTATATGCTGCAGGCAGCTGACAGGCCCCTATTAAATTAAATTCTCCCTATTTTTATTTTATCTATATTATCATTTTATTCTTTTACGTCATATAGACCTAATGGGACACAGATTGCCAAATTGACAATGCATTTGGAAACAAATACACAGAAGCCTATTGTTGTGATAGCTCTGCATAGTTTAATAAAGGGTTGCTTTTTCTAATACATTTTTCCATTTGTCTTTAAATAGGTGCTCTTTCCACTGTTAACAAAGCTTTTAGAGAACATTAGTCCAGCCGATGTGGGAGGCATGGAAGAAACAAGAATGAGAGCCTCCACCTTGCTATCTAAAGTATGTATGATTATATATATATATATATATATATATATATATATATATATATATATATATATATATACACACACACAAAAAAAAGTAAAAATATATGTGTGTGCGTGTGTGTGTATATATATATATATATATATATATATATATATATATAATATATACACACATACACTGCCGTTCAAAAGTTTGGGGTCACCCAAACAATTTTGTGTTTTCCATGAAAAGTCACACTTCTTCACCACCATACGTTGTGAAATGAATAGAAAATGGTCAAGACATTGACAAGGTTAGAAATAATGATTTGTATTTGAAATAACATTGTTTTTACATCAAACTTTGCTTTCGTCAAAGAATCCACCTTTTACAGCAATTACAGCATTGCACACCTTTGGCATTCTAGCTATTATTCTGTTGAGGTAAACTGGAGAAATTGCACCCCACGCTTCTAGAAGCAGCTCCCACAAGTTGGATTGGTTGGATGGACACTTCTGGCGTACCATACGGTCAAGCTGCTCCCACAACAGCTCAATGGGGTTCAGATCTGGTGACTCCACTGGCCACTCCATTACTGATAGAATACCAGCTGCCTGCTTCTGCTGTAAATAGTTCTTGCACAATTTGGAGGTGTGTTTAGGGTCATTGTCCTGTTGTAGGATGAAATTGGCTCCAATCAAGCGCTGTCCACTGGGTATGGCATGGCGTTGCAAAATTGAGTGATAGCCTTCCTTATTCAGAATCCCTTTTACCCTGTACAAATCTCCCACCTTACCAGCACCAAAGCAACCCCAGACCATCACATTACCTCCACCATGCTTAACAGATGGCGTCAGGCATTCTTCCAGCATCTTTTCATTTGTTCTGCGTCTCACAAACGTTCTTCTTTGTGATCCAAACACCTCAAACTTGGATTTATCCGTCCACAACATTTTTTTCCAGTCTTCCTCTGTCCAATGTCTGTGTTCTTTTGCCCAATTTAATCTTTTTCTTTTATTGGCCAGTCTCAGATATAGCTTTTTCTTTGCCGCCCTGAAGCCCAAAATCCCGCAGCCGCCTCTTCACTGTAGATGTTGACACTGGTGTTTTGCGGGTACTATTTAATGAAGATGCCAGTTGGGGACCTGTGAGGCGTCTGTTTCTCAAACTCTAATGTGATTATCTTCTTGCTTAGTTGTGCAACGCGGCCTTCCACTTCTTTTTCTACTCTGGTTAGAGCCTGTTTGTGCTGTCCTCTGAAGGGAGTAGTACACAGCGTTGTAGAAAAACTTCAATTTCTTAGCAATTTCTCGCATGGAATAGCCTTCATTTCTAAGAACAAGAATAGACTGTCGAGTTTCAGATGAAAGTTCTCTTTTTCTGGCCATTTTGAGCGTTTAATTGACCCCACAAATGTGATGCTCCAGAAATTCAATCTGCTCAAAGGAAGGTCAGTTTTGTAGCTTCTCTAACGAGCTACACTGTTTTCAGATGTGTGAACATGATTGCACAAGGGTTTTCTAATCATCAATTAGCCTTCTGAGCCAATGAGCAAACACATTGTACCATTAGAACACTGGAGTGATAGTTGCTGGAAATGGGCCTCTATACACCTATGTAGATATTGCACCAAAAAACAGACATTTGCAGCTAGAATAGTCATTTACCACATTAGCAATGTGTAGAGTGTATTTCTTTAAAGTTAGCACTAGTTTAAAGTTATCTTCATTGAAAAGTACAGTGCTTTTCCTTCAAAAATAAGGACATTTCAATGTGACCCCAAACTTTTGAACGGTAGTGTGTGTGTGTGTGTGTGTGTATATATATATATATATATATATATATATATATATATATATATATATATATATATCTCCATAAAGCTTCAATTACTATATTTCATGCCATATTCCCGACATAAAAATCATTGTAAGGAGCTTTGTGTTTGCAGCAAAATTGCATGGATTGCTCCATTTTCACCCCTGTTGCTTACACTTTGTTAATCCAATTTATTGTTAAAAAAAAAAAAAATCTTTTAATCCAGTAGGCTGTGTATGTGCATAACTGCTGAATAATGTTCTTTTTTTTTTTTTTAACAAACAATCTTAAAAGGATTTTAAATACCACCAAGCTGCTTGTTTCTTGTCTGTGATGTATCTGTGGTTAGAGCAAAATTTTCCATTGGTAGGTAATTGACTGGGAAATGCAAGATAGGGCAGCACGGTGCCTCACTGGTTAGCACTGTAGCCTTGCAGCGCTGGAGTCCTGGGTTCAAATCCTACCAAGGGCAACATCTGCAACAAACAATCTTAAAGTGACTCTACCCACAATCTGTCCCCCCCCAAACCACTTGTACCTTCGGATAGTGGCTTTTAATCCAAGATCTGTCCCGGGGTCCGTTCGGCAGGGGATGCAGTTATTGTCCTAAAAACAACTTTTAATCCTGCAGCGCTGTGTATAACGGCTTACATTTGTATATGCATTAGGCTGGCACAACCTCTACGTCCTTCCTCCCCACCCTCCTCATCATTAGGAATGATCCAGGAACATTTACTGCTGTTTGAGCTTTGCACAGGTGTATTAATGATCCAGCCCATGTTCATTATACACGCAATTTGCCTGGAGCATTTCTAATGATGAGGAGGGTGGGGAGGAAGGACAGAGAGGGTGTGCCAGCCTAATGCATATACAAATGTAAGCCCCGGCCGTTAGAGACAGCGCTGCGGGATTAAAAGTTGTTTTTATGACAATAACTGCATCCCCTGCCGAATGGACCCCAGGACAGATCTTGGATTAAAAGCAGCTATCTGAAGGTACAAGTGGTTTGGGGGGGGGGTCAGATTGTGGGTACAGAGTCGCTTTAAAAGGTTTTTGAATACTACCAAGCTGCTTGTTTCTTGTTTGTGATGTATCTGTGGTTCGAGCAAAATTTTCCATTGGTAGGTATGTTCTCTCCGTGTTTGCGTGGGTTTCCTTCAGGTACTCCGGTTACCCGAAAAACATACAGATAGTTGAAGCTCTGTGGAATCTGTGTGCGCTATACAAACAAAAAAACATTAAATAAACATTAAACATTAACAGATATCTGTAATTCCATCCTACAGTACATTGTGCCATCCCACCATCATTAATTTATGTAGTATATATTTATGTCTGCAGATTAGGTTTCTATGTTAAAAAAAAAACAACAATATTTAAAAGGAACCCATCATTTTAGTTCTGCTATCCTGTGAAAAATGTTAAATTTGCTCTGGATGTCTTCTGTATGCATTACATGTGACTTTCTTCATACAAGATTTGACAGCATGGACCTATAGATAGGTGTAATGAGTCTATGACTGATTTTCTTAAACAACGGGGGAGATTTATCAAACATGGTGTAAAGTAAAACTATCTCGGTTGCCCCTAGCAACCAATCAGATTCCACTTTTTATTCCTCACAGACTCTTTGGAAAATGAAAGGTGGAATCTGATTGGTTGCTAGGGGCAACTGAGCCAATTCTACTTTACATGTTTGATAAATCTCCCCCAACATTTCTACCCTTATTGTTTTGCTTTGTTCCTCTACAATGCAGTTACAGTTGTTCTTCTCTTCCCTAGGTCTTCCTGCAGCATTTGTCTCCTTTGCTGTCTCTTTCTACATTTGCAGCACTGTGGTTAACAATATTAGACTTCATGGACAAGTACATGCATGCTGGCTCAAGTGACTTACTGGTATGTGTGAGAACCGTATCATTTATTTATTTAGGCTGCATATTTTCTTTGCACATTAAGGTCCTTTCAGACAGCCTGATTTGCAGCCATCTAGGGAAGCATCTGTGCTTGTTTGCAGTGCCTTCACACAGTACAGCTAATCGAGCAGTCGGGCTGCACAAGTGATCATAGTACCGTACATGCAGCCATTTAAATACATTGCCATCGGCAGCCTTTACCTGTTTACACAGAGAGATATGCGGCCGGGAAACTATTATTTTTAGGGCTGCACAAAAGACGCAATCAGCTGAAAAGCGTGTGTTTAACCGCTCGTCTGCTGATCACTGGCACTTTCTAGCACAGAATTAGGTGGGACCGCTGTCCCCCAATAGATGGTGTTAGAGGAGAGAAGGATCCAGCACATTGCATTTCACCTGCACAGTAGCTATCCTGTGTACAGCTACCTTATTTTTATTTCAGAATGCAAGCTGCCATTCCTGCTTCTGCTAACAAGACAACTACTGCACACTGATATTAGAGGACTGCTTTTATGTAGCTTTTACATAAACACATTTTGCAGGCAGACAGATAAAAATGACAATGCACTAAGTAAGAAGTGCCGAGCACTCCAAGGCACTGGCCCAGATGTATCAGTCTCTTTAAGACAAAAATGTAGCATGTTTTTTTGCTTGTCAAATAATAACGAATAGTAGTAGTTCTTAACAAAAGAACAAACTGATCCACAAAGGAATCACAAAAAATGCAGGACAATCCAGAGTAAATGTTATTATATTCTTTATTCAAGTACTTTAATTTAATAAAAGGTTGAGTAGGTGAGTGGGACTGGGGTCAATACATGCATCCTCCTTGGCTAATCTATTGGTAGTATGTGTTGGTGATTTCACCTGTTTGTGCGGTATTTACCTTGCACTTATCTGGCAATTCATTTGGCACTGTGCCTGTTTACATTTTTCTTCTGTCACTTATATTTAAACTACTTGTAAAACTTCTTTTCTGCCATCTAGTGGAGGTTGCCTGTATTGTAATACCTATCTATTTTCTATTCAGCAATCTTGTTGCATGTGCAATATATGACTTTATGAAATACATATATATGTCCCCTTTCTCTTCTGTATGGTTCTGTTTCATGTCCCTTTTTGTTTTAATGAACTTTTATTAAATTAAAGTACTTGAATAAAGAATATAATAACATTTACTCTGGATTGTCCTGCATTTTTTGTGATTCCTTTGTGGATCAGTTTGTTCTTTTGTTAAGTATTATAGGTGCGTCTGGACCCATATTTATTTGGGCACCTGTTTCTGTTCGAATAGTAGTAGTTCTGTAAAATAAAAGCAGAGCTGTAATTGGTTGATATTTGTCTGATTGATAAATCTCACTGTGTCACCGTGTCACAAAATGTTTTATAGTTTAGCATCCATCTGTCCGTTATACAGGAACCTTTCAGAATCCCCCCATAGTCACTTTGCGTTAAGTCTTAAAACTCTGATTTCCTTCAGGTTTTCCAACAACCATTCCATAAAGGTCTGTGTATTCTTAGGATCATCAAAGCCTATTTTCTTTAAAAAAAAACTAAGGAATATATATATAATATTATATTATATTCCTGTCTCCAGGTGCAGCAAGCTGACATACACAGTTGAACCACATTATTATGACTACTTCCTACTTTTAATGTCATGGCTGTCTAGCTTCTGTCTGTGCTGCACTCAATGGTTACTTTAGAAATTATCTGGTGGTCATATGATGTGACTCAACTGTTTATTACATACACACTGTTACCAGTTTAAGCAAGTATTACCATAGGCTCAGAACTGCTGTAATGTTTGACAGCCACGAGAGATACACGTTAGCATTGAAGTGGCTCTCTGCAGTGAAACCTGCTACAATCAGGAACTTTTGACATGACATAAGACATGGTAAAGGTAAGTACAAATGACAGTAACTCTTTAAAAAGAAAAAAAAACTTTGACATGTCAGAGACATTTCAAAAGTTTTTAATTGGTTGAGGTCTGAGTGTTCAAACTGCAACCGACTGAAAGAACAAGCTAATAGAAGTCGCGCTTGGTGCATTGCTCTCCAAGCTGTATCATCTATGTCATGTAAAGGGACAGCCACATAATAAAAGGTGCGTCTTCTCATATACACACAGAGCAGGGAGCGGACCGCGCAGAATAACTGCATGACTTTGCACAAATGCTACTAATACAGTGATGCGGGTAAGAATGCTAGTAAACATTTAAGAGACTGTGAGCTATGCTGTGTACATCAGACAACTCATCAGCAGGGGTGCTGAGAGTCAAACCCACACCAATCTAACAGTGATGGCCCTTTGTCTGGTATGAGGCAGGGCATCCAGGAAACCTACAAAGCATAATAGGCACCTAAGCCATATTAAAAGCACCCAGGGTATATATTTCGCTATCCTCCATTTTTTTGTTACATGCTTTGTAAATTATATCAGAAACAATTCAATAGCCTTTTGGAATCTGATTTTCTCCAACTGCAACTAATATTGATGAGAACCCTAGAGCCATGAAGCTGCAGGAGATGGAGGAGGGAGGGAGCTAAAAGTCTAGATACCTATATAACTGATAAAGATTCTATAGATAAACTTACTGCTTACAATCAGGATATCTATCATCATGTATTGCGCTATAACTACAGTGTGCAAAATTTTGTTTCAGTTGGAGGCAATACCCGAATCCTTGAAGAATATGCTGCTAGTAATGGACACAGCTGGAATATTCCACAGTGCAGATTCCCGAACTGGATATTCAGATCTATGGGAGATCACATGGGAGAGGATAGACTGCTTCCTACCTCGGCTCAGAGAGGAGCTTTTCAAGCAGACTGTAATACAGGGTACATGTATTTTCTTTATATGCATGTGTATGAATGATTTTTTTGCAGCAGCTGTAATCTTAGCTTTACTTCCCACCAAAAACAACATCTACAAAGAGTTTGCATGTCCTCCCCGTGGCTTTCTTCTAGGTAAACCAATTTCCTCAGAGACTAAAAAACATACAGATACTTCTATTTAGATTATGAGCTCCATTGATGACAGGGACCACTTTAAGCAATGACAAGTGATGTAATGCGCTGTGGAATAAGTTGGCTCTATGTAAATGAGAGAGTTACTAGAATTATTATTAAGAAAGTAAGAACACCTTTAGTAGACAAATGATATCTCACATGCTGGTATACCATTGGAACCCCCAGGGATACCACTGCTCATTATGTTTTATAGATCTCATGAGGACATTGTGCTTGGATGTCTACCTAGTGTCTGGTTAAAAGGAAAAAGTTGCCAGGTTGGGGGGATTTTATCAAGTTTAAAAGAAAAAGTGTTTAGCTGAAAGATGTTATCTCTTCTGGCTGTACCATTTGTCCAGGAGCTGTAGTTGCAACCCAATGAGCTCCCAGATGATAAAGTAGAATACAGTACTGATGTTTTCCTTTAGGCACAAAGGAGTAATGTATTATAATTTTGTTATACTTGTATACTATACCTAACAGTTATTTTTTCTTATTCAGATTCCCCCCATGTTGCTGCAACTGAATCACATCCTCAGAAAACACTAATGGCCCCCAGTATAGTACCTGTTTCTACAGAGCCCAAACCTGTCGCCCAGATAGTCCAGCCAGAGAGGCCAACGGAGCAAGCACATTTTGGTAATGTAAAATAAGCATCTGGCTATGGGCTAGTTGGAGGTCTATAGAATAGCTTAATACATTGCTGAATACTGTACCCTATGTGACTTAAACATTGTAGATGTGATTGACTGTCTCTTGTCATTACCAGAGTTTAGCATAGTGTGTTACTATAAGGATGTATGTGGATTGCAATAGGCTGCCCGGTTATGTGAGCAAAGATATATTATTAATAATGATCTTTATGTAAACAAGACATGCCCTATTCACATAGGGTATTGTAACACATAGTAGTTAATCTGTGCATACGTTCCTAGAAGAAGTAACAGAACAACGATACAACATGATGCTCCAGAATTGTTGTTTCATGGGCAAAACAAGTATTTACCAAAACAGACATGGATGGTAACATGCCTTCAGTGACCAGGGTCAGAGCGAATGCAGAGTCCAGACTTTAGTCCCCTTGGTGCAGCTGTTAGCAGCAGCTGCAGAAGCTAGGTGGTTAGAAGGAAGCTTCATGCCAGTCTTTCTGAGCTCTAGCCACCAAAACACTACTTCTATTATAGTGCAGAAGAAAAATCAGTCTTTGAGCTTGGTCATGTTGTAGAGAGCTGTAACATCTCCTTCCCCCTGCGTACAAATGCACAGGTGTGATATTTGGATGCAGAGCTCAACCAAGCAGGGATAAGGATGAGAGGTGCAGCGAGGTGGTGTTAGGGCCCTCAGAACTTTCTCTTTTACGCCTTGCACCAGAGAATTAAAACATTTTTTCCACATTTTAGAAGCACAGATGAATATATAAAAGATACTGTGTGTCTCTTTGACCTTACAGCTAACAGTTCATACATCATAAGTGTCTCAAAGGAGTTATCCAGTGAAAACCTTTTTCTTTCATCTCTGGCCGAGACAGGAACTCTGTCTCGGTTTTCTATGAATCCCCATAGAAAACCTCTCCGGCTCTGGACAGTTTCTGTCTCGGACAGAGATGTCAGCAGAGAGCGCTGTGTCAGACTGTAAAGAAAACAACATTTCCTGCAGGACATACAGCAGCTGATAAGTATGGGAAGACTTGAGATTTTTTGAATAGAAAGTAAATTACAAATCTATATAACTTTCTGATATCAGTTGATTTGAAAGAAAAAGATTTTTACTGAACAACTCTTTTAAAGGATTACCCTTTTAAGTATAATGCACATAGAGATAAACTGTGTATAATATTACATTCAGCAATGTGACATTCATCTTGCAGTATGAACTAGGTTATTTCACTTTGGCTGATATTGTAGACTACATTCTGATCATAGCCTGACAAGTAGGTGTTTCCGTCTACAGTGTAAATTAACATAAAACCATGTACTTGCATGTTAAGCTACAACTTGTGTAATTTCACCAGAAAATGTTTAGAAGCACTTAAAGAGAACATGTCAGCACTCAGACTTGACCCAAGGTGCTGACTAGAGATGAGCGAATTTACAATAGGAATGAAGTGAAGGGCTTTGTTCCTATCTGCATTCTGCTCATCAGGCCGCAGGCTTTGAAGTCTGCTTTACTTTGTGCCGCTCCTCCCCAGGTGCTGGGAAAAGATGGATTCAGTCCTGGAAAACTTCTCCCAGTTTCCTAGGACTGGATTCATCTTTTCCCAGCACCCGGGGAGGGGCCCACGGCCTGGTGAGCAGAATGCTGATAGTAACAAAGTGCTTCCCTTAATTCCTACTGTAAATTCACTCATCTCTGGTGCTGACAGTGTGATACATATGACCCTGCCCTAGTGGACATAGTACCTTTTTGTTTAGCTCTCTGAGAAGGAGATTCCGCTCAATCTCTGGCTCTTCCTCCAGTGTGTGGTGCTGATGTCAAGGACTGCATGTGTCCTGCTTCCCAACTGAGGGAATTGGCCTCATCTGCTTAGTGAGCCTGCGCCTGGCTACAGGTTTAGGACCTGGGATTGGGTTGCTGAGTGCTTCCTTTAAATCTTTCTTTGTTTTTTCGTCTTCATTTCTTGTTAGGGAAGGCATTAAAGTCAGACACTATAAAGCCATTAGATTTATTGTCTGTGTATACGCTATAGTTATTATGGTAACAATTTGCCTTGGATTTGTTTCACAGATTCTGAATCTACAAGCCCAGGACTATCTGCAGTACCAGGATCTAGTCCTTCCTGTACTACAATAAGGATGAGCCCTGTGACAGATATACCTCCCCCTATAGCTCAGCCTCCTCTCATCTTGCATCCCTTGACGTCCCCATTACAGGTTGGAGTTCCACCAATGTCGTTGCCGATCATCCTTAATCCAGCTTTAATAGAAGCTACCTCTCCTGTACCTCTCTTGTCCACACCTCGGCCCGCCGAAACGTCACCAGTCTCAGAAGTCAACTGATCCCTCGGTGATGACGTATGCTTGATTTACACATGAACTTACAGTGGCACTGGCATGAAAACCGGCAGTCACTTTTATTTAAGAGACATAATAATTCTTCTAAAGTAACTAGACATTGATAGAACACAATCACAGTGGATGAAATCTAGAATAAGCAAGCTTCTCCCTGTACACCCTCCTTATTGACTCTAGCCAGTCCAACAATCAAGCAATTCTAATGAACTCTGTACACTGTAAAGACATTTTATAATGCAAAGGAAAGAATGGCTTGATATGTACATGTAATGTTACATTGTTGGGATTTATTCGGTGAGCTCCTGTCCCTTATTTCAGATGAATGTGTGAGAGCCATTGCTTGTGCTTAGACATTCCTTGTATAAAACATCTTCAGCAAGATTCATTTTCCCTAAATATACATCTGTCCCCTCATGTTGTCCATGGCCTGGCCCTTAGTTGGCAATGTCCTTTTTATCCTTAGTGTTACCAGGACTAAACAGATCTGAGGGCCCCAGGTGGTGCCTAACTAGAACTATTTTCTACTATATAAAAAGATCTTGTTGACAGATTACTGAAAAGATTGGTTCTTGGAGTCTGCAGAGTTTCGTCCACCCCTGGTTTAGACTGTTCTGTAGCATGCTGCTATTATGAAAATTTCTACACCACCAAAGGATACAGGTGCTATTTTACTTCTGTCTACACAAAGTAATGTATAACGTAATGTCTGATACGTGTTTGCCAATGTGCACAGTGGATTCAAACATTGATATGCAGCAGCTGCAGTTGTTGTAGTTTAATTGATGTTTGTAAGCAGTGCTGACAGCACAAGATGGGTGAGGTGTAATGCAGTGTGCTGCTTGCATGACTGAGAGAGAGAGAAGATTTAAAGGGGGCAATCCAGGAAGAGAAAAAACTCAGTTACTTTCTTTCAAAAACAACACCGCACCAGACCTCTGGATGTGTGTGCTATTACAGTTCATATTCATTCACTTCAGTAGAACTGAGGAGAAGAGTGGTGCTGTTTCTGGAAGAAAGCGGGCATGTATTTCTATAGAAAAAACACTCCCAACACCTCCAAACGGGTATACCGGGCGCAGGTCCAAGTAAGGAAATAGATGATGCGATAGATGATGAGATAAGAACGTGTTTATTGCGATCCAAAGCGTTTCCAAACCGTTTCTTTTTCAAGAGTAAATGTATTTCTAAGCCTGGAAGAGCCTTTTAATGCCTCTTGTGCTACGATTGCTGGTGTCTCCTGGGCGGACCCTTGATGAAGAAAAAGAAAACTCCTTTCCATAGCGTACCTATACACTGAGGTGTGTGTCAACTGCTTTTCCCCTCGCCTGTCAGCAGTTTTCAGGGGTCAGAACTGTAGACAGACTCCTTTTAACAACTGTGTTAGCTGTAAAACTTGTGACTGTAACTATCATGAGAGGATGAAGATGACTACAAGGGGATTAAAACACTTGCATTTAACCACAGTAACAGTGCATGCATACTGTACTTCCCAGAATGCTGCAAATACCGAAGCAATCCTAATGATCTGCTAAATTATTCAGAATGTTTGCACAGACATTTAACTTTTTAAATGTTATCACTGTATTTTTAACCATTTGTAAAAAAAAAATCCCCCCAATTGCCTACACCCCAATTATGTTTTTGTTGTTTTTTTTTTAGCCCATTGTATTGCTAGCCCAAGTAATCTCAAATTATTATGGATCAGTAAATATGAACAAGTTTACATCAACGTTCAGCTGTTATTTGTGTCATTTTAGATTTTACCATGCCATTTGTTTTGCCAATGCCATGTCATCCTCATTGAGGAGAGTTCTTGGCGCAATTATTAAAATATTGTTTTATTTCTCCCTTTTTCTTCTCTTTTGTATCTTTGTTATGCCTAAGATGAAACAGGTTTCATGTAATTTCCCTGTCTGTCATGTATTTTGTGTTCTATGGCTGCTCATACTGAAGTCTAAGGCTGAAAGACATTGTAACCCATGTGTTATACAAAGACAAAGCAGATAAGTAAATATATACAGACAACACAATGTACATAACAAATGCAGGATTAAATTGTACTTTTTATGATGTAATAAAGTCATGGGATGTTTAATGTAATGCTCTGTTGTATTACATGCTGTGTGCTGTCTGAAGATGGGGATGTTGTCTTTGTTTCTTGAGTCAGTTATAATTCTCATTTTTTGCTGTGTAAAGATTGAGCACAACAGCCTAATGCCCCTATTCCACCGGTCGGATACAGCAGCGTCTGTTGCCGATGCTCCTATTCAACGGAGCGATGGCAGCAGATCGTTGCTGTATCAGTCGCTTGTTTTTCAACATGTTGAAAAACAAACGACTGCAACGATCAGCCGATATGAACGATGTCGGCTGATCGTTGCACTCTATTCCATGGAACGATTATCGTTCGTAACGGCCGATATCGGCCGAATACGAACGACATTTGTTCCGTGGAATAGGGCCTTTTAGGGAGTCCAGGAAAACATTGATACAGCTTAGGGCCAGGTTCAGACTATGTAACTGTGCGGCTGTATTTGCGGCTGTAATTGTGCGGCGGTATTTTTGGTGGTTCATGCATACGCTGGAAAGTATAGGATATACGGCTGCACAGTGCACACTATGTATAAATCTACGGCCCGATCGTAAACGGACCCGTAAAAAATGAACAAGACCATTGTTTGCGGCTGGACATGCGGCCGTGGATTGACAGGCGGTCCGTACAGAATACTTCAAAAATAGCCGGCAATGATGCCGAATGCCGATGCCTCTAATAGTTAATATATTAAATTAATAAAACACATTTTCTTTGTAATAAAGTCCCTTTCGTTGGTCAATAATTTAATTCTAACGAATCCATCATTTTGCAATTAAATATACTGTTAAAATAAATAGATATATAAATAAATGTATATTTATATATATATATTTATTTTTTGACAGTATATTTAATTGCACAATGATGGATTCGTTAGAATTAAATTATTGAACAACGAAACTGAATTTATTTAATCGAAAATGTGTTTTATTAATTAAATATTAATTAGTACAGGAAGCTCCATAAGCCGTTAATTCATATTCCCGGTAATAGAGCATTCTGTGTTAATCATCACTTTACTTTAATGAAAACATCAAATGTTTCTTCTAATTATGTTATCACAATAGCATTATTAGAAGAAACATTTAGAATTATATGTGCGCTCAGCTGATCGGCTGATCGGCTCAGCGCACATATAATGAGTCGGTCCGCAGTACAGTGACTTCATTGTGCTGCGGACCAGCGAAGAGGACACATCGGGGTGAGTATACAGCTCTCCCCACCCCCTCCCCAGCACTGCTCCCCTCCCAGCAAGGAAGGGGGGTCAGTTAACCCCTTCCTTGCTAGGATGGGTGCAGTCTGACATCAGTCTGGCCCCCAAGGGGTTAAGGGGGATGCAATACATCCTCCCTTAACTCCTTGGGGGCCAGACTGTAAGCAGCGATCTGTAAAGATGCTGCATACTGTAAGGTGCACAACACCGCTCACAATGATGGGTGTTGTGCTCCTGTTTGTGTGTTTTTTGTGTCTTTCTCCCTTTTTGTTTTTCAGATATCGGTATCCTGGGGATTACGTCGGATTCCGTGGACTACGTCGATGACCAGCGTTTTTTTATTTTTTTAATAAAATGGTCAATGAGGGGTGTGGGGGTGTTTTTATTTGAATAAAAAAAATGTTTAACTTGTGTCTTGTCTTTATTTCTTTACTTTATAGACTTAGTAAGTGGAAGCCGTCTAATAGACGGAATCCATTACTAAGTTGGGGCCTAGTGTTAGCCGGTATAAAATGGCTAACACTAACCCCCTATTATTACCCCAGTACCCAATGCCACCAGGGGTACTGGGAAGAGCCGGGTGCCAGTGGTCCCGGAGCTTCAAAATTGGCGCTCCTGGACTGGGCGGCAGCAGGCTGGTAGGCTGGGGAGGGCCTAAACCAATGGCTCTTCTCACCCTGGTGTTACCAGGCTGCTGTCGTTTGGTTTTTAACCCGGCTGGGTATAAAAATAGGGGGGACACTATGCGGTTTTTTTTTTTAAATAATAAAAAAAAAACGCATAGGGTCCCCCCTATTTTTTATAACCAGCTGGGTTAAAAACCAAACGACAGCAGCCTGGTAACACCAGGGTGGGAAGAGCCATTGGTTTAGGCCCTCCCCAGCCTAAATCTTACCAGTCTGCTGCCGCCCGGTCCAGGAGCGCCAATTTTGACGATCCGGGACCACTGGCACCCGGCTCTTCCCAGTACCCCTGGGGACATTGGGTACTGGGGTAATAATAGGGGGTTAGTGTTAGCCATTTTATACCGGCTAACACTAGGCCCCAACTTAGTAATGGATTCCGTCTTCTAGACGGCTTCCACTACTAAGTCTATAAAGTAAAGAAATAAAGACAAGACACAAGTTAAAAAAATTTTTTATTCAAATAAAAACACCCCCACACCCCTCATTGACCATTTTATTATATAAAAAAAAAAAACCGCTGGTCATCGACGTAGTTCACGGAATCCGACGTAATCCCCAGGATACCGATATCTGAAAAACAAAAAGGGAGAAACACACAAAAAACACACAAACAGGAGCACAACACCCATCATTGTGAGCGGTGTTGTGCACCTTACAGTATGCAGCATCTTTACAGATCGCTGCTTACAGTCTGGCCCCCAAGGGGTTAAGGGAGGATGTATTGCATCCCCCTTAACCCCCTGGGGGCCAGACTGATGTCAGACTGCACCCATCCCAGCAAGGAAGGGGTTAACTGACCCCCCCTTCCTTGCTGGGAGGGGTGCAGTGCTGGGGAGGGGGTGGGGAGAGCTCTATACTCACCCCGATGTGTCCTCTTCGCTGGTCCGCAGCACAATGAAGTCACTGTACTGCGGACCGGCTCATCATATGTGCGCTCAGCCAATCAGCTGAGCGCACATATAATTCTAAATCTTTCTTCTAATAATGCTATTGTGATAACATAATTAGAAGAAACATTTGATGTTTTCATTAAAGTAAAGTGATGATTAGTACAGAATGCTCTTTTGCCGGCAATATGAATTAACGGCTTATGGAGCTTCCTGTACTAATTAATATTTAATTAATAAAACACATTTTCGATTAAATAAATTCAGTTTCGTTGTTCAATAATTTAATTCTAACGAATCCATCATTTTGCTATTAAATATACTGTCAAAAAATAAATATATAAATATACATTTATTTATATATCTATTTATTTTAACAGTATATTTAATTGCAAAATGATGAATTCGTTTAAATTTAATTATTGAACAATAAAAGGGACTTTATTACAAAGAAAATGTGTTTTATTATTTTAATAGATTAACCATGAGAGACATCGGCTATAGTGCAGAGGATTGCAAACCCCGGTAATAGCAATTCATGTAAACTGTGTTCCCTGCTTTCCCAGATGCATCCAGAGGTGTTTGCATCACTTTCTTAAGATTTTATTTGTTATTTTTAGTTGAACCAGATTTCCAAGTAAATGACCGTATGTTTTGAGCCGCATGTCTATTTTTTCCCACGGCCGTAGTTTCATCCGCACATTTACAGCCGCATAAAAAATACAGCCGCACAGTTACATAGTGTGAACCTAGCCTATGGCTGCATCCAACTTCTTCAAATGCCACTGTCCCCTGCTGCTTTGGTCCTGTTCTGACACCCAGCACATCTGGTAGGATAGTCTGTATGCGACATTGAGAACTGCTCAGCCAGTTATTGCCTTGTGCTGACTCCAATCTCAGAAGGGCTGGGCTCTGTGACAGGAGCAGCGGTTGGAGAAAGGTAAAAATACAACTCCTTTCCTTTTAAGCTGCCAACATTTTAACCACTTCTAACCACTGCCATCTTTCCACACTTTTTAAAAGGATTGTTCAATGTAGATAATTTTTATATACAAATTTTTATGGTAATTATTAGATAGAAAGCCAAGAACAGATCATAAATGGAGGACACATATAAAGAAAAAATAAATAAATACCACAATCACGCAGGAATCGGGTCAAGTCAAATCACGCAGTTTTTTTTATTGCAACTTTATTTTTTAAAGTTAAAGGAGAAGTCCAGAGTCTGACATTTTTTTCAAAAGAGCCGAGGAGGAGGTGGTGGCTGAACATATAACATGCACCTACCTCCCCGGCTCCAGCACAGGGGTCCGTTGTCCAGCACTCCAGTTCCAGTTTGAGCGGGGACCCAGGTTGTGATGTGTCAGCCCCGCTCACCAGTCAGCTGCCGTAGCGGGGTCCCCGTGTATGTTTGTATTTTCAGACACCTACTCCCCTGCTCTTTTGAAAAAAAAAATGTTTGTCCTGGACATCTGTTAGAAGTTTTCTATATCTCCTAGACTTTTCTATTGAAGTAATCCCCCTGCCTCCAGACATTGATTGACATATAGAGAATTGGCAGCCAAGTCAGCACATTGCCTGGAACATCAGATTGCCTTTACTCGTCTTCTATCCATAATGCATCCTGGTGCTCTTTTTTTCTCCAATTAAGTAATGAACACACATCCATACATTGGGTAAAGTGAATGTGATTCATCAGATAAGGTATTTCTCTATGGTATAGATCTGATGTTCACTTGCCCTTGTGGGCACTTTGTGGTGTGCAGGGGTCAGCATGGACTAGTGCTTAGACTAGTGTAATTGGTATTGGTGTATCGCACCATGGACCCCACACTTTATGGAACTTCGAAGAGCAACCTCTACGTTTAACCCCTTCAAGACCAAGCCTATTTGCACCTAAAAGACCAGGCTCATTTTTCAAAATCTGACCTGTCTCACTTTATGCGCTTATAGCTCAGTGATGCTTTAACGTATGCTAGCGATTCTGAGATTGTTTTTTTGTCACATATGGCACTTTATATTAGTGGCAAAATTTGGTCACTACTTTGTGTGTTTTTTGTGAAAAACATCAAAATATCATGAAAAATTGAAAAAATTAGCATTTTATGAACTTTGAAATTCTCTGCTTCTAAAAAAAGAAAGTTGTATTACATAAATTAGTTACTAAGTCACATTACCAATATGTCCTCTTTATTCTGGCTTCATTTCATAAACATATTTTACTTTTTTAGGGTGTTACGGGGCTTAGAAATTTATCAGCAAATTACCACATTTTCGTGAAAGTTTCCAAAACTGATTTTTTTAGGGACCAGTTCTTATTTTAAGTTGATTTAGGAGGTTTGTATACTGGAAACCCCCATAAGTGACCCCATTTTGGAAACTAGACACCTTAAAGAATTAATCTAGGGGTATAATGAGCATTTTAACCCTACAGGGGCTGGAGGAAAGTATTCACCATTAGGCCGTAAAAAAATGAAAAATTAAAATTTTCCAATAATATATACATTTAGATTAAAGTTTCTCATTTTCAAAAGGAACATGAGAGAAAAAGCACCCCAAAATTTGTAACACGGGTTCTCTTGAGTACTACGGTACCCCATATGTGGGCGTAAACCACTGCATGGGCACACAGCGGGGCTCAGAAGGGAAGGAGCGCCAATTAGCTTTTCCATTGCAGATTTTGCTGAAGAAGTTTCCGAGCGCCAGGTGCATTTGCAGAGCCCCTGTAGTGTCAGCAGAGAGAAAAAACCCCATAAGTCACCCCATTTTGGAAAGTACACCCCTCAAAGAATTCATCTTCGGGTAGGATGAGCAATTTGACCCCACAGGTGTTAGAGGAAAGTATTCAAAATTAGACAGTAAAAATGAAAAACTCAAATTTTTTCCAATAATATGTTCCTTTAGTTTGAAATTTCTCAATTTCACGAGGAACAAGAGAAAAAAAGTACCCCAAAATTTGTAACGCAGGTTCTCATGAGTAAAAAGGTACCTCATATGTCGGTATAAACCACTGTATGGGCACACATCAGGGCTCAGAAGGGAAGGAGCGCCAATTATCTTTTTCAATGCAGATTTTGCTGAAGAAGTTTCTGAGCGCCAGGTGGGTTTGCAGTGCCCCTGTAGTGCCAGCGGAGTAAAATCTCGCCATAAGTCACCCCATTTTGGAAAGTGCACCCCTCAAAGAATTCATCTTGGTGTGTGGTGAGCATTTTGACCCCACAGGTATTAGAGGAAAGTATTCAAAAGTAGACAGTAAAAATGAAAAACTCGAATTTTTCCAATAATATGTTCTTTTAGTTTGAAATTTCTCAATTTCACGAGGAACAGGAGAGAAAATTCACCCCAAAATCTGTAACGCAGGTTCTCCTGAGTAGAACGGTACCCCATATGTGGGCATAAACCACTGTATGGGCACACAGCCGGGCTCAGAAGGGAAGGAGCGCCAATTAGCATTTTCTCTGCAGATTTTTCTGAATAAGTTTCTGAGCACCAGGTGCGTTTGCAGAGCCCCTGTAATGTCTACAGAATAGAATCCCCCCAAAAGTCACCCCATTTCGGAAAGTACATCCCTCAAAGAATTCATCTTGGGGTAGGATGAGAATTTTGGCCCCACAGGTATTAGAGGAAAGTATTCAAAATTGGCCAGTAAAAATGAAAAACTTGAATTTTTCCAAAAATATGTTGGTTTAGTTTGAAATTTCTAAATTTCACAAGGAACAGGAGAAAAAATGTACCCCAAAATCTGTAACGCAGGTTCTTCTGAGTACAACGGTACCCCATATGTGGGCATAAACCACTGTATGGGCACACAGCAGGGCTCAGAAGGGAAGGAGCGCCAATTTGCTGGAGCAAAACCGCAGCTAGTAACAGTTATTAGAATAGCGCAGTTACTAAAATACAATTAAAAAAATTAGATTACAGGTAATGTGGGGTGGTTACGGACAGTCTGGGGTGGTTCCGGGTAATCTAGAGGTGGTTACGGGCAGTCTGAGGTGGTTACGGGCAGTCTGGGGTGGTTACGGGCAGTCTGGGGTGGTTACGGGTAATCTGGGGTGGTTACGGGCAGTCTGAGGTGGTTACGGGTAATCTGGGGTGGATACGGTCAACATGGGGTGGTCACAGGCAACCTGCTGTGGTTACGACAACCTGGGGTGGTTACAGGCAACCTGGTGTGGTTAGAGGCAACCTGGGGTGGTTACGGGCAACGTGGGGTGAATACGGACAACCTGCTGTGGTTACAGACAATCTGGTATGGTTACAGGCAACCTGCTGTGGTTACGGACAATTTGGGGTGGTTGCGGACAATCTGGGGTGGTTGCGGACAATCTGGGGTGGTTACGGAAAATCTGGGGTGGTTGCGGGCAATATGGGGTGGTTACGGACAATCTGGGGTGGTTACGGACAATCTGTGGTGGTTACGGACAATCTGGGGTGGTTACGGGCAACCTTGGGTGGTTACGGGCAACCTGCTGTGGTTACAGACAATCTAGGGTGGTTACAGGCAACCTGCTGTGGTTACGGGCAACGTGGGGTGGTTATGGGCAACGTGGGGTGGTTACGGACAATCTGGGGTGGTTACGGACAATCTGGGGTGGTTACGGACAATCTAGGGTGGTTACGGACAATCTGGGGTGGTTACGGACAATCTGGGGTGGTTACGGACAGTCTGGGGTGGTTACAGACAATCTGGGGTGGTTACAGGCAACCTGCTGTGGTTACGGATAAACTGAAGTGCTAATAGGTAATCTGAGGTGGGTACCTGTAATCTGGCGTGGTTACGGGCAATCTGGAGGGGGTCACTGGCAATTTGGGGTGGTTAGAGGCAAGGTGCAGTGTTCAGAGGCAAGGTGCGGTGGTCAGATGCAAGGTGCGGTGGTCAGAGGCGACGTGCGGTGGTCAGAGGCAAGGTGCGGTGGTTGCGTGCAATCTAGGGGGTTACATGTAATCTGGCATGATTACGGGCAACCTGGGGTGGTTACGGGCAACCTGGGGGGGTTACAGACAATCTAGAATTGTTACAGATAGAGTGAAGTGCTTATAGCTAATCTGGGGTGGTTACATGTAATTTGGGGTGGTTACAGGCAATCTGGGGTGATTACGGACAATCTGGAGGGGGTCACTGGCAACGTGCGGTGGTTACGGGCAACGTGTGGTGGTTACGGGCAACGTGCGGTGGTTACGGGCAACGTGCGGTGGTTATGGGCAACGTGCGGTGGTTACGGGTAATCTGGGGGGTTACGTGCAATCTGACGTGATTACGGACAACCTGGGGTGGTTATGGGCAACGTGCGGTGGTTACGGGCAACCTGCGGTGGTTACGGGTAATCTGGGGGGGTTAGGGGTAATTTGGGAGTAAACTGCAATTATTACTATAATAAAAAGTGTGTGTTTTATTTTTTTGTATGTTTGTCACTTTTTGTACTTTATACATTCATGTTCACTGTATTACTATGATTACTGTGATATTTTCTATCACAGTAATCATAGTTCAGTGACAGACCAAATTGGTCTCTGTCACTTTAAATTTTCAGAGCTTGGCTGGTTGTGGAGCGCATGCGCACTTCATAACCAGCCAGGACACGGAAGAGGAAGGACCTTCCAGGAGCAGGTGAGTATATGGGGTAGGGGAGGGTGACTCGGGGACGGGGGTGACTGGGAGGGTGGGGGGCGACTTGGGGGGTGGGGGGGACATCACTTTTTATCCCCTGTCACCAATCATTCATGGTGACAGGGGATAAAAAGTGCCGGCCGCACATGGCACAAGCGATCAGCGGTATATAGTATATACCGCTGATCGCTTGTACCGGGACCCCACAGGGGGGGTCCTGATGACTGCCCCATGCTCTCCGCTACCTCCGGTGGCGGAGAGCATGGGGGCTTTCATTCATTTTTCTTTTTTGATCACTGTGAACAGACATTAGTCTGTTCACAGTGATCGCGGTGGCCATCTTGGATCCGATGGCCGCCGCGGGAGGGGGGGTTAGTGACTGGGGCACTAGGGGGCTGATCTGGGGTCTGATTTTTACTTATTTCATCTCCCCCCACCGTGGATTCACGGTGGGGGGAGATGAAATACAGCGGCGGCACCGGCCCATTAGTGACCACCGTTTCGGCGGTCACTAAGGGGTTAATGGGGGTCAGCTGCGGAATCGCAGCTGATCCTCATTATCTCCGGTGCTGTACACAGATGAGAGCGGGATCGCTGTCCCTGCAGCGATCCCGTTCTCATCACAAAGCATGTGCAATAGGAATGTATATATACAGATGGCTGACGTGAAGGGGTTAAAAACTAAGTTCTCATAAGAAATGGCAGGAGGAGGCCTTGGTTCCATCCAACGTAGGACTATACCCTTCCTAGCCAGGAATAAGGATTCTCTAATAAATATAATTTGGTGATTGACCACACTTCATCATCAAGCAGCCCCAACAAACAGCATTTCGAGGACTGGTCCACAAGGCGCTTCTCAATTTTATCTAATATATCCAGTACAGCAGCCCAAAATCAGCAAAATGATCAAAAGACACCCCCAAATCATGTGACTGAAATCGGAGTGCAGATGTTTGCACCTATGAACTTTCACACATTTCTGACGTTTTCAGAATTGTATATTAAGCCCAGAATCTGCAAAAAAATGCATCTGTAATCAATATTTTGTATTGATCGGTAAAAGTGGAAAGTCACTTATTAAAATGGTTGCCAGGAGGAGTTACAGCTGTGACATCAGAATTACGGGTCTGTGCTTTGCAAATATTACAGTAACTACAGTAATGTTCTGTAACTTCCCGAAATTACGGAAGCTCCCATAGACTTCTCCTCTGCTTCAGTTCCATACAGCTTTTGCCCCCTATTCTCATTGGATAACATGCTCATAGACTGTCCAGCAGAGGGCGCTGTGACACTTCTTCACTTGACATTTGCCTTTTCCTTTATCCAAGTATGTGTTAAGTGGCTACAAGATGGAGCTTTTTCTTGGCACAGAGCTATTTGTGTCCAATTAATTTGTGTCCAGTTGATTAATTTGTACACAGACAATTTAGGTGAATCTCTTGCAATTTCTGTATCAGACACACTCTACTAATTTAATATGCGTAGGCAAAGAAACCTACACAAATCTATGAGGAGTTATCTTGTACTGTAAACTGTGGGTGAGGGTGGCCCTTTCATCTCTGTAACTACTGTTTTGCTTTGTTTTGTTTTTAAACAGCACTTTTTTTGTTTTACTCTGAAAAAGCCACAACATTAAAATGTTAACTCTTGTTTCCTGTAAACATGTGTCATTCCTTTGCATTGATTATAATCATGGTGGCTTAGGGCCCTATTCCACCGGACGATTATCGTCTGCATAATCGTTAACGATTAACCATCTCAAACTACCGCTATTGCGAAAGACCTGAAAACATTCACTCATTTCCATGGAACGATAATCGTTACATATGATCGTAATTGCGACCGTTTTCTTTTCGCTATTTATTCGCTAATGCGTTCGCATCTATTGCGAACGACCGAACGATGTCTTATTCAATGCGAACGATTTGCGAACGTTTTGCGAACGAGCAACGATAAAAATAGGTCCAGGTCTTATATAGCGATCAACGATTTCTCGTTCGGTCGTTAATCGTTAACTGCATTTCAACCGAACGATTATCGTTTAGATTCGAACGATTTAACGATAATCTGAACGATAATCGTCCGGTGGAATAGGGCCCTTATTGTCGAGCCCATTACCATGCTAACTACTGTATGTGTGTAATCAGAGGCACATGGAAGATAAGATACACCCATTCATCTTCTGAGCACAGCTAAGCAGTATTTATAGACCATCATAAACTGAGGAGCAGACATAATCCATGTTCCTGGAATGATATACATCACTTAGCTGTACTCTTTTAACATAGATATAAAATATTCAGCAACATCTGATTTAACAAACATAATTAACTTCAGATTTTCAATAGCCCTTGCTGGGCTCCAGTGGTGGGTTCCCAACAGCTTAGAACCAAATGTGCATTATTATTGCCTTCTGGATCAGTGGTTCTCAACCTTTTCAAGCCAAGTACCCCCAAGTGATGAAATATTTCACAGAGTATTCTCAAGGAAGCAATCACCTCTGCCATAGGCTCTGTATTAAGTCTTTGTCAACAGTGCCTTCCCAGATCAGACTGCCCCTGGAACAATGTGATTGATCTGTATGTCCCAATTATAATTCTTACTGTAGCCTGTAATAATGCCTCCATTACCAAGTAATAAAACTTACTCCGTAACAATGCACCCAGTAACTAGAGAGGTCCCCTGTAGCCATATGCAATGTTTCCTATTCAGATATGCCCCATGTAGCCAGGTATACCCTCTGTGACCAAATATGCCCCCTCTTGCCAGGCTGTCATATGTGCTCATTTTGTGTAAACCTGCTCCTTGAAAAGCATAATGTTGCCAATGTGGAATCTCTATCTTGGTGTTCTCTGGCCTTGCACAGTGTTGGCCTGTACACATGCACTTTTGCATGCACTTACTAGGCATTGCTCCCACTAGCCAGAATCCAATTCCACACTAATGAGGGGCAAAAATACTGTGTGGGAACATAGCCCTAATGGATGAGAACAGAGAAATGGTCTGTGGTCACCGCCTGCAAAACTGCTTCTTTCTATTCGTCCTACGGCAGCACAGGAAAACAATTGGGTTACATGAGTTTTATGCTACTAGGCAGAAGAAACAAACAATTAAAGCTTGAACAGGTGACCTTACTTCCCTGATTACCATGCTATAAGAGGACTGCAGTAACCACACCACACAAGTTTTTTGTTTCTTCTGCAGGGCAGAAGGATTAATTGTGTTTTTCATACTTTGTTTTTAATTGTTTTTCTCTCTTTATTTTTCTTTAGGTTTTTGGGCTCTCAGCATGTGTGTCATGCTCAACCCAAACACATAGCTGTATATTCTTCGTTATATAGATAGTTATATGAAGCTCTGACCAGGAGAAGTCTGGTCATCTTCTATTATGAGAAAAAGCTCTGGTCTTGTTTTGTCCTGACTATCTTTCATGCATTTAGGTGGCTCTATACTAAACCCTAGTATATCCCCTTTTCGATCCCCCCCGGAGCGCTCATGCATCTTACCGTTATGTCTGCAACCATGAGGAACGGAGCCATGTCCGGGCGGCCAGCAACTTACCATGGACGCAGCAGGACTGGGTAAGCCTTATATATTGCTGCTTGGATGCCGGTTCCCCTTTTCTAGCCCCTTTTTGGCGGCAGACTGCTTGTCGCTTCCGGGATCTGTGACGTCAGCGGCGCAGGCGCAGTAGATTCGATTCGCAGGCGCATGCGCACTGGTTACCGCCTGTCCGGTGTCCATTTAATTGTGATCCACCTTGCAGGAGGTTACAGCTCTCTGTCTGGAGCACCTCCGGTGATCACAGAAGGTATAAAGGCTCTTCCTAGACGATTTGAGCCTTGCATTATGAATTCTTATTATCCCTTCCTTCTCTTTTAGATGGCGGATGAGAATCGCTCCAGGAAACGCTCTAGAAAGGAGAGACATAGGCTATGTTCCAAATGCTCTCAACCTCTGCCTGACAACTGCGATGGTGATATGTGCACTTATTGTTCCTCGCATAGAGGTTCTGGACTTCAGGAAGAAGCCAAAGAGTTTTTCGGCTGGTTCAAAGATCAACTATCCTCGGCCTTCGCTGAAGTGACCTCTAATTTACAACCATCTAAGAAATCCAAAAACTTCTTTATGGATCTGTCTTCTTCTGAGGAACCATATTCTAACTCAGATTCTTCTGATTACGAATCAGACTACTATGAGGGGAAATCATATGGAGCAGTCTCGGAGGAGCTGTACCTCTTTAATAAAGATAAAGCATCGCATTTCATTGATAGTGTCAAGGACACCGTAGAGATGGAACCATCTTCCTCTAAGTTACCCAAAAATGAGGCATTATTCTGTTTTCCTAAAACAGACGATACCGTTTTTCCCGTTCATTCTCTTCTTGTAGATCATATGCAATCTGACTGGAAGAGACCAGATAAGAAATTGGATCCAGGTTCACATTTCAGAGCCATGTACAGGTTAGATCCTAAGATATCGGAAGAATGGGAAAATCCGCCAGTGGTGGACCAGCCGGTGGCCCGACTGTCTAGAAAGTTGGTATATCCAGCTGAAGATTCTTCCCTACTAACCAACGCAATGGACAAGAAGGCAGATTCTGCACTAAAAAGAGTTTATGCATCAGCCGCTACATTCTGCAAAGCTTCCATTGCCACATTGCCGGTTGCAAGGGCTTTACGCCTTTGGTTAAGCCAGTTGTCCAGAGACCTGTCTCAGGGTGTACCTAGAGAAGATATATTAAAGTCTCTTCCCGACATGAAGAGAGCAGCTGAATATTTGTCGGATTTTCCGGTTGACTCCATCAGGTTCAACTCTAAGATCATGTCAACCTCTACTGTGGCTAGACGGGCCTTGTGGCTCAAGCAGTGGGGTGGTGATGTTCCAGCTAAAAGTCATTTTTGCACGCTCCCCTTTCAACCTGCTAGTCTTTTTGGGCCACAGTTGGAGAACATTTTAGAGTCTCTCAGGAGTTCATCGACAAAAAAGTATTGGAAAGAGTGCCTTTCCATCAGCAGCGTTCAGGGGTGAACTCGAAGATTTTTGCCGTGCCCAAAAAAGAAGAAACATGGCGCCTGGTCATAGACCTGTCTTTTCTCAACAGGTACATTCGGGCGAAGCACTTCAGGATGGAGACAATCAAATCAGTGACTTCTTTCCTTCAAGAGAACGATTGGGCAGCAACATTGGTCTTAAAAGACACCTATCTGCATATCCCGATCCTGAGGGCCCATCGCAAATATCTCAGAATTGCCATCTGGCAAGGGGACATAGTCTATCAGTTTCAGTCCACATGCCTCGACTTCGGCATCTCATCAGCTCCGAGGGTTTTCAGCAAGGTGGTAGTGACTTTGGCTGCACACCTGAGGCTTCAAGGAGTATTTCTCGTTCCCTACCTAGACGACTGGCTTATCAAAGCCCAGTCAGAAGATCATCTTCGCCAGCATATCAATCTGACCATTTCAGTCCTGCAACATCATGGATTCATCCTCAACTTCCAGAAGTCTAATCTTCAACCTTCCAAAGTTTGCAGGTTTCTGGGATTTCGGCTGGACTCAGTGAACATGAAGATCTTCCTGTCTACAGAAAGAGAGAACAACCTGTTCACTGGTGTCAATCGACTTCTCACCACGGATTACCCCTCAATACGGTTGGGGATGAAAATCTTAGGCCCTATGACGTCATCTCTGGAAGCAGTATCCTGGTCGAGGGCGCACATAAGACCCCTTCAGCAAGACTTGCTCTCTCAGTGGGATCGTCTCCAGTCTTCTCTGGACAACCCCTTTCTCCAGCAACTCGGAAAGATCTGGAATGGTGGTTGCGGACAGACAAGATGTCATGCAGGCAGAATCTGTCCAGGGTTTCCCAGCTGATACTGACCACAGATGCTTCCAAGTCAGGCTGGGGAGCTCATGTTGCGGATGTCTGGATTCAGGGGCAATGGTCCACAGAGTAGTCCAGGTGTTCGTCCAACCTGAGAGAGCTGAGAGCGATCAACAGAGCCCTAACCCGCCTGTCTCATGTTGTGACCAACCACAGTGTTTTGGTTCAGTCGGACAATCTTGCTGCAGTTTACTATGTAAACAAGCAAGGAGGGACAAGATCTCCTCTACTCATGAAAGAGTGTCAAGACCTGATGTATTGGGCAGAGAATCACCTGTTGGACATCCGTGCGGTCTATATCAAGGGATCATCAAATGTCACCGCAGACTGGCTCAGCAGACATCAAATTCAGCAAGCAGAGTGGAGTCTCCATCAAGAAGCGTTCACCTGGATAGTGGAGAACTTTGGTCGTCCAGAGATGGACGTAATGGCGACGGCGAAAAACAAGAAATTACCAGCCTTTGCCTCTCTCAACAGGATGGATTCTCCAGATGTTCTGGATGGTTTCTCCTTCAGCTGGACCAACCGCTTTCTGTACATCTTTCCTCCCCTTCCCCTGGTATGAACAGTGCTGAGGAAGATTCAGGAGGATCAAGCCCACGCATTAGTAATCCTTCCCTTCTGGCCCAGGAGGGCTTGGTTTCAGCACGCTTGGGAGCTCTCGAAAGGAAGATACAAAGAGATTCCAATGCGCAGGGACCTTCTCAGCCAGAACGGCCTGAGAGACAAGGGTTTGGCAGAGGATGTTGTCAATATTCTACTATCCTCCAGAAAACCTTCCACCATCAAGGTGTACGACAGGATTGCTGGCATCTTCTCGTCTTGGTGTTCTCAAAAGAATATCACAACTCCCTTAGTTCCAGATGTCCTGAAGTTCTTGCAAGAGGGCTTTAAAAGAGACCTGAAGTATAACCCCTTAAAAGTACACTTCTCAGTGATTAATTGTTTGTTCGAAGGTCAATTTTCCAATCTGCCCTTGATAAAGAGATTCTTCAAGGCAGTAAAGAACTTACGTCCTGTAGTAAAGAAGCCTATTGCAGCCTGGGATCTTTCCCTGGTTCTGGACGCACTTACCCTGAGCATGTTTGAACCCATAGAAGAATCCAACATCAAACTTCTTTCTTGGAAAGCTTTGTTTCTGGTCGCCATCTCCACTGCAAAAAGGATTGGAGAAATACAAGCTTTCTCTTGCAAACCTCCTTATCTAAGAGTCAGCCAAGATTGCCTTATTCTCAGAACTGTCCAGGGTTTTATTCCTAAGGTGCCGTCTGCTGCGAATATCTCACAAGAGGTATTTTTACCATCTTTATGTGAGGATCCTCAAAATCCGGAGGAAGAAAGATTGCTTCGCCTCGATGTAAAGAGAATGGTTTTATTGTATCTCCAGAAGACCCAACAATTCAGACTTTCGGACTCCTTATTTGTCCAATTTCAGGGTCCGAATAGAGGTAAAGCAGCCTCAAAAGCGTCTCTGGCTAGATGGGTTAAGGATGTAATCTCGTTCTGCTACTCCACCCAGGATCTCCAACCTCCTGAGGGCATCAAAGCCCACTCAACCAGGTCCACAGCCACCTCCTGGGCTCATCTAGCACAGATATCATTGGACGACATCTGTAGAGCAGCCTCATGGGCTACGCCAAACACCTTAATTAAGCATTACAAGTTGGATGTGATCACCAACAAGGAGGCGTCCTTTGGCAAAAGAGTGCTGGAAGTAGCTGCTTCTTCTTGACCCTACCCACTCTCAAAATTGCTTTGTAATCCCAATTGTTTTCCTTTGCTGCCGTAGGACGAATAGAAAGTTTCAATTTACTCACCGAAATTTCTTCTTTCCGTAGGCAGCACAGCATCCCGCCCTATTAAAATTTTTGTTATTGCTGCATTATGAACTTGTGTGGTGTGGTTACTGCAGTCCTCTTATAGCATGGTAATCAGGGAAGTAAGGTCACCTGTTCAAGCTTTAATTGTTTTTCTTCTGCCTAGTAGGATGAAACTCATGTAACCCAATTGTTTTCCTGTGCTGCCTATGGACTCAAGAGAAAGAATACATTTTGGTGAGTAAATTTAAACTTTAAAGGGGGTTTCTTCCTTATAGTCCATCATTTCTACCTGTTTGTTCCATTTGCACAACAACAGGAGAAATTGAGTCACAATCAGTGTTGCTTCATTGCTGGACAGGTAATTTCACAGAAGTGCACTGTTGTTTAAGTGTTCCCTTTAGTTTTTTTAAACAGCGTATATATACTCTATTAGTGCTGTCTTGGAGTGCTGCTGTAGGCAGCCTCATTGTGGCCCCAGTCCTGTTGATATATTGGTCAGAAAATGCTATACACCTCAACACATTCAGAATGTAGTGCATACTGTGAATCTGTGTTTCATGTGTGAGTTTGTTTGTACGCATCATTCGCTTCACCATAGGGTTGGTTTCATACACAGCATTTACTAATGTTTCCATGACATTATTTGCACATTTTGTTGTAAAAATGCAGTGGCCAGCTGGTACTTTCAAGCCTATAGTAAAATGTTGAAAATGCTGTTGAAATATCTTAGAAAATGATTATGCACAATTAAAACACATAATTCTATAATTAAAATGCACATGATTAAGGGGGCCTAAAGGTGTTTTACTATGATAAGTACATTAGATCTCAACATCTAAGCACAAAATATGATAAATCACACAGCTGTCATTCGAGGAAAGTTATTCTTATTCTGCACATCACTGACAGTTGGTTTAGGTGTAAAGGTTTTCGTTTTTCTATAAATGAAACTTAGTCATCCAGCAATAGAATTGAGTCAACTTCCTAATGTACACAGAGCCTCAATTCCTCACCAAGATCTTTACATCAAGGAACAGAAACAACTTCATAGCTAGAAATGTATGCTAAATCGTCCAATAGCTGCCTGATGCCAGAGTGAGGACATGTATCACCTGAAGAGCAGAACTGGTAGGACTTTTCCTCCCCTACGCTCTTAATTTGACGTCAAGCTTAAGCCCTGATTATCTCTTGGGTCAAAGGTCCTTTATCATGAGCCGATTATGAGCAGGCAGGAGCCTTCACTGACAATAATTGGCCCATGTAAAAGATCTAGCAATCAGTTGATGGATGCATCTTTTGTGTAGGCATTAAACACATCAGTAGTCGCACATGCAAATAAGAATGTGCAGGCAACTATCATGAAGTGAATGGACTGAGCTAGCATCACTGATGAGGTATTCCCATCACAAGCTGAGCAGCAGGGTCTGACCACCACTACCCACCAATCCTGAGAAAGTGGAAAAAATGTAACAGTAATAAATGGAACACACTGTGCTCGTCCACTGCTCCATTCACTCTTTATGGGCATTTATTAAAATTCATAAGTTCCCTTGTGGAAAGTGGATTACATACTAAGATGGGAAAACTCTTTTTAAGGCGGGAAGCACACAGCAGTTTGGGTTTTTTTTAGGGGAAAAAACATAAGTGGTTTCAAATGGAATGGGAAATACAAAGGGAGGACTTGTACATCTCTTTTCTGTTGGATCCTCTTCTGGTTTTGGCACAAAAAGTCGTGTGTGTGTTTTGAGCCTAATGCTTGTTAATCTTAACAAAGGTTTGGCTACTGCAGCTTTGCCATGACAGGGGGCAGGGCGTGATGTCCCAGGAGGCTTGGCTGGATCCCCCAATCCCCTGAGGGATTCACCATCTCTGACCGGCCAGAAGCAGGTGTTGCACTGATTTCTCTGATTGTGCAGAAGTGTGCAGTGAAATTCAGCTGTGTTCACACATGTTGGAGTGTAATTGCAGTACTGCAGCGTATTCACAAAAAAGATGCAGTAACACAAGTAAATGATGCTAAACGGCAGAGAGGATAAGAGCCTTATTGTGGGGCTCAACTTCAAAGATAACAAATGCTTGATCATAATACAGAGTGCTCCAAAAAAATGTATCCACTGTTTAAAAGTCCATAACTTGCCAACTAATTAACGGAGTTGTCTCATATTTGGTGAAAGTGTAGCTTAAAGTCCAACTTAAAGATATCACTGTAGGTGTTCGAAATGGTCACCATTCACATCCACACACAAACGATGCCGCCGAACTGCAGCACAAACTACTGACTGCAACGTGTTCAGTTCGATATTTGCACATGAATGTACGATGGATTCTCAAAGTTCATCCAATGTGCGTGGCTTTTGTCGATAAACAACGTCCTTTAGTGTTCCCCACAGGTAAAAGTCCAGAGGAGTTAAAGGGGTTATCCAGCGGGGGAGCACTTTTTTGGGGGACCGGGGAGGAGGTGGCTGAATTAAAAGACGTCCACTTACCTCCCCGATTCCAGCGGCGGGTCCCGCATCACGGTGCTCCGGCCCCTGTTCCCGGCCGCTTCCTGGTGTCTGACGCCGCCCGAGACGTTACGTCTCAGGGCCGCTCAGCCATTAAGTGAAAGAGGCGGGATCCGTTTGAAGTCCGCTCGGATCCCGCCTCCTTCACTGAGTGGCTGAGCGGCCCTGAGACGTAGCGTCTCAGGCGGCGTCAGACACCAGGAAGCGGCCGGCAATCGGGCACCGGAGCGCCGTGATGCGGGACCCGCCACTGGAACCGGGGAGGTAAGTGGATGTCTTTTATTTCAGCCACCTTCTTCCCGGTCCCCCCGAAAAAGTGCCCCCACGCTGGATAACCCCTTTAAGTCTGGGGAACGTGGTGGATACTCCACAGCACCTCTACGGCCTATCCAGCTTCCTGGTAGATTTTCATCGAGATACGCCCTAACACGATGTTGGTAGTGGGCTGGGGCACCATCTTGTTGAAAGTAAAATCTTCCGTCACCATACAGGTCTCGGATGGCAGGTAAAATGGATGTCTGAAGCTTATGAAGGTACACCTCACCGGTAACTGTGCCGTGAAAGAAAAATGGCCCAATCAAGCCCCGGAACGACAACCCACACCACACATTTACTCCTGGCAAATTCACGGCTTTGTCGACATGGACGTTCAGATTTTCGGCAGCCCAGTAGATGCAATTGTGGCGATTTACTGTACCACTGAGTTTGAACTGTGCCTAATCAGACCACACAATCATTTCTGCAAACTCCTCATCGTTGAGCACCATGTTGTTAAACCACTCGCAGTACTCCATTCTACGATCTGGGTTGTCCTCGTTCATTGCGTGTAGCAATCGTGGGATGTAGCACTTCCACTTTGCTGTCTTCAAAATTCGCCGAACACTTGAGCGACTTACTCCAGTTTCATGGACACACTGTCTCAAAGACTTCTGTGGTGAGTGAGTGAATTGTAACATACGACGAGAGTTAGCTGGACTTGTTACTGTTACAGGTCGTCCAGATCGTTGTTTGTGAACATCTTTAACACAGCCTTCGGCTTCAAATTTGTTTCGAATGCGACGAATCGTTAAACGTGTTGGTGGCTCTGTTTGATACTCATTTTGCCATTGTCGTTGAACCTAAGCCTTGTGCCAGCCATGTTTACTCGAGTAACCAGGTGCAACTATGAACACAACACAGACTATCCGGCGACTGTTATCTGACAAAACAATACAACGCTTGTGTGGTGACTGCCGGAACTACAAACTAGTACACTACCAAATATAAGACAATTCCGTCAATTAGTTTGCAAGTTATATAGTTACATAGTTACATAGTTAATACGGTTGAAAAAAAGACACATGTCCATCAAGTTCAACCAAGGAGGGGATGGATACAGGGAAGGGGGAGGGGTGATAGGTTCTATACATATGCATTTATATTATTTTGTTCTAAGAACTTGTCTAGGCCGGTTTTGAAGCCCTCTACTGTTTTTGCTGTGACCAGATCCTGTGGTAGACTGTTCCACAGATTCACAGTTCTCATTGTAAAGAAGGCTCCGGAGATTGAACCTTTTTTTCTCCAGGCGGAGGCAATGCCCTCTTGTCCTTTGAGGGGGTTTTACCTGGAACATCTTTTCCCCATATCTCTTGTAGGGGCCATTTATATATTTAAATAAGTTAATCATATCTCCCCTTAAACGTCTCTTCTCCAGACTAAACAAATGTAATTCTTTTAATCTCTCCTCATAACTAAGATGATCCATTCCCCTTATTAGTTTAGTTGCCCATCTTTGTACCCTCTCCAGATCTAGAACATCCTTTTTATGAATCGGGTTCCAAAACTGGACGGCATACTCCAGATGAGGCTGCACCAAAGCTCATTATGGACATTAAAGTTATGGACTTGTGGATACATTTTTTGGACCACTCTGTATGTGCGTGAAAATGAAAAGAAAAAAAATGCAAAAAGTTCTTTACTTTATTCCAATATCAGCATTACAGGTAGAGAATACAGTGTGCTGTGTGGTGTTACAGGTAGAGAATAGAACGTGCTGTGTGGTGTTACAGGTAGAGAATACAGCGTGCTGTATGGTGTTACAGGTAGAGAATACAGTGTGGTGTGTGGTGTTACAGGTAGAGAATACAGCGTGCTGTGTGGTGATACAGGTAGAGAATACAGAGTGCTGTGTGGCGTTACAGGTAGAGTATATAGTGTGCTGTGTGGTGTTACAGGTAGAGAATACAGTGCTGTGTGGTGTTACAGGTAGAGAATACAGTGTGCTGTGTGGTGTTACAGGCAGAGAATACAGTGTGCTGTGTGGTGTTACAGGTAGAGAATACAGTGTGCTGTGTGGTGTTACAGGTAGAGAATACAGTGTGCTGTGTGGTGTTACAAGTAGAGAATACAGTGTGCTGTGTGGTGTTACAGGTAGAGAATACAGCGTGCTGTGTGGGTGGGACCACAATGAAATCATAAATTACTGCAAGTAATTCAGTAACACAATGAAACTGCAATGTGTGAACACAGCCTAGATGTTCAGCAACAGCTTTGGGTGGGGAATAGGCAGGGTGGAGAACTGTGATAAACAGCTGAGGGAAAGCAATGCATTCTGGAACCTGTAGTACTGTGTACAACTGATAAACCAGGAAGTGCAGAAACACAAAACAGAACAAAACCCCCCAAAACAAATGGATTTTTGGTAGTTTAAAAAAGTGGGATAGGTAAGTAATGCTTAAAGTGACACTGTCACCCCCAATAATCATTTTTCAATCTTTATAGGTGTGTGTAACCCGCCTATATCTCTCTGCATACCTGTAATTGTTTTTCTGTTTCATGAGGTGGCTTTGGCTGAAATTGAACTTTGCAGAGTATCTTCTAGCGCCACTGGGCGGGCTTGGTCCCTGAAGCGCCACATAGCCCCGCCCATTACAGCGCCGTTGACCCCGCCCCCTTGGGCACGTAATATGTCCTGGCCGCCGCTCCCTGTTTTGAGGCCTCCTTGACGTCGGTGACGTGCGCGTCCACATCCCTCGCCGTCTTCCGCGTGCGGGAGCGTCATGTGGCGCGCAGGCGCAGAAGGTGACCGCCGGGTCACCCACAGCCGGGCTGTGTGTGCGGTCGCACAGCCCGCCAATTACACCGGCCGCACCGTCCCTTGTTGTTTGGGACTCTCCGGAGGCCTCGCTGCGACTGTGAAACCCTCCTCACAGCCAGCAGCGAGGCGCAGACATAGTGCGCAGGCGCACTGCGGCGGTCCTTTTCGGTGCATGCGCAGTACGCGGCAGACGCCGCAGTGCGCCTGCGCACTATGTCTGCGCCTCGCTGCTGGCTGTGAGGAGGGTTTCACAGCCGGAGCGAGGCCCCTATCCTGGGGAAAGTCTGATTTCATAAAGTCAGACAAAACAAAAGTTAACCTTATCATTCCAGTGCATTTCCCTTGCCTGAGCATCAAGGTCCCTTGGTCCTGCTAGGTGTTTCTGCGTTTGTGCTGCAAAAGCACCTCTGAGTCTCCTGAACCTGTATTACCCTGCCTGATGTTCTTGTACTCTATGTCCTGGTAACCATGTTCCCACTGGGGTGTTGCCATATCTCTGTGTTCTTGCTGTCTGGTCCTGCACTCCCAGTTGTTTTCCGTATTCCACCTCACCATGTGTTTCTGCACTGAGGAGATAACCATTTCTACCCGTGTACATCTCCAGCATCCTTGCCATTCATCTGTCATCTACATCTATTGTGCCTCTACTATCAGGTTGACTACACCCCTTGCCATCTGGTCTGCCCAAACCATCTGTCTTGTGTCCTGTTTTTCTCAAGACGTAAGGACTTGGCGTATCCAACAAGAAAGTCCATCTTCCCAATCTGGAGTATCTCTTGAAGAATGAAGGATATGCTTAGACAACACCCTTAGGCATAGACGGGCATGTGACACAGTGTGCTTACATTGGCTTGCCATGGCCCTGGTGCTAGGTGTCAACACAGGTGGGCTTTTGGTGTTTTCTCTGGGGCACTTGTCACAGTGGCCAGGAGTGTCGTTACCCACCCTCGGACACACTTGGACAGGGCTTTGAAAAGGGTAGCACAATGTGTGGGCGCAGGCGTGATGAGGAAAATGAGAACAGAGTACAGCACTTAACCTGAAAATAACTTTTACCTGAGAACTTCAATTCCAAACAGGTGAATAACTTTACTTGGTACAGGTACAGGTACAAAAGTAAACTTGAAAGTTCAAGGGTTCTTGCTATCAAGAATATTTATAGTATAGCCACAGGGCAGGTGCAGTGTCCCAGAAAGGAAGTTCCACTGCCATGATTAGCATGTGTAGGTCGATATCCCTGTGTATGTGTATGCTCTGGGATAAAGGCAGTAGTACTGCACCCCTGCCACTTGGTGTCACTGTCCTTATTGTACTGAGTGGCACAGCTGAATGAATTTTCTAGCCAGGGTTAAGTAAAAACGTGTCTAAAGCCATGTGATGTATTGTATATACCTAGAGTGAAAACAAGTGGGTGTGTACTCGAGCACTGTCTGTGTGAACTAGCTCCATACTAGAGGCAGACACCTGAATATCCCAATAGTAGTACCAACAAAAAAAACAAAGTAATTATAGTGCTTGAAAAAGCATTATATAGTAATGCGTATTCTTCTTCTTCCGCTTCTTCTTCCAGCTATTCTTCTGCAATTAATACAGCCTAAAACACTTTACACAGACTCCGTTCAAACTGCGTTTAAAAGCCCTCGGCAGTGACAGGTGTGCTATCTTTTTTTGGTTTCTATTGGATTTGTCGTTTTTAAGAAATTTACATTTAAAGACCCCTAATTTCTCTTAGAAAATAATGGCCACACTGTAAACGTTAACAGCCAATCACAGCACATATGCAAATGGCTGAAAAATAGCAGCCAATGGAAATTCCAAGGTCTTGTCAGTCAATTCCTGATACATCCACACAGTCACATGTCCACTATTGGCCAATAGAAGATGTAGAAGATGAAAAGTCCTTAAAGGGGAACTCCAGGTAGAGGTTAAAAAAAAAAAGAAAGTTCTGCAGAAGCATAACACATTACTTACCTATCTCTCCCAGTTTTGAAACTACCAAAAATCCATTTATTTCTTTTTTTTTGTGTGTGTGTGTGTGTGTGTGTGTGTGTGGGGGGGGGGGGGGGGGGGCTTGTTCTGCATTGTGTGTCTATACTTCCTGGTTGAGCAGTTCCCAGAATGCAGTACTGGTTCCAGAATGTAAATGCTTTCCCTCAGTTATTCATCACAGTCCACAGTCCTTGCAGCAGCTGCTTCTGGCCGGTCAGAGAGGGTGAACCACTCAGGGGATTGGGGGATGCAGCCAATCCTCCTGTGGCATCACGCCCTGCCCTCTGTCTGCATCATCAGCCTGCGCTCAGTAAACACACACAATGTGAGACAGAAGCATGCAGGAATTGGCACAGAGGACATTCTTCTTCACTTCCTGCATTTCTATCAGGTACCAGTGTGGCAGAACCACACAGATATGGTAACACATTATATAAACACATCTATATAACTTTTAATGTACTAGAAAACTACTTTTCCTTATGTAGAGTTCCCCTTTAATGATTTTGTCTCACTGACATCAGTAAGATTGTCATGGTAACCGAGCAATGTTCTTTACCATTATAAGTAGCAGAGTTCAGTCAGTAAAATAGCAGAGCTGAGCCAGCCATGTAGCAGAGCCGATACCCGCACTACGTAGCAGAGCTGAGCCAGCCATGTAGCAGAGTCGATACCCGTATTACTTGGCAGAGCTGAGCCAGCCATGTAGCAGAGCTTATACCCGAGCTACGTAGCAGAGCTGAGCCAGCCATGTCGCAGAGCCGATACCTGCACTACGTAGCAGACCTGAGCCAGCCATGTAGCAGAGCCGATACCCGTATTACTTGGCAGAGCTGATACCCGCGCTACGTAGAAGAGCTGAGCCAGCCATGTCGCAGAGCCGATACCCGTATTACTTGGTAGAGCTGAGCCAGCCATGTAGCAAAGCCGATACCCGCACTACGTAGCAGAGTTGAGTCAGTAAAGTAGCAGAGCCGATACCCACATGATACAGCGGAGCTGAGTCAGCAAAGTAGCAGAGCCGATAACCGCATGATACAGCAGAGCTGAGTAAGTAAAGTAGCAGAGCGGAGTAAAGGAGCAGTGGGAGATCGTTCGGCCGGGGGCTGCGGGGGGCGATCAGTGCTGCTAAGGGGGGATCGGGGCAGCAGGGGGGCGGCCAGGCTATACATTATCGGGTCCCCGCTCCTGTCCCGAAGCAAGCAGGAGCGGGGACCCGATAATGTATAATCTCCAGCGGCCGGGGGGTTAATGGGGCGGGCTGCAGACAAAATCACAGCAGGGATGTACATCTCTGCTACGATTTTGTCTCCCATTGAAAGAATAGGGCTGGGATCCGCAGCGAGTCTCGCTGTGTTTGTAGCCTTAGAGGGATGCTACATAGGTCACTCTTAAAGGGACAGTAATAAAGTTGTTCTTAAAGGGCCAGCACTAAAGTTGCTCTTCAAAGGATGATACCTAAGTCTCTTTTAAAGGGACAGTACTTAGGTCACTCACAGCTTTGGCACCAAAGTCAATCCTTAAGGGACTGTACCAAAGTCGCTCTTAAAGGGAGAATATCAAGGGTTAAAGTTTGTCTTAAAGGGAGTCGATACCTGCACTATGTAGCAGATCTGAGCGCATTCCATAGTCCCATATTCGACAAAGTAAAGTGTGGCCAGAGCCTACAGATGTACCAAGCCAATAGCAACTTAACCTGCTACCGTACATGCTGGTATCATGGTGTTTTGAATATATGTAAGCCATGCGATTGAAGTATTCCTTCTTCTAGTGAAGTAATGTAGTTCTGTATATCATGAATCTATCACTAACATTTGTCATTATACCTCTGTGTCACCATTGATAGCACTTATATGGCTGACTATCTGTGACAGCTGCACTTCCAGCTGTTCAGGGTTCCCACCATGATTTGTGCCTCTGAGGCATGGATACATGTAGAAACTGCCAATAGTATAGCTGCTAAGATAAGCATAGTCTCTTCTGTTAGCCCAATTGTAGTCAGCTAGTGACTATGTTTGGGTAAATTTCCAAATGTACCCAAGGTTTGTCTCAGAGTGGAAAAACATGGATTGCAGCACGTTTCAGTGTGAGACAATACATTCAGAAAATTACCTAAATATAGTCTCTAGCTGACTACAGTCGGGCCATAAAAATGAATGGAAGCTGTGGGAATCTGAGTAGGGATATATCAGTGTGTCATTTTGACAGTTTCCTGACTTATCCATGCCCCGGAGGCTTAAACCGTAGTGAAATATGTCTAAGAAAATTCTTATACTGTAAAGTGGTAACAGCACCGGCTCTAAAGCAGTTGCCCACAAAAGACATTGGGGAAAAGTTATTAAAGGAAAAAGTTGTATTTTTTGGCCTAAAATGGCTAGACCGTTTTGCAAAGAAGTATTCGCATTTGGCCTTCTTAAGGGGGCAGGGAGGGTGTGTGGAGGGGGCGGAACGGGGGGTGCGGACTCTGAGTCTGCTTCATTTATCATTTTTCTTGCCAAAAAATGATAAGGAAACCTACGCCAGCTCTAAGCTGGCATAGGTTTCCTGGCGCTCACACACATCATTGGCTAATCATGTCTTTATGTACTGAATAGACATAAGCGAACAGTACTCGATCGAATATTGCACTGTTCGAAAGATTCGCGTTCTATCGAATATTCAAATCTAAATTAACTTTACTAAAACCGCTAAACAATTGTTTAGCTGTTTTAATAAAGTTTACACTCTGAAATCAAACTGGGAAAGCAGGGAAGCAGTATCAAACCATTATTACAGAGACCGGTATTAGCGGTCCCCAGCAATAATACCGATCCCTGTAATAGTTAATATTTAATTAATAAAGCAAATTTTCATTCTAATAAAGCTATAAATGTGTGTGTGTGTGTGTGTATATATATATATATATATATATATATATATATATATATATGCAAAAATTATAATGTTAATTTGTTTTCCCTAAGACCCATTGGCATCACAACGATAGGGGTATTATCGCCCCTGCGAGCCCCTGGGACGAAGGAATATTTAATGAAAACATAATAAACTTTAATGATTTTTCAATAAACCCCTCCCACAGGAAGTATAAATAGATCCTCCTCCCTACAATCATCAGTCAATAAACAAGAAAAAAATCAAGGGTAGAGAGTCTTGTGATGCCAATGGGTCTTAGGGAAAACAAATTAACATTATAATTTTTGCTTCCCTTGCGTCCCATTGGCATCACAACGATAGGGGAACTAGCAAGTATCATCCCCTAAGGGCGGGACATCCGGAACAGCGGCATTAAGCACTGATCTGGCAAACGCTGTTCTGGTAGAAAGTTTAGCATCCAGCCTGTAATGCTTAACAAACGTAGAAGTAGATGACCATGAAGCAGCCTGACAGATGTCTTCCAAGGAGACCAACGATCTTTCTGCCCAAGTAGAGGCTACAGCCCTAGTGGAGTGGGCTCTGGTAAAAGATGGTGGAGATTTACCAGCTGCAGAGTAGCATAATTCAATAGCTTCACCGAAGAAAAAAAGACTGATGATTGTAGGGAGGAGGATCTATTTATACTTCCTGTGGGAGGGGTTTATTGAAAAATCATTAAAGTTTATTATGTTTTCATTAAATATTCCTTCGTCCCAGGGGCTCGCAGGGGCGATAATACCCCTATCGTTGTGGTGCCAATGGGACGCAAGGGAAATATATATATATATATATTTACAGTATATTTAATAGAAAAAGCATTTATTCGTTTTAATTAGGGACGGTCCAAACCGAGTTCGGTTCAGGTTCGTACGAAACCGAACCCTCGGTAATGTTTCCCGCTGTCTGCCCACTCCGTGGAGTGGGCGGATCCAGCGGGAGGATCGCCTGGAAAACTGGGATACAGCCATAGCCATAGGCTGTATCCCAGTTTTCCAGGCGTTACTCCCGCTGGATCCGCCCGCTCCATGGAGCGGGCAGACAGCGGGAATCTGCTACCTCGGCAGGTTCGGACCATCCCTAGTTTTAATTATACTATTGTAAACCAAAAATAGCTTTATTATAACAAAAATTTGCTTTGTTAATTAAATATTAAAGGGAACCTGTCACCCCCCGTGCCGGGGTGACAGGCTCCCGACCCCCCGTTAGAGCCCCCTATACTCACCTAATCCCGCCGGGTCCCTCTTCTGGATCCGGTCGGGTGATGAAGATCTCAGCCGCTGCAGCACGGCGCGCGCGCTGAGAGATGAGTCCAACACCCATAGAGAATGACAGGAGAGTCCAGCGCTCCGTCATTCTCTATGAGTGTTGGACTCATCTCTCAGCGCGCGCGCCGGGCTGCAGCGGCTGAGATCTCCGTCACCCGACCGGATCCAGAAGCGGGACCCGGCGGGATTAGGTAAGTATATGGGGCTCTAACGGGGGTCGGGAGCCTGTCACCCCGGCACGGGGGGTGACAGGTTCCCTTTAAGTATTAAATAGAGCTGTATTAAATAGAGCTGTATTAATGCCGGGATACCGCTAATATAGCTCAATGTAATACTTTCTATTTAATTTAAACAGAAAAGGTTTCTTCTAATTATGCTATTTTTTTTATTGCAATAGCAACATTAGAATAAACATTTTTTTATATGTCTGCCCAGCTGATTTTATTTGAATAAAAACATGTTTTCACTTGTATCTTGTTTTTATTTCTTTACTATATAAACTTAGTAGTGGAAGCCGTAAAATAGACGGAATCCATTACTAAGTCTGGGCTTAGTGTTAGACGGTATAAGGCACTAACCCTTCCAATTATTACCCCAGTGCCCAATGCCACGAGGGGTACTGGGAAGAGCCGGTTGCCAGTGGTCCCAGAGCATCAAAATTAGCGCTCCTGGACTGGGCAACAGCAGGCTGGTAACATTAGCTGGGGAGGGCCAAAATAAATGGCCCTTCCCACCCTCTTATTACTAGGCTGCTGTTGTTTGGTTTTTAAGCCGGATGATTATGAAAATAGGGGGAACCCTAAGTGGTTTTTTTTTTATAATTATTTCTTCGGGTTGCCCCAATTTTTATAACCAGCTGGGTTAAAAACCAAACAGCAGCCTAGTTGTACCAGGGTGGGAAGGGCCATTTATTTTGGCCTCCCCCAGCCTTAATATTACCAGCTTGCTGCCGCCCAGTTCTGGAGCACCAATTTTGACGCTCTGGAAACACTGGCACCCAGCTCTTCCCAGTACCCCTGGTGGTATTGGGTACTGGGGTAATAATAGGGGGTTTAGTGTTAGCGATTTTATACCACTATATAACACTAAGCCCCGACTTAGTAATGGATTTTGTCTATAAGACAGCTTCCACTACTAAGTCTATATAGTATAGAAATAAAAACAAGACACAAGTGAAAATATTTTTTTTATTCAAATAAAAACACCCCCACACCCCTTGTTGACCATTTTATAAAAAAAACATCCCAAAAACCACTGGTCATCGACGTAGTGCACCAAATCCGCTGGATACCGATATCTGAAAAACAAAAAGGGAGAAACACACAAAGAATACACAAACAGGAGCACAACACCCATCATTGTGAGCAGTGTTCTGCACCTCACAGTATGCAGCATCTTTACCGATCGCTGCTTACAGTGTGGCACCCAAGGGTTAAGGGAGGATGCATTGCATCCACCTTAACCCTTTAGGTGCAATACTGAACAATCTGGCCCCCAGGGGGTTAAGCAAGGGTCCCCTCATAACCCCTTGGGGGCCAGACTGATATTACACTGCCCCATACCTGCAAGGAAGGGGCTAAGTGTCCCCCTTTCCTTGCTAATATGGGTGCAGGGGAGGGGGGAAGAGCTTTTTACTCACTCTCCAGGTCTTCTCTCTTCGCCGTAGCCCGTCACACTGAGCTCAGTGTGCCAACTCCAGCTCCTTATATGTCTGCCCAGCCGACCAGCTGGGCGGACATATAAAACAAAATGTTTATTCTAATGTTGCTATTGTGAACAAAAAATAGCATAATTAGAAGAAAACATTTGCTGTTTTAATTAAATATAAAGTATTCCATTGAGCTGTATTAGCGGTATCTCTGCATTAATAAAGCTCCATGTAATACTTAATATTTTTAATTAACAAAGCAAATTTTCATTCTAATAAAGCTATTTTTTGTTTACAATAGCATGATGATAAAAACTATACTGTAAATAAAAAAACAATATATACATACATTTATTTATAAATGTATTTTTTTTATTAACAGTATATTTAATTGAAAAAGCATTTTTGTTTCAATTATGCTATTGTAAACCAAAAAATAGCTTTGTTAGGGTGCGTTTACACAGAAAGATTTATCTGACAGATTTATGAAGCCAAAACCAGGAACAGAGTATAAACAGAAAACAGGTCAAAAAGGAAACATTGAGATTTCTCTTCCTTTCAAATCCATTCCTAGTTTTGGCTTTAAAAATCTGTCAGATAAATCTTTCTGTGTAAACGCACCATTAGAACGAAAATTTTCTTTATTAACTAAACATTAACCATTACTCTTGTCAGGGACCGGTAATACTGTTCCCTGTGATAGTGGTGTGATACTGCTCCCCTGCTTTCCCAGTTGCACTCCAGAAGAGTTTCTTTATTTTCTAAAGGTGTCATTGTAGACTTGGTGACCTCCAATTTGTCAAATTTTGAATTCCAAGTGTCAAGCATTTTTCTCCCATAGACTTTAATGGGGTTTGATATTCAATCGAATAGTCGAACATCTTGGTCTATTCGAATCGAATTTCGAACTTTCCAATATTTCACTATTCGCTCAGTCCCTAGTCCTGACCTAAAATCATTAGCCTCCAATTGCATATCGCTACATGTAATAGTGATACGCGGTCGACATCTGACGACTGTGTAAAAAAAGTGCATTCATACCTGACCCCTAGTGTAAAATATTAAACCTTATACACACCTCTCTGCGCTTCTCGTTGTCGTCTTGCTTTTGCCCTCTGCCTGCAGACAACACTACAACTTCTGAGCCAGTTTCTGAAGTTACAACAGCTCAGCCAATCACTGGCCGAGACATTTCCTGCTCCCCGCAGCCGCCTCAGACACCTCTGGCCCAGTATTTGTACTGACAAGCCACTCAGCCAATCACTGGCTGCAGGACTGAGCTGCATGTCTCTGAAGACATGGAGCTAAAAGTGTCAGAGGTGGCAGCGGTAAGCAGGAAAACGGAGGAAAAAGACACTAGGACACCGGGGAGCCAGGGAAAGTATAAACTTTATTATTGCCTATGTTAAAGCAAGGGCTGCACGGACATCGCCAATGAGATATATACAGTCCATGCCACTTACATTGCTCATCAGGTCGTGTAATACTCTTCTAAGGTAGCAAAATACCTTGACTCAGCCCTACTACCCCAGGTCTAGGCTCAGGGAAATCACCAACAGTATTGAATGTTTAAGGAAATTTCTCCTGAAAATATTCATTGGTGTCATACTATATTTTGTCCAAGCTTTACCTTTTGCTACAATTCTTGTGCTTTTCCAATTTGAGCAGGCAATTTGATCAGCGACCAGTCCATAACATTGTTAGGCTATGTTCCTACAACGGGAATGTGCCGTCATTTAATGGCAAAAAGCATCCATCTATTGATCATGATCATTATTTGCGCCTGTCATTGACAATAGACTAGTGGGGACATAGCCTTACAGAGGAAAAAGTAATTGGTTTAGTAGAATTTCTTGAGGCACTGTCCAGTCTTGTTTTCCAGAACAAACTTATACTATTATCCAGAACAAACTTTCCAACCACTTAACCTTCACATCCTTTTTTTTTTTTTACAAAGCATATTCCACAGCTGATTAGGTCGCATCCATGCCATCAGTTAGAGGCTCTTCATTACTTAAACATTGATTGTCTTCCATAGGAGTTAACGTTTTCAAACTATAGTTATCCATAGAGATTTTGTGGCAGGGTACAGAAAAAGGATGCCAGCTTTTATTTCAAAAGGTATATTGTGAGTATAGAAGAAGTTCCTTCCGGGTGCCTTTCTTAGTCTGGCCTCTTCCCATTAACCTGTCTGGCACGGGTGACCCCTCCGGGAATACTACTCCCACCAGCTTAGCTCAATGGATAACCAAGGCACGCAAGCTCCCTCACCACGTCAAGGCACCAAGAGGGAGCCCCTCCTCCCTAGCCCGATTTTACCCATTCTGAACATTAACTTACCTATCCATTGTAAAAAAACAAAACAAAAAAAAAACACAAAGAACTCCTTAAAGGCTCCAGGACCTTCCCATTTGTAAAGAGGACCCGCTCAGTGCCCAGCCTAGCCCAGGTCCGCCCAGCACCCTTAAAAAGTCTAAAACATTGTTGGGACATCTAACAAGATCTAACACCTAAACTAAATGGAATATATACTGTACACTTGCCCATGGGTCCACTCCGGTTCTAGGTTCAGGGAAATCACCATCCCTCTAGGCCTTTAAGTAGTGGAGTCCAAACTGCCTCAGCATCACAGGGGAGCCCATTCTAATGGAGACAATGTCCTCCACTTGTTTCCTGAACATTGAGGGGCCACTCAAAGAAAAGGGGCAGTCGAGCCAAAGCTGCAGACGGTTGTCTCCATCCTGTATTTTTAATTAAAACACATCCTTTTTTTTTTTCAATAGCAAGTTTAATTTTAACAATTAGTTATCTAGAACCCATACTATATTGTCTTTACATAGCAAATATACAGTTAGCTCAAGGACTGCTAATTCCCAGCCTCCTAACATTGTCCCACCCATCCCAGGCCTACCTCAGCCACTGACTCGGACCCACCCGGCACTTCTAACAACTCAAAAACATTGTTGAGACATTTAACACCTCAACCCTTACTATATTGTCTTTGCATAGAAAATATACAGTTAGCTCAAGGGCTGTTAAGGCCCACCCCAGCCTCCTAACATTGTCCCACCCGGCGCCTAGCCCAGGCCTACACCAGCCGCTGACATAGACCCACCCGGCATCCTTAACAAGTCAAAAACATTGTTGAGACATTTAACACCTCAACTGGAAATATACAGTTTGCCCATGGGGTGCTAAGGCACAAAGTCCACTCCCGGTCTAGGTTCAGGGAAATCACCATCCCTCTAGGCCTTCTAGTAGTGGAGTCCAAACTGCCTCAGCATCACAGGGGAGCCCATTCTAATTGAGACAATGTCCTCCACCCGTTTCCAGAACATTGAGGGGCCACTCAAAGGAAAGGGGCAGTCGAGCCGAAACTGCAGACAGTTCTCTCCATCCTGTATTTTTAATTTACACTCATCTTAGGTTGTCTTTTTTTTTTTTTAATAACACGTTGTATTTTGACAATCAGTTATCTAGAACCCTTACTATATTGTCTTTGCATGCAAAATATATAAAGTTATCTAAAGGGCTGCTCAGGCCCACCCTAGCCTCCTAACATTGTCCCATCCAGCGCCCAGCCCTGGCCTACCCCAGCCGCTGACGCGGACCCACACGGCACCCTTAACAAGTCAAAAACTTTGTTGAGACATTTAACTCCTCAACTGGAAATATACACTTGCCAATGGGGTGCTAAGGCACAGAGTCCACTCCGGGTCTATGTTCAAGAAAATCACCATCCCGCTAGGCCTTCTAGTAGTGGAGTCCAAACTGCCTCAGCATCACAGGGGAGCCCATTCTAATGGAGACAATGTCCTTCGCCCGTTTCCAGAACATTGAGGGGCCACTCAAAGAAAAGGGGCAGTCAAGCCAAAACTGCAGACGGTTGTCTCCATCCTGTATTTTTAATTAAAAGTTATCTTGTGTTGTCTTTTTTTAGTAGCACGTTTAATTTTGACAATCTGTTATCTAGAACCCTTACTATATTGTCTTTGCATAGAAAATGTACATTTAGCTAAAGGGCTACTAAGGCCCAGCCCAGCCACCCCACCCCACATTGTCCCACCCCAGCCTCCTAACATTGTCCCACCCGGCGCCCAGCCCTGGCCTACCCCAGCCGCTGATGCGGACCCACCCGGCATCCTTAACAAGTCAAAAACATTGTTGACACATTTAACACCTCAACTGGAAATATACAGTTTGCCCATGGGGTGCTAAGGCACAGAGTCCACTCCGGGTCTAGGTTCAGGGAAATCACCATCCCTCTAGGCCTTCTAGTAGTGGAGTCCAAACTGCCTCAGCATCACAGGGGAGCCCATTCTAATGGAGAAAATGTCCTCCACCCAGTTTCCAGAACACTGAAGGGCCACTCAAAGGAAAGGGGCAGTTGAGCCAGAGCTGCAGACAGTTGTCTCCATCCTGTTTTTTTATTTAGCCCTAATTTTACATTGTCTTAATAGCACATTTAATTTTTACAATAAGTTAACAACATTGTTCAAACATTTACCTCCTATCTACAAATGTAATCACCTTTATAAAAGTTATTCCATATATATACAGTATCTGTGCTGTCAATACTATACTATACTAAACATCCGGGGCAGAGGCCCTCTGAGTGCCGTCATAAGTGGATAGTGAAGGAGCCCAGTGCAGAAGCTAGTAAGCCCAGGCTCTTAGCCCAGCTCTATTGCCGCCACTCATAACAACTGCCGCTAAGCAGCCACAGGCAGCCACCCACCCTGGGCTCCTGTCATTAGTAGTGGTGCACTCCACTGCCCAGTCAGCTCCTTCACAGCTCCCCCTGTAAGCACAGCGTCTGGGAGGTCCGCCCTAGCTCCTATCCTCTAGGCCAGTGTTTCCCAACCTTTTCTACCCCTTGGAACTCCTACCAGATAACATTCTACAAAATACAAAATCCTCATACAGTGACTCACAGGTGACGTCTTCTTAGATCTGAGTTGTTTTCCTTCCCTTTTTCTCCCGCTCCGGCCCAGACCACTATGATGATTACTTCCAGCTGCAATTCATCTCTTCAGAACATGCCAAACATCTTAGGCTCCGCACTTTTACAACAACTTCCTTCCCTTTTCCCTCCTATAGGCTTCCATACAGTAGTAATTATACTGCTTGGTGTAGTAGGTAGGTAAGTGTGTTGCCCCCTGTATGTAGGATCCTCTGCTGTGCCCCCATATAGTAATAATGTTCCCTGCTGTGCCCTTATATAGTTATAATGCCCCTTGTTGTACCCTCATATAGTAATAATGTCTCCTTATGTGCCCCATATAGTAATATTGACCCCTATATAGTAATAATGTGCCTGCTGTGCCTCCATATAGTAACAATGCCCCCTCTGCTGTGCCCCCTATATAGTAATAATGCGGCTGTGCCATAGTAAAAGTTCCCCTCTTGACTGCCATCCTCACACACACTACCCTACCTGAACCCCCACCACACACACACACTACCTGACCCCCACCACACACACACTACCCTACCTGAACACACACACACACACACACACACACACACTACCCTACCTGAACCCCCACCACACACACTACCTGAATCCCCCCCCACACACACACTACCCTACCTGACCCCCACCACACACACACACTACCCTACCTGAACCCCCACCACACACACACCACCTGAACCCCCACCACACACACTACCTGACCCCCACCACACACACTACACTACCTGACCCCCACCACACACACACACACACACACACACACACTACCTGACCCCCACCACACACACACTACACTACCTGACCCCCACCATGCACACACTTCACTGCCTAACCCCCACCACACACACACTACACTACCTGACCCCCACCACACACACACTACCTGACCCCCACCACACACACACACTACACTACCTGACCCCCACCACGCACACACTTCACTGCCTAACCCCCACCACACACACACTACACTACCTGACCCCCACCACATACACACACACACACTACCTGACCCCCACCACACACACACACACACACACCTTATGCCCCCAGCACGGAGTACCCCTTTAAGGAACCAGCAGGCCAAGTGTGTCTATCCCCCTCCCCCTTGTCTCCCCCCGGCCTCCCTACTGTCTCACCTGCGGCCTCCCCACTGTCCTCCCCACTGTCCTCCCCTCGGGCCTCCCCCGTCTCCCCTCTGACCTCCCGCGTCTCACCTGCGGCCTCCTCATCTCCACCTTGAGCTGGGCAGCAGCGGCAGCCTTACATACCGCCCACCCAACGTAGCGCCCGGACGTGCTCCTCCAATGAAATCAGTGCTGGGAGGGAGTGTGGAGCCGCTGAGGCTGGCCGTGCTGCACGCATCCAATCAATGTGTGCGCCACGGCCGGCCGTAGCGGCTTCACGCTCCCTCTCTGCGCTCATTTCATTGGAGGAGCACGTCCGGGCGCTACGTCGGGTGGGCGGTGTGCGAGGCGGAGGGGCAGCCGCGGAGACCTGCGACCCAGATGCGGCCATCAAAAGAGCCGCATCTGGCTCGCAAGATGCCGGGGCAAAAAAAGATTCGGGCAGCAGGCGTTTTATCCGGGGCATGAGCACCGAATAAAACTGCCTAGCGACGCCACTGCTTACCATGCTGCTTATGATCTGACATCTGGCTTTTCCAGTCCTCAAATCACCAGCTGTGTCTTCAGGCCCTGCCTCCTCCAACTGGCGCAGGCTGTGGCCTAAAGGTACAGCCGGTGGCCGGGGGTCTGGAAAAGCCAGATGCCGGATCACAAGAAGCGCGGATGTAAGTATACACTGCTTGTGATCTGAAAAATGACAGCAAGGCTATAAACATATCTGTGCTGTCAGTTTTCCTTTTACACAGGAAGATGTGCGGCCGATAAAGATACATTTTTTAAACAGGTTCTAGCCAGACGATCAAATGATAATCGGGCATTTGCTCGGTCTTCGTCTGATCACTGTCACTTTTACACGGGCCGATTATCACTGCAGGAGCGTTTCTAGCGCGGCTCCTGGATGATGTAGACCCATGTAAAAGTCCATTAAGTTGTGTCATCTTTGGTTGTATTTAAAGTGACACTGTCACCCCCTTTTGTGCATTCTGACATCTCTACACAGGTGTAATGGGTAATTTTCACACCTTATTTTATATCATACGTCATGGTGCTTGTTTAAGTAAAAAGTAATCTTTTATGAACTGCAGATTGTGTAAAGTGGGCGGGGCCTCGCGGCAGTAGCGCCACATAGCCCCACCCACAACACCACCATTGGCCCCGCCCCTTGGTGGCCATTGGTGGGCCGGCCTAGAAGGGGTGGGGCCTAGACCTTTAGGCCAGCCTGCTCCAATGGTTGGTGAGGGGGCGGGGCCAACGGTGGCATTGTGGGCAGGGCTAAGTGGGGCTAATGCCATGAGGCCCCGCCCACTTAACATAATCTGCAGTTGATAAAAGATGACTTTTTACTTGAACAAGCACCATGACGTATGATATAAAATAAGGTATGAAAAACGCTAAATTTACCCTTTACACCTGTGTAGAGATGTCAGAATGCAAAAAGGGGGTGACAGTGTCACTTTAATTATGCTCACATGACTCCTACACATGAAAACCAACACCCACTAATTGAGATCAATAGGCAATGGCTTTCACTGCGCACACAGTGCATCAATGCAGCAAATTCAGGAGATCTCAGTGACCTGTGTGTCCTGTGTCCTGTGCTTGGATCCAGGCATCTCATATTTCTCACTTCACAACATGACAGTGGTCAGTAGGGTCCTCGCCTTTAAATGAATCAGTAAGAAAGAACTTTAATAATATGCCCCTACCTTGAGTTGATAATGTCCCACTTTAGACCAGGGCCGGACTGGGACTTAAAATCAGCCCTGGCAATCAAACCCCAGCAGCCCACATACTATATCATGGTACAGTATATCAATTCTGCTTCATTTAGCCATGTCCCTACTACTCCCTTAAACATGTGAACCCCACCATCAGCGCCTAAAAATAATGCTATAACATGATCTGCTGTGGATTTGATGCGGCATATTTATGTGTTTATTTCAACTGATTAAATAAGAAGCATCAAATCTGCATTGGATTAGGTGTGAACGTGCCCTTAAAGGGAACCTGTGAGGTCTATACAAGGTACACAGCTGTAGATCCCAGCATACAGGTCAGGGACTGGACCTTTAGTCCAGTGTAAACCTCTATAATCTTTCTTTTCATTACCAGCTGAAGTGTCACAGATGTGGAGCCACAGCAGCACCTTCTGCCCCCGTCCCTTCCTGCCCTGACTGATGGACGTATAGGGTGCTGCTGCTGCTGCGGCTGCTGTTGTGAAACTTTAGTTGGAAATGAAAAGGACAATTATAAAAGTTTACACTGGACTAAAGGTCCTGTCAGTGATATCTCCCTCACATCTGTCTGCTGGGATCTACAGCCCTAGACCTGGTATGGACCTCACAGATTCCCTTCATAGGAGAAAAACATGGCCCCCTTCTTCCAGAAACAGCGCCACACTCTTCTTCAGTTTGTGTGAGGTATTGCAGCTCAGTTCCATTGAAGTGAATGGAGCCAATTTGTAATACCACACACAGTCTGAGGACAGGGTGGTGCTGTTTTTGGACAAAAGTTACTATATTATGTCTGCACTCCATATAATGGCGGTATAAGTAGTGAGGTTTTAATTATTAAAATGTGTCTGCTGGTTGTGAACTCATGTGTAATCAAAGCTACATAATAAGCTTCTAGATAGATATTTCCTACTGGCTATCTATCTCCTATCTATTTATCTATCTATTTATCTATCTATCTATCTCCTATCTATCTATCTATCTATCTATCTATCTATTTATCTATCTATCTATCTCCTATCTATTTATCTATCTATCTATCTATCTCCTATCTATTTATCTATCTATTTATCTATCTATCTATCTCCTATCTATCTATCTATCTATCTCCTATCTATCTATCTATCTCCTATCTATCTATCTATCTATCTATCTATCTATCTATCTATCTATCTACTATCTATTTATCTATCTATTTATCTATCTATCTATCTCCTATCTATCTATCTATCTATCTATCTCCTATCTATCTATCTATCTCCTATCTATCTATCTATCTATCTATCTATCTATCTATCTCCTATCTATCTATCTATCTATCTATCTATCTATCTATCTATCTATCTATCTATCTCCTATCTATCTATCTATCTATCAATCTATCTATCTATCTATCTATCTATCTATCTATCTATCTATCTATCTCCTATCTATCTACTTATCTATCTCCTATCTATCTATCTATCTATCTATCTATCTCCTATCTATCTATCTACTTATCTATCTCCTATCTATCTAGCTATCTAGAACTTTCTGTACATGATTATACAGTCATAGTTAATAATACCTGTAAGCAAATATCACCACACTGTACACGTTACTGCCATACTGTTACTAAGCAAACCCACCAATATTGCCAATACTACCAGTATATAAGTAATAAATAATACCACCACACCATGAGCACGGTCATTATCACCACATAATGACTAATACCGCCACACTGTGACTAATACCGCTATACTGTGACTGAATACAATCCACTATATAAAACACTAATATTGCCAATAATACCAGAATACACAGGACGAGTAATACCATCACACCATGCCCACTACCCTCAGCATACGGTGACTGGATAATACCACTATACCATCACATCATGCCCACTACTCTCAGCATACAGTGACTGTATAATACCACTATACCATCACACCATGCCCACTACCCTCACCATACGGTGACTGGATAATACCACTATACCATCACACCATGCCCACTACCCTCAGCATACGGTGACTGTATAATACAACTATACTGGCACCAAATAACAGCCACTATATAAAGACCAATATTCTCCCAAAGCAGTGACCAGAGAACACAGGGGTCACACTCTGTCCCTCCAGCTGTTACATCACTACAAATCCCATCATGACTGGACAGCTTAAGCATGACGGGAATTGTAGTTTTGCAACATCTGGAGGGACGTAGTTTGACACCCTGATACTGAGGTAGATCCCAGCTGTATAAAGGTTCTGCAGACCTTATAAGTGATTATATTGCAGTTACATTCTGTCACTCACAGTAGGCGTCTTCTCTGCATGAAGAGACGTCCACTTTTCCTTTTCTTCTCCATCTGGCTCCGACCATCATGAAGGCTTCTCTGGCCATGACTCCTCTCCACGGGATCTGCCAGACAGACATATTAGGCTTCATGCTCCAGCAACATCTTCATCTATACATCCTCATCTATACATCCCTCCATATAGAATAGCCTCCCCTCCCCCACTGCACATCTCTCCATATAGAATAGCCCCCCGTGCATCCCCCAATATAGAATAGCCCCCCTGCTGTACATCCCCCCATATACAATAGCCCCCCGTGCATCCCCCAATATGGAATAGCCCCCCTGCTGTGCATCCCCCAATATAGAATAGCCCCCCTGCACCCCCCAATATAGAATAGCCCCCCTGCATCCCCCAATATAGAATAGCCCCCCCTGCATCCCCCCAATATAGAATAGCCCCCCTGCATCCCCCCCAATATAGAATAGCCCCCCTGCATCCCCCAATATAGAATAGCCCCCCTGTGCATCCCCCAATATAGAATAGCCCCCCTGTGCATCCCCCAATATAGAATAGCCCCCCTGAATATCCCCCCATATAGAATAGCCCCCTGAACATCCCCTTATATAGAATAGCCCCCCATGAATCCCCCCATATAGAATAGCCCCCCCCCAGTGCATCCCCCATATAGAATAGCCCCCCCCCCCTGCATCCCCCCATAATGGAATAGCCCCCAGTGCATCCCCCCATATAGAATAGCCCCCCCCTGCATCCCCCCATAGTGGAATAGCCCCCAGTGCATCCCCCCAATATAGAATAGCCCCCCCCATGCATCCCCCAATATAGAATAGCCCCCCCGCATCCCCCCATATAGAATAGCCCCCCCTGTGCAATCCCCCCATATACAATAGCCCCCACGTGCATCCCCCATAATGGAATAGCCCCCAGTGCATCCCCCCAATATAGAATAGCCCCCCCTGCATCCCCCATAATGGAATAGCCCCCAGTGCATCCCCCCAATATAGAATAGCCCCCCCCGCATCCCCCATAATGGAATAGCCCCCCTGCACCCCCCAATATAGAGTAGCCCCCCTGCATCCCCCAATATAGAATAGCCCCCCCTGCATCCCCCAATATAGAATAGCCCCCCTGTGCATCCCCCAATATAGAATAGCCCCCCTGTGCATCCCCCAATATAGAATAGCCCCCCTGTGCATCCCCCAATATAGAATAGCCCCCCTGTGCATCCCCCAATATAGAATAGCCCCCCTGTGCATCCCCCAATATAGAATAGCCCCCCTGAATATCCCCCTATATAGAATAGCCCCCTGAATATCCCCCATATAGAATAGCCCCCTGAATATCCCCCATATAGAATAGCCCCCCTGAATATCCCCCAATATAGAATAGCCCCCTGAACATCCCCTTATATAGAATAGCCCCCCATGAATCCCCCCATATAGAATAGCCCCCCCCAGTGCATCCCCCATATAGAATAGCCCCCCCCCCTGCATCCCCCCACAATGGAATAGCCCCCAGTGCATCCCCCCATATAGAATAGCCCCCCCCTGCATCCCCCCATAGTGGAATAGCCCCCAGTGCATCCCCCATATAGAATAGCCCCCCCTGCATCCCCCCATAGTGGAATAGCCCCCAGTGCATCCCCCCAATATAGAATAGCCCCCCCATGCATCCCCCAATATAGAATAGCCCCCCCTGCATATAGAATAGCCCCCTGCATATAGAATAGCCCCCTGCATATAGAATAGCTCCCCTGCATATAGAATAGCCCCCCTGCATATAGAATAGCCCCCCTGCATATAGAATAGCCTCCCCACCACCATGGCCACATGTAAAGGGGTTAAAAAAAACAAAAACACATTCTCACCTATCACCTCGCTCCCGGCAGCTTCTTCCTCCTAGTCCCGGATCTTTAGTCTGCAGCTCAAGGCGGCGGCGTCGTCGTCTCTCCTGACAGGTCCTCAGCGGCGCGCCAGGGAAGTGACGTCAGCCGCTGGGGTCCTGTCAGGGTTGCCTGTAGACGTGCTTGCGCGCGGCACGTCTGCAGCCCCGGGCCGGCCCTGACATCCTCCAGCAAGGAAGACTGGCCGGCCACAGGAGTGACTGGCAGGGCCGGGGGCCAATGGCTCCCTGGCTCTGTCAGTCAGAGCGCGGCCGCTGCAAACTGTGAGCGTTCATCTTGAACGCTCACAGTTAAAGGGCCGGCGCGCCGGCCCTCTGCAGAAGCTGAATGAATAGCGCAGCGGCCGGCTGTGCTATTCTTGCAGCTACTGCTGAGGGCCGGCGCACATGGGGGCCAGGAACGGCGGCCCCCGGATTGGTAATACTGGCAGCCCAGCGGGCATTTGCCCGCTTTGCCAGATTACCAATCCGGGCCTGCTTTAGACTATGGAGAAGCTCATAAACACTTCAATACCTCCGGTAACCATGACAACAGGGCAGTTGTGTCCTCAGCCACTTCAGTCAGTATAGGAAACATATTGCTCAATGTACCTATAGACATGAACTGGTAAAACATGCTGCATCAAAGTGCACACTATTCAATGTGTCTTGCCTTATTTACATCTGTGTAAGTGTTTTTTCTGGGATGATTCTTTTCTTTATGAACAACCTATCTACAAAGTATATATCTATCGGTAATTTTTCATTATATGTAATGAGGGGTGAATGAAAAAATAAAGCTTAAAGAGAATGTACAAGAAGGCGCTGCCTCTTTGACGCAGCTCCATTGATTTTAATAGAGCCGCGTCACAGGGGGCAGGGGTTTCCTCCCACCTCCAGTGCTTCAGCCCAGGCCGGTGCCTGATAATAGACCGGCGCCATGCGTGATAACCTGGCCACAGTTCAAAAAAAGGACCACGGAACCGTCTTCCCCATGCTGGCGCCGTTCTATTGCTATGCTACACCTAAAGTGAATGTACCTGATAGTATATTTGCTTTTACATTTTCATATGGTTAATGTATTGGAAAATATATACATATAGGGTATATTCACACAAAGTAAAAAAATTAAAAAAAGACAAAATATGGTTGGAATTTTGAGTGAAAATAAAACATTGTGTGAACAGGTGAAAAAAATGTCTTCTGTATTTTGCAAACGCAGTTGGTAAATAATGAGCATGTTCATGAGCATGAGCATGGTGCGTGCACTGCCGGCCAATTTCTCATTGCCTTCAATACAGCGCATTATTATATTGAAAATACGGCCGTATTTTTGCCTCAAAATTACAGTTTTTATGGTATGTGAACACAGCTTTATGCTACGTTCACATAACGTCAAGAATGGCTGTTGTTGCCAATTAAAACAACGCCGTTCTTGTCTTAAAAAATGTACTGCATTGAAAGAACGATCTCAGAGATTGTCCTGCAACAGTTATACTGTAGGAGCAACTAAACCCAGTGCCGCTCATTCAGAATACACACCAGCTGCCTGTCTGTGTAAATAAAGCAGCTGCTATACTGGTAGCCGGCTCATTCTCTCCATATATAAACAGAATATACTGTGTTGTGTCTTCTAGTAGCCCTAACAAGGGCTTTTGTGGCCTTTCCTGCCTAAAATCTGCTAAAACCTGCCTTTCCCTGCAGCGGCCTCTCTCCCTGTCTAGGTCCAACATGGCATCTGACGACGAGCAGGAAGTCCCAAGTTTTTGTACTTTGGAGGTCACAAGAGTAAGCCCAGGGCCGGCCTTAGGGTAGATGGCGCCCTGTGCAGAATATTCTTTTGGCGCCCCCCCCGGCTGATTGTAGCCCATCCCAAGCCTACCTCTTGGAGACACACACTGTATATACTGCTTACACAGACAGATACAGTCACATATACACATACAGACACACGGGGGAGATTCATCAGACATGGTGTAAATTGAAACTGGCTCAGTCGCCCCTAGCAACCAATCAGATTCCACCTCTCATTCCTCACAGACTCTTTGGTTGCTAGGGGCAACTGAGCCAGTTTCACTTTACACCATGTTTGATGAATCTCTCCCACAGTGTATATACTGCTTACACAGACACACAGTATATACACTCACCGGCCACTTTATTAGGTACACCTGTCCAACTGCACGTTACCACTTAATTTCTAATCAGCCAATCACATGGCGGCAACTCAGTGCATTAAGCATTTAGACATGGTCAAGACAATCTCCTGCAGTTCAAACCGAGCATCAGTATGGGGAAGAAAGGTGATTTGAGTGCCTTTGAACGTGGCATGGTTGTTGGTGCCAGAAGGGCTGATCTGAGTATTTCAGAAACTGCTGATCTACTGGGATTTTCACGCACAACCATCTCAGGGTTTACAGAGAATGGTCCGAAAAAGAAAAAACATCCAGTGAGCGGCAGTTCTGTGGGTGGAAATGCCTTGTTGATGCCAGAGGTCAGAGGAGAATGGGCAGACTGGTTCCAGCTGATAGAAAGGCAACAGTGACTCAAATAGCCAACCGTTACAACCAAGGTAGGCAGAAGAGCATCTCTGAACGCACAGTACATCGAACTTTGAGGCAGATGGGCTACAGCAGCAGAAGACCACCCGTTACTAGCATGGTGTACCTAATAAAGTGGCCGGTGAGTGTATATCCTGCAAACACAGACACACATACAGTCACATATACACATACACACCACACATACCCACCACTGGGAGTTGTTGTTGTCCTACCAGAGCCGCACAGGAACATGCTGGGAGTTGTTGTCCTACCACACAGAGCCACACAGGAGCATGCTGGGAGTTGTTGTCCTACCACACAGAGCCACACAGGAGCATGCTGGGAGTTGTTGTCCTACCACACAGAGCCGCACAGGAGCATGCTGGGAGTTGTTGTCCTACCACACAGAGCCACACAGGAGCATGCTGGGAGTTGTTGTCCTACCACACAGAGCCACACAGGAGCATGCTGGGAGTTCTTGTCCTACCACACAGAGCCACACAGGAGCATGCTGGGAGTTGTTGTCCTACCACACAGAGCCACACAGGAGTATGCTGAGAGTTGTTGTCCTACCACACAGGGGCATGCTGGGAGTTGTTGTCCTACCACAAAGGAGCATGCTGGGAGTTGTCCTACCACACAGGAGCATGCTGGGAGTTGTTGTCCTACCACACAGAGCCGCACAGGATCATGCTGGGAGTTGTTGTCCTACCACACAGAGCCACACAGGATCATGCTGGGAGTTGTTGTCCTACCACACAGAGCCACACAGGAGCATGCTGGGAGTTGTTGTCCTACCACACAGAGCCACACAGGAGCATGCTGGGAGTTGTTGTCCTACCACACAGAGCCACACAGGAGCATGCTGGGAGTTGTTGTCCTACCACACAGAGCCACACAGGAGCATGTTGGGAGTTGTTGTCCTACCACACAGAGCCACACAGGAGTATGCTGGGAGTTGTTGTCCTACCACACAGGGGCATGCTGGGAGTTGTTGTCCTACCACACAGGAGCATGCTGGGAGTTGTCCTACCACACAGGAGCATGCTGGGAGTTGTTGTCCTACCACACAGAGCCACACAGGAGCATGCTGGGAGTTGTTGTTCTACCACACAGAGCCATACAAGAGTATGCTGGGAGTTGTTGTCCTACCACACAGAGCCACATAGGAGTATGCTGGGAGTTATTGTCCCACCACACAGAGCCACATAGGAGTATGCTGGGAGTTGTTGTCCTACCACACAGAGCCACATAGGAGTATGCTGGGAGATGTCCTACCACTCAGAGCCACACAGGAGCATGCTGGGAGTTGTTGTTCTACCACAGAGCCACATAGGAGTATGCTGGGAGTTGTTGTCCTACCACACAGAGCCACACAGGAGTATGCTGGGAGTTGTTGTCCTACCACACAGGGGCATGCTGGGAGTTGTTGTCCTACCACACAGCGCCACATAGGAGTATGCTGGGAGATGTCCTACCACTCAGAGCCACACAGGAGCATGCTGGGAGTTGTCCTACCACACAGAGCCACATAGGAGTATGCTGGGAGTTGTTGTACTGCCACACAGAGCAACACAGGAGCATGATGGGAGTTGTTGTTCTACCACACAGAGCCACATAGGAGTATGCTGGGAGTTGTTGTCCTACCACACAGAGCCACATAGGAGTATGCTGGGAGTTGTTGTCCTACCACACAGAGCCACAAAGGAGCATGCTGGGAGTTGTTGTCCCACCACACAGAGCCACATAGGAGTATGCTGGGAGTTGTTGTCCCACCACACAGAGCCACAAAGGAGCATGCTGGGAGTTGTTGTCCCACCACACAGAGCCACACAGGAGTATGCTGGGAGTTGTTGTCCTACCACACAGAGCACTAACACACACAGACAGAGATGGATAGATATACTCACAGTCACACTGCAGTAGTAGTGGAGGATGTCTCTGCCCATGAGGAGAAGCAGGTAGAGCGGAGGATCACACTGCTGATGTCTCCGTCGGGGGAGGGGGCGGGGTTATGGGCCTCTGTGAGCTGGGAGACGCTGTGGGGGATGGGGGCCAGGCTGCAGTCACATGTCCGGGGACAAGAGCTTCCTCGGCTGCTGTGCTGAGGCAGGGGACGGATATATGGCCTCAGGGGGATGCAGGTGGCGCCCCCCTCCTGCCGGGAGTGCACAGCGCCCTGTGCGGCCGCACTGCTCGCACACCCCTAAGGCCGGCCCTGAGTAAGCCAGCCATTGAATGTAGATGCTGTTCTTGCAATGCCAGCGTGGTCCAAGGGCCTCTAACACCCCACCCCCCCTGCAAAGTTATTGGTTCAAAAAAGGCACCAGGGAAGGTGGGAGGGGAATCTAATTTTTACAGAGCATTTAGATGGTTTTTAAATAGCGTAGTATTCAATCGAATACCTACTCGAGGTGCTGTCAGGGGAACAGCTGCTAAGTATGCCAGAGGAGTAGGGGGTTGCCTATGGTGCCATTGGTGGCATAAGCATGATTTGAAACAAATCGCTGCCTTTACATACACACACACACATACATATATATATATATACAGTGGTAACTTGGTTTAAGAGTAGCTTGGATTAGGAGCATTTTGGTTTAAGAGACAATTTTCAAAATTGTGACTTGGTTTAAGAGTATTGCTTTGGTTTAAGAGCTCACGGTACTGGGTGGGGGGGGGGGGGGAGTTGGGAGGGGCATGGCCTTCATAGCGGGGTCTACGATATTGTACTCTGACCCAGGAAGTCTCCCTCACCTTCCAAATCATGGCAGATACACTTCAGGCTGGGGCTCGCATCAGGGGAGAGGACTGTGGAGGTAATCTCTTCATATGTGTAACCCCTCTCTCCCCTCACAGAGAGTACTGCATGTATGTGCCCACATATGCCCTGCTCATTCCTTTATGCTCCTTGCAGTCTGTCAGCCCTTGTGTTTCCCATCCTCGCCATTATGGGGATCTGCAGTTCCATCCTGTATCAACAAACAGCAGCTGTTTCAGGTTTATGCACTTACTGTACATTATACTCCACATGCTGATTACTATACTGTACAGTAACTTATAATATCACATATTCAGCTGTTTCTAAAAGTTTGTTTCATTTGTTTTACATGTTATTCAGAATAAAAAAAATCATTATTTTGGGGGTATGGAACCAATTGCCTGCATATCAGTGATTTCTTATGGGAAGTTTTGCTTTGGTTTAAGAATGGATTTGGATTACAAGCACGGTCCCAGAACAAATTATGCTCGTAATCCAAGGTACCACTGTATATAACAAAAACGATTATCCAACTAGAATGTTGAGCTCGTGTAGGGTGGTAAGGCACATTCTGAAACAACTGACTTTTGCACCAAGAGAGTTGTCCCCATATCTGGTGTGGAGAGGTACTGTACAGCTTCAGGCTGGGTTCACATGCTGTAAGACAGCGGCTGTTGAGTGACTCGACCGTGTCACAGAACGGCCACTGCCTGTGAAGTTTACTGATACTGCAGTATAGGTTGGATGAATTTAATTTAATATAGTGCTTGAAAAAGCACTATATTGTAATTCGTATTATTCTTCTTTTTCTTCCGCTTCTTCTTCCAGCAGCAATTCTTCTGCAATTAATACAGCCTGAACCGCTTTGCGCACAGACTCCGTTCAAACTGCGTTTCAAAGCCCTCGGCGATAAAAAGTGTGCTATTTATTTTTAGTTTTGATCGGATTTGCCATTTTTAAATTTACGTTTAAAGACCCCTAATTTCTAATAGCAGCCAATAGAAATTCTAAGGTCTTGTTAATTGCTGATACATCCACACATTAACATGTCCACTATTGACCAATAGAAGATGGAAGGTCCTTAACAATTTTGTCTCACTGACATGAGTACAATTGTCATGGTAACCGAGCAATGTTCTTTACCATTATAAGTAGCAGAGTCCAGTCAGTAAAGTAGCAGAGCTGAGCCATCCATGTAGCAGAGCCGATACCCGCACTACCTAGCAGAGCTGAGCCAGCCATGTAGCAGAGCCAAAACCCGCACTACGTAGCAGAGCTGAGCCAGCCATGTAACAGAGCTGATACCCGCACTACGTAGCAGAGCTGAGCCAGCCATGTAGCAGAGCCAATACCCACACTACGTAGCAGAGCTGAGCCAGCCATGTAGCAGAGCCGATACCCGCACTACATAGCAGAGCTGAGTCAGTAAAGCAGGAGAGCCGATACCCACATGATACAGCAGAGCTGAGTCAGTAAAGTAGTAGAGCCGAAACCCGCATGATACAGCAAAGCTGAATCAGTAAAGTAGCAGAGCCGATACCCGCATGATACAGCAGAGCTGAGTCAGTTAAGTAGCCGAGCCGATACCCTCATGATACAGCAGAGCTGAGTCAGTTAAATAGCAGAGGTACCAAAGTCGCTCTTAAAAGAGAGGTACCAAAGTTGCTCTTAATGGGGCATTACATAAGTCGCTCTTAAAAGCACGGTACCAAAGTAGCTCTTAAAAGGACAGTACCAAAGTCACTCTTAAAGAGACAGTACATAAATCAATCTTAAAGGGACGGTACATAAGTCACTCTTAAAGGGATGGTACATAAGTCACTCTTAAAGGGACGGTACATAAGTCATACTTAAAGGGACAGTAATAAAGTTGTTCTTAAAGGGTCGGGGTCAAAGTCACTCTTAAAGGGACAGCACTAAAGTTGCTCTTCAAAGGATAATACCTAAGTCTCTTTTAAAGGGACAGTACTTAAGCTGGTCTTAAAGGGACAGTATATAGGTCACTCAAAGCATTGGCACCAAAGTCACTCTTAAAGGGAGAGTATCAAGGGTTAAAGTTTCTCTTAAAGGGAAGTCACTGGTAAAGTGTATTTCCCTGGAAATGCAAATCTAGTTGTACCTGTTCCACGCATATGATATACAGAATAGAATCTAAAATAGAAGCCCTAAACTATGGCCGCATATCCAGTACTAACCTCCAGGTAGACGTTCTATCCAGGTTAAGGTTTGTCAGGTAATCCACTACCTGTATCCCCTCTGGGACCATTTGAAAAGAAGCTAACAATCCTCACTCCAAATGGTGGTGTAATGATCACTGAAGAGAGTTGCAGTCTGTTTGCTTCAAATGAAATATCTTCTTGAGAAAGGAGGAAGGATCCTCTGAAACATGTCGAGGTGTTTTGTCTCCCATCAGCTTCAGTAGTTTGTGACGTCACATTACCCGGCAAACGACTTGTGCATTGCAAGTGTTGCATGCTCTACCGGCCGGAGAACGTCCCTTGTGAAGACAATATTTCAATTGGAGCAAGCAAACGGCAACTCTCTTCAGCGAACACTACACCACCATTTGGAGTGAGGATTGCTAGCGTCTTTTCACACGATCCCAGAGGGGATACAGGTAATGGATTACCTGACAAACCTCAACCTGGATAAAACGTCTACCTGGAGGTTAGTACTGGATATGTGGCCATAATGTAGGGCTTTTATTTCAGATTCTATATATTATATGCACGGAGCAGGTACAATTACTTTGTTTTTTATTGTATATGCCACTGATATTCACCTAACTGAGAACCAATCCCTGAGCTCGGGACAAATGAGTGGTGGATGTAAAATCAGAACTTTATTGCAAGAATAATTCTTGCAATAAAGTTCTGATTTTACATTTACCACTACTACTCTCATCATTTAAGGAGTGAAACTCATCGGATGCAGTCAGTGCCACCATAGTCCCAGACCTTTTGCATTGTTGTTCCTCCAGACCTGCAGAACCTTCTTCAGATTCTCCACCAGGATCCCCTGGCCCCATGGACTGGCTGCAAGAGCTATATATTGATTATGCGATCAGCGGTGTCGGGCTCGTAGCACGACCACCCCAGGTGAGCGGCTCTGAAGTCACTATTTTAATCTAAATTCTTGATTTGCAGTAATTTTTTAAATCTTTCCAGTTCCATTGAGATTGAATGGAGAGACTGCATATTTATTGGGAATGTATCATCTAGATTTCTTTTTCCTGATTAGGGCCATGTTCACATGGCATATTGTACCGGAAGTTCTGCTACTCAACCGGGTCACGGAACAGCCGGTCTCTGCAATGATCATCCTGGCCGGTACTGCGGTACCAGCCAGATGATCTTAATGGCCGTAGAGTTCTGATGCGGGTGCATCTGCGCGCGCCCGCATAAGAACTTCCCACTGTGCACTGACACGGTTTCCTACGGACGCTATTCATACTATGTGTATATGCTCCGGCAGGGATCCTATAGAAGAACATGCAGTGTAGCTATGCGTACAAAGTACGGCCGTTGTTGCCGATTGCAACAATGACCGTACTTTTACGCTGTGTGAACATAGCCTAGATCTAGATACTGGGACATGTTCTTTTTTTTTTTATAATCTGTTATGTGTGTAATCAGGACATCCAATGCTATTTAATGATAGTAACATCCCTTGTTTTATGAATTGGCTACATGACCTCTTTAAAGGGATACTCCGGCCCGGGGGTATTTTTAAGCTCTGGGTCTGGGGAGGGGGTGGTTATAGATGGCGGTGGTCACTTACCTCCCCGGTTCCAGTGCCGGGTCTCGGATCGTGCCGCCCCGTACACCCGTCCTGCGGCGGCTTTCTGGTGTGAGCTGCCACATGAGATGTGAAGTCTCAAGGCAGCTCAGCCATTCAGCGGCCGAGGCGGGACTCCGCTACGGCCGCTGAATGGCTGAGCTGCCTTGAGACGTCACATCTCATGCCGCAGCTCACACCAGGAAGCCGCTGCGGGACGGGTTTTCCGGGCGACACGATCCGAGACCCGGCACTGGAACCGGGGAGGTAAGTGACCGCTGCTGTCTATAACCACCCCCTTCCCAGCCATAGCTTAAAAATACCCCCTGGCCAGAGTACCCCTTTAAAGGTGCGTATGCACCTTCAATAACTGTTAGCCGAAAAAACATTCATCAGACAGTTAACTCACCGGTCCCCTCCATACATATGAATGTGTATATGGGGTTTAACGTTCCCGTGTTCTCTATGGGGAGGGGTAAACAGCAGCCGGCTCTGGCATTTTCTTCTGTCTCTGAGTACAAAGGGGCTAAGAAGTGGAATTCTATCACACGCAACCACTATCTCCACCAACATCATCTGTCCGTGAAGATTAGGGAGGTCCACATACATTTTATACTGACAGCCAAACCTGCTGCCAGTGGTGGTTCGGCTGACATGGCTAATATAGTGTATAGGTACCTCAAGCATCCATCCTGGCCAGCCCAGCCACAAAGTTTGAATTGTTTTGAGTCTGTTTAGGACATTTTCTGAAGGCAAGGTGAGAAGGAGATTACCATTGTCTGCTTCAGTTTTATTTGTTAGATAGATAGATATATCCTAGAGGAAAAATTTACATAGACAAAAGAGAAGCCACTGCGTCAAAAGCTAGGTAGATAGATAGATAGGAGATAGATAGATAGATAGGAGATAGATAGATAGATAGATAGATAGATAGGAGATAGATAGATAGATAGATAGATAGATAGATAGATAGATAGATAGCTTTTGCACTGCTGGGTGACAGCTCCTATATGGGGTGTGATGGAAGATATAAGGGGGCGGAATATTTGTGGGGGGTCTTTGTATTGTGTATTTGTAGGGGGATCCCTGTGTAGTGTGCTGTATCTGTAGGGGGCTCCTTGTGTAGTGTGCTGTATCTGTAGGGGGCTCCTTGTGTAGTGTGCTGTATTTGTAGGGGGCTCCTTGTGTAGTGTGCTGTATTTGTAGGGGGCTCCTTGTGTAGTGTGCTGTATCTGTAGTGGGCTCCTTGTGTAGTGTGCTGTATCTGTAGGGGGCTCCTTGTGTAGTGTGCTGTATCTGTGAGGGGGCTCCTTGTGTAGTGTGCTGTATCTGTAGGGGGCTCCTTGTGTAGTGTGCTGTATCTGTGAGGGGCTCCTTGTGTAGTGTGCTGTATCTGTAGGGGGCTCCTAGTGTAGTGTGCTGTATTTGTAGGGGGCTCCTTGTGTAGTGTGCTGTATCTGTGAGGGGCTCCTTGTGTAGTGTGCTGTATCTGTAGGGGGCTCCTTGTGTAGTGTGCTGTATCTGTAGGGGGCTCCTTGTGTAGTGTGCTGTATCTGTGAGGGGCTCCTTGTGTAGTGTGCTGTATCTGTGAGGGGCTCTTTGTGTAGTGTGCTGTATCTGTAGGGGGCTCCTTGTGTAGTGTGATGTATCTGTAGGGGGCTCCTTGTGTAGTGTGCTGTATCTGTAGGGGGCTCCTTGTGTAGTGTGCTGTATCTGTGAGGGGCTCCTTGTGTAGTGTGCTGTATTTGTAGGGGGCTCCTTGTGTAGTGTGCTGTATCTGTAGGGGGCTCCTTGTGTAGTGTGCTGTATCTGTGAGGGGCTCCTTGTGTAGTGTGCTGTATCTGTAGGGGGCTCCTTGTGTAGTGTGATGTATTTGTAGGGGGCTCCTTGTGTAGTGTGCTGTATTTCTGAGGGGCTCTTTGTGTAGTGTGATGTATTTGTAGGGGGCTCCTTGTGTAGTGTGCTGTATCTGTAGGGGGCTCCTTGTGTAGTGTGCTGTATCTGTAGGGGGCTCCTTGTGTAGTGTGCTGTATTTGTAGGGGGCTCCTTGTGTAGTGTGCTGTATCTGTAGGGGGCTCCTTGTGTAGTGTGCTGTATCTGTAGGGGGCTCCTTGTGTAGTGTGCTGTATCTGTGAGGGGCTCTTTGTGTAGTGTGATGTATTTGTAGGGGGCTCCTTGTGTAGTGTGCTGTATCTGTAGGGGGCTCCTTGTGTAGTGTGCTGTATCTGTAGGGGGCTCCTTGTGTAGTGTGCTGTATTTGTAGGGGGCTCCTTGTGTAGTGTGCTGTATCTGTAGGGGGCTCCTTGTGTAGTGTGCTGTATCTGTAGGGGGCTCCTTGTGTAGTGTGCTGTATCTGTGAGGGGCTCTTTGTGTAGTGTGATGTATTTGTAGGAGGCTCCTTGTGTAGTGTGCTGTATTTGTAGGGGGCTCCTTGTGTAGTGTGATGTATTTGTAGGGGGCTCCTTGTGTAGTGTGCTGTATTTGTAGGGGGCTCCTTGTGTAGTGTGATGTATTTGTAGGGGGCTCTTTGTGTAGTGTGCTGTATCTGTAGGGGGCTCTTTGTGTAGTGTGCTGTATCTGTAGGGGGCTCCTTGTGTAGTGTGATGTATTTGTAGGGGGCTCCTTGTGTAGTGTGCTGTATCTGTAGGGGGCTCTTTGTGTAGTGTGCTGTATCTGTAGGGGGCTCTTTGTGTAGTGTGATGTATTTGTAGACGGCTCCTTGTGTAGTGTGCTGTATCTGTAGGGGGCTCTTTGTGTAGTGTGATGTATTTGTAGGGGGCTCCTTGTGTAGTGTGCTGTATCTGTGAGGGGCTCCTTGTGTAGTGTGCTGTATCTGTGAGGGGCTCCTTGTGTAGTGTGCTGTATCTGTAGGGGGCTCCTTGTGTAGTGTGCTGTATCTGTAGGGGGCTCCTTGTGTAGTGTGCTGTATCTGTAGGGGGCTCCTTGTGTAGTGTGCTGTATCTGTAGGGGGCTCTTTGTGTAGTGTGCTGTATCTGTGAGGGGCTCCTTGTGTAGTGTGCTGTATCTGTAGGGGGCTCCTTGTGTAGTGTGCTGTATCTGTAGGGGGCTCCTTGTGTAGTGTGCTGTATCTGTAGGGGGCTCCTTGTGTAGTGTGCTGTATCTGTGAGGGGCTCCTTGTGTAGTGTGCTGTATCTGTAGGGGGCTCCTTGTGTAGTGTGCTGTATCTGTAGGGGGCTCCTTGTGTAGTGTGCTGTATCTGTGAGGGGCTCCTTGTGTAGTGTGCTGTATTTGTAGGGGGCTCCTTGTGTAGTGTGCTGTATCTGTGAGGGGCTCTTTGTGTAGTGTGCTGTATCTGTGAGGGGCTCCTTGTGTAGTGTGCTGTATCTGTGAGGGGCTCCTTGTGTAGTGTGCTGTATTTGTAGGGGCTCCTTGTGTACTGTGATGTATTTGTAGGGGGCTCCTTGTGTAGTGTGCTGTATCTGTGAGGGGCTCCTTGTGTAGTGTGCTGTATCTGTGAGGGGGCTCCTTGTGTAGTGTGCTGTATCTGTGAGGGGCTCCTTGTGTAGTGTGCTGTATTTGTAGGGGGCTCCTTGTGTAGTGTGCTGTATCTGTAGGGGGCTCCTTGTGTAGTGTGCTGTATCTGTAGGGGGCTCCTTGTGTAGTGTGCTGTATCTGTAGGGGGCTCCTTGTGTAGTGTGCTGTATCTGTAGGGGGCTCCTTGTGTAGTGTGCTGTATCTGTAGGGGGCTCCTTGTGTAGTGTGCTGTATCTGTCAGGGGCTCTTTGTGTAGTGTGATGTATCTGTAGGGGCTCCTTGTGTAGTGTGCTGTATCTGTGAGGGGCTCTTTGTGTAGTGTGCTGTATCTGTGTGGGGCTCTTTGTGTAGTGTGCTGTATTTGTAGGGGGCTCCTTGTGTAGTGTGCTGTATCTGTAGGGGGCTCCTTGTGTAGTGTGATGTATCTGTAGGGGGCTCCTTGTGTAGTGTGATGTATCTGTAGGGGGCTCCTTGTGTAGTGTGATGTATCTGTGAGGGGCTCCTTGTGTAGTGTGATGTATCTGTAGGGGGCTCCTTGTGTAGTGTGCTGTATCTGTGAGGGGCACCTTGTGTAGTGTGCTGTATCTGTAGGGGGCTCCTTGTGTAGTGTTCTGTATCTGTAGGGGGCTCCTAGTGTAGTGTGCTGTATTTGTAGGGGGCTCCTTGTGTAGTGTGCTGTATCTGTGAGGGGCTCCTTGTGTAGTGTGCTGTATCTGTAGGGGGCTCCTTGTGTAGTGTGCTGTATCTGTAGGGGGCTCCTTTTGTAGTGTGCTGTATCTGTGAGGGGCTCCTTGTGTAGTGTGCTGTATCTGTGAGGGGCTCTTTGTGTAGTGTGCTGTATCTGTAGGGGGCTCCTTGTGTAGTGTGCTGTATCTGTAGGGGCTCCTTGTGTAGTGTGCTGTATCTGTAGGGGCTCCTTGTGTAGTGTGCTGTATCTGTGTAGGGGGCTCCTTGTGTAGTGTGCTGTATTTGTAGGGGGCTCCTTGTGTAGTGTGCTGTATCTGTAGGGGGCTCCTTGTGTAGTGTGCTGTATCTGTGAGGGGCTCCTTGTGTAGTGTGCTGTATCTGTAGGGGGCTCCTTGTGTAGTGTGATGTATTTGTAGGGGGCTCCTTGTGTAGTGTGCTGTATTCTGAGGGGCTCTTTGTGTAGTGTGATGTATTTGTAGGGGCTCCTTGTGTAGTGTGCTGTATCTGTAGGGGGCTCCTTGTGTAGTGTGCTGTATCTGTAGGGGGCTCCTTGTGTAGTGTGCTGTATTTGTAGGGGGCTCCTTGTGTAGTGTGCTGTATCTGTAGGGGGCTCCTTGTGTAGTGTGCTGTATCTGTAGGGGGCTCCTTGTGTAGTGTGCTGTATCTGTGAGGGGCTCTTGTGTAGTGTGATGTATTTGTACGGGGGCTCCTTGTGTAGTGTGCTGTATCTGTAGGGGGCTCCTTGTGTAGTGTGCTGTATCTGTAGGGGGCTCCTTGTGTAGTGTGCTGTATTTGTAGGGGGCTCCTTGTGTAGTGTGCTGTATCTGTAGGGGGCTCCTTGTGTAGTGTGCTGTATCTGTAGGGGGCTCCTTGTGTAGTGTGCTGTATCTGTGAGGGGCTCTTTGTGTAGTGTGATGTATTTGTAGGGGGCTCCTTGTGTAGTGTGCTGTATTTGTAGGGGGCTCCTTGTGTAGTGTGATGTATTTGTAGGGGGCTCCTTGTGTAGTGTGCTGTATCTTGTAGGGGGCTCCTTGTGTAGTGTGATGTATCTTGTAGGGGGCTCCTTGTGTAGTGTGCTGTATCTGTAGGGGGCTCCTTGTGTAGTGTGCTGTATCTGTAGGGGGCTCCTTGTGTAGTGTGATGTATTTGTAGGGGGCTCCTTGTGTAGTGTGCTGTATCTGTAGGGGGCTCTTTGTGTAGTGTGCTGTATCTGTAGGGGGCTCTTTGTGTAGTGTGATGTATTTGTAGACGGCTCCTTGTGTAGTGTGCTGTATCTGTAGGGGGCTCTTTGTGTAGTGTGATGTATTTGTAGGGGGCTCCTTGTGTAGTGTGCTGTATCTGTGAGGGGCTCCTTGTGTAGTGTGCTGTATCTGTGAGGGGCTCCTTGTGTAGTGTGCTGTATCTGTAGGGGGCTCCTTGTGTAGTGTGCTGTATCTGTAGGGGGCTCCTTGTGTAGTGTGCTGTATCTGTAGGGGGCTCCTTGTGTAGTGTGCTGTATCTGTAGGGGGCTCTTTGTAGTGTGCTGTATCTGTGAGGGGCTCCTTGTGTAGTGTGCTGTATCTGTAGGGGGCTCCTTGTGTAGTGTGCTGTATCTGTAGGGGGCTCCTTGTGTAGTGTGCTGTATCTGTAGGGGGCTCCTTGTGTAGTGTGCTGTATCTGTGAGGGGCTCCTTGTGTAGTGTGCTGTATCTGTATGGGGCTCCTTGTGTAGTGTGCTGTATCTGTAGGGGGCTCCTTGTGTAGTGTGCTGTATCTGTAGGGGCTCCTTGTGTAGTGTGCTGTATCTGTGAGGGGCTCCTTGTGTAGTGTGCTGTATCTGTATGGGGCTCCTTGTGTAGTGTGCTGTATCTGTAGGGGGCTCCTTGTGTAGTGTGCTGTATCTGTGAGGGGCTCCTTGTGTAGTGTGCTGTATTTGTAGGGGGCTCCTTGTGTAGTGTGCTGTATCTGTGAGGGGCTCTTTGTGTAGTGTGCTGTATCTGTGAGGGGCTCCTTGTGTAGTGTGCTGTATCTGTGAGGGGCTCCTTGTGTAGTGTGCTGTATTTGTAGGGGCTCCTTGTGTAGTGTGATGTATTTGTAGGGGGCTCCTTGTGTAGTGTGCTGTATCTGTGAGGGGCTCCTTGTGTAGTGTGCTGTATCTGTGAGGGGGCTCCTTGTGTAGTGTGCTGTATCTGTGAGGGGCTCCTTGTGTAGTGTGCTGTATTTGTAGGGGGCTCCTTGTGTAGTGTGCTGTATCTGTAGGGGGCTCCTTGTGTAGTGTGCTGTATCTGTAGGGGGCTCCTTGTGTAGTGTGCTGTATCTGTAGGGGGCTCCTTGTGTAGTGTGCTGTATCTGTTAGGGGCTCCTTGTGTAGTGTGCTGTATTTGTAGGGGGCTCCTTGTGTAGTGTGCTGTATTTGTAGGGGGCTCCTTGTGTAGTGTGATGTATCTGTAGGGGGCTCCTTGTGTAGTGTGCTGTATTTGTAGGGGGCTCCTTGTGTAGTGTGCTGTATTTGTAGGGGGCTCCTTGTGTAGTGTACTGTATCTGTAGGGGGCTCCTTGTGTAGTGTGCTGTATCTGTGAGGGGCTCCTTGTGTAGTGTGCTGTATCTGTAGGGGGCTCCTTGTGTAGTGTGCTGTATCTGTGAGGGGCTCCTTGTGTAGTGTGCTGTATCTGTAGGGGGCTCCTTGTGTAGTGTGCTGTATCTGTGAGGGGCTCTTTGTGTAGTGTGCTGTATCTGTGAGGGGCTCCTTGTGTAGTGTGCTGTATCTGTGAGGGGCTCCTTGTGTAGTGTGCTGTATTTGTAGGGGCTCCTTGTGTAGTGTGCTGTATCTGTGAGGGGCTCCTTGTGTAGTGTGCTGTATTTGTAGGGGGCTCCTTGTGTAGTGTGCTGTATCTGTAGGGGGCTCCTTGTGTAGTGTGCTGTATCTGTAGGGGGCTCCTTGTGTAGTGTGATGTATTTGTAGGGGGCTCCTTGTGTAGTGTGCTGTATCTGTAGGGGGCTCCTTGTGTAGTGTGATGTATCTGTGAGGGGCTCCTTGTGTAGTGTGCTGTATCTGTAGGGGGCTCCTTGTGTAGTGTGCTGTATCTGTAGGGGGCTCCTTGTGTAGTGTGCTGTATTTGTAGGGGGCTCCTTGTGTAGTGTGCTGTATTTGTAGGGGCTCCTTGTGTAGTGTGCTGTATCTGTAGGGGGCTCCTTGTGTAGTGTGCTGTATCTGTAGGGGGCTCCTTGTGTAGTGTGATGTATTTGTAGGGGGCTCCTTGTGTAGTGTGATGTATCTGTAGGGGGCTCCTTGTGTAGTGTGCTGTATCTGTGAGGGGCTCCTTGTGTAGTGTGCTGTATCTGTAGGGGGCTCCTTGTGTAGTGTGCTGTATCTGTAGGGGGCTCCTTGTGTAGTGTGCTGTATCTGTAGGGGGCTCCTTGTGTAGTGTGCTGTATCTGTAGGGGGCTCCTTGTGTAGTGTGATGTATCTGTAGGGGGCTCCTTGTGTAGTGTGCTGTATCTGTTGGGGGCTCCTTGTGTAGTGTGCTGTATCTGTAGGGGGCTCCTTGTGTAGTGTGCTGTATCTGTAGGGGGCTCCTTGTGTAGTGTGCTGTATCTGTAGGGGGCTCCTTGTGTAGTGTGCTGTATCTGTAGGGGGCTCCTTGTGTAGTGTGCTGTATCTGTAGGGGGCTCCTTGTGTAGTGTGCTGTATCTGTAGGGGTCTCCTTGTGTAGTGTGCTGTATCTGTCAGGGGCTCTTTGTGTAGTGTGATGTATCTGTAGGGGCTCCTTGTGTAGTGTGCTGTATCTGTGAGGGGCTCTTTGTGTAGTGTGCTGTATCTGTGAGGGGCTCTTTGTGTAGTGTGCTGTATTTGTAGGGGGCTCCTTGTGTAGTGTGCTGTATCTGTAGGGGGCTCTTTGTGTAGTGTGATGTATCTGTAGGGGGCTCTTTGTGTAGTGTGATGTATCTGTAGGGGGCTCCTTGTGTAGTGTGATGTATCTGTGAGGGGCTCCTTGTGTAGTGTGATGTATCTGTAGGGGGCTCCTTGTGTAGTGTGCTGTATCTGTGAGGGGCACCTTGTGTAGTGTGCTGTATCTGTAGGGGGCTCCTTGTGTAGTGTGCTGTATCTGTAGGGGGCTCCTTGTGTAGTGTGCTGTATCTGTAGGGGGCTCCTTGTGTAGTGTGCTGTATCTGTAGGGGGCTCCTTGTGTAGTGTTCTGTATCTGTGAGGGGCTCTTTGTGTAGTGTTCTGTATCTGTGAGGGGCTCTTTGTGTAGTGTGATGTATCTGTAGGGGGCTCCTTGTGTAGTGTTCTGTATCTGTGAGGGGCTCTTTGTGTAGTGTGCTGTATCTGTAGGGGGCTCCTTGTGTAGTGTGCTGTATCTGTAGGGGGCTCTTTGTGTAGTGTGCTGTATCTGTAGGGGGCTCTTTGTGTAGTGTGCTGTATCTGTGAGGGGCTCTTTGTGTAGTGTGCTGTATCTGTAGGGGGCTCTTTGTGTAGTGTGCTGTATCTGTAGGGGGCTCTTTGTGTAGTGTGCTGTATCTGTAGGGGGATCCCTGTGTAGTGTGCTGTATCTGTAGGGGGCTCTTTGTGTAGTGTGCTGTATCTGTAGGGGGATCCCTGTGTAGTGTGCTGTATCTGTAGGGGGCTCTTTGTGTAGTGTGCTGTATCTGTAGGGGGCTCCTTGTGTAGTGTGCTGTATCTGTAGGGGGCTCTTTGTGTAGTGTGCTGTATCTGTAGGGGGATCCCTGTGTAGTGTGCTGTATCTGTAGGGGGCTCTTTGTGTAGTGTGCTGTATCTGTAGGGGGATCCCTGTGTAGTGTACTGTATCTGTGAGGGGCTCTTTGTGTACTGTATCCGTGGGGGTCTCCGTGGTGATATACGTGGTATAGGAGAAGCAGTGCGCAGCACTCTTGTCCAGCCTCTCCCCCACCTCGGGGCGTGGCCGGACAGTCTCTAGGGCGGGGCCGGACAGTCCTCGGGGCGGGGCTCACTTACACACGGCTTGTTACATTGTGATGTGCTGGGAAGTTGCCTGCACTGAGTGATCGGGAGATCACCGCTCAGGTCCCATCCTCCGCCTGTAGTCCCGGCCGGGCTGCTGGGCGCCTTGGCCCGGGGAAGGGAAGGGTGAAGCCTCCTGCTGCCCCTCGGAGAGGATCCTGCATGAGTGGAGCCGGGGACAGCGGGCAGGGCTGGGCACTAGCCTGGGCTATGGGACAGGAGCAGCTGAAACTTTTCTGGAGTTATTGGGAGAAGCCTCCACCTGGACCCGGACAGCTTAGTGCCAGAGCCCGTTACTGAGAGCCGTCATCCGGGCTCCGACCATGCCTCTCTCCAGGATGCCAGGCTGGGTGATCCTGCCCGTCACGCTGCCAGCCTTCACCATCACCGGGATGTGGATCGTGTAAGTGCCGGGCTGCGGGCTCTGCTGGGGATGGGGGAGGTAACCGGGACCCGATCAAAGGAGGCTTTGTGCTGGAGGGCAAGGTAGTGACATGTGTGCGGCATATCGGGGGAGGTGAGGGGCCAGCACTGCTCCTGGGCTCTCCAGGGACTCCCTGTCCTCATCAGTGCTGGGGCTCCTCCATCATGTCACTGTCAGCACCGGGACTGCCATGTATCAGGGACTCCCTGTCCTCATCAGTGCTGGGGCTCCTCCATCATGTCACTGTCAGCACCGGGACTGCCATGTATCAGGGACTCCCTGTCCTCATCAGTGCTGGGGCTCCTCCATCATGTCACTGTCAGCACCGGGACTGCCATGTATCAGGGACTCCCTGTCCTCATCAGTGCTGGGGCTCCTCCATCATGTCACTGTCAGCACCGGGACTGCCATGTATCAGGGACTCCCTGTCCTCATCAGTGCTGGGGCTCCTCCATCATGTCACTGTCAGCACCGGGACTGCCATGTATCAGGGACTCCCTGTCCTCATCAGTGCTGGGGCTCCTCCATCATGTCACTGTCAGCACCGGGACTGCCATGTATCAGGGACTCCCTGTCCTCATCAGTGCTGGGGCTCCTCCATCATGTCACTGTCAGCACCGGGACTGCCATGTATCAGGGACTCCCTGTCCTCATCAGTGCTGGGGCTCCTCCATCATGTCACTGTCAGCACCGGGACTGCCATGTATCAGGGACTCCCTGTCCTCATCAGTGCTGGGGCTCCTCCATCATGTCACTGTCAGCACCGGGACTGCCATGTATCAGGGACTCCCTGTCCTCATCAGTGCTGGGGCTCCTCCATCATGTCACTGTCAGCACCGGGACTGCCATGTATCAGGGACTCCCTGTCCTCATCAGTGCTGGGGCTCCTCCATCATATCACTATCAGCACCGGGACTGCCATGTATCAGGGACTCCCTGTCCTCATCAGTGCTGGGGCTCCTCCATCATGTCACTGTCAGCACCGGGACTGCTATGTATCAGGGATACCTACTAAGTGGGCACACTGTGCCAACTAGGACCATGGCATATGGCCAGGACATCCAGATGGGGGGCAGTGACTTCTCCCATCTGCTCACTAAGTTTATTGCTTTTAGTCCTGACATGTTTTAGCTGCTTGATAAAAAAAAAAAAAATCACATAGGACACAGGAGGAAGGTTTTAGGTAGATGACATGATGTGTAAACAATAATAATAATTAATTAATAAATTAAATAATTTTCTGCTCTAAATACATATTTTTCATCCCACCTCTTCTATCCCCTGCATAGGCCATGTGTATTATTGCCAGGCCCTTTCATGGTTCCTTTATGTCTCTCCTTGTCTATGTTTCCAATAAATATCTGGTGCTGGTTGTACCAGGGCTTGGTTTAGCATGAGGGCTGTATGTGCTATGTAGCAGGCTGTTGGTTTACACTGAATTTTTTTCTTTGTCTTTGACCTACATGGTTATAGGCAGCCGTATTCTGACGGCTATATTCACACAGTGTATTTTCAGGTGCTTGTTTTACATGAAAAAAATTTTAACACTTGTTTTTCTTTCTGAAGCATTTTAGTTTTTTTTTTTTTGTTGTATTGTGTGTTTTTCCTCTTTTTTGGCACTTTATGCAAATGAGATCTCTTCTTTCAATTTTGGAGTTGATTGAAATGTTTTCCTGACAAAAATGTTAAAAGCTTGCACAAAGGCGTGTTACTGGTATATTACTAATGATATGTTATTGCAGTCCTTGTTCCTGGCCTGATCAACACCTTATAGATGTCATTCTGTCTCACCAGACCCAAGATTAGGCCAGGGCTTACAGAAGCAAAAAATGTGCAGGTATTGTGCCCATGTGAAACTGGTTCAAGGCTATGTTCACACACAGTATTTTTGCTCAGTATTTCCCAACCAAAACCAGGAGTGGATTGAAAACACAGAAAGGCTATGTACACACACTGTTGAAATTGAGTGGATGGCCATGATCTAATGGCAAATAATTGCCTGTATTTCAAAAACAACCGTTTTTTAAATTGCGGTTGTTTTTAAAATAACAGCAGTTATTTGCCATTAAATCACGGCCATCCACTCAATTTCAACAATGTGTGAACTTAGACTTCCTGTGTTTTCAATCCACTCCTGGTTTTGGTTGAAAAACACTGAGCAAAAATACTGTGTGTGAACATGGGCCCTTGCACACTATGGAAATCGCACGGATAAGCTCTGGCGGATTCTGTGTCCTCCCGTTTGAACATCTGGCTGTCCCATAGGCTCCATTCTATGGTCCGGCGAAGTATCTTGTAGAGATCAGTTAGAATTGAGTAAAAAATTGGTCCTGAACAGTTATCAGGGGTAAATATGTGACATGTCATAGAGGTGGGATGGAATGTTTTATAAAGCAATGGTTTAGCTTTGTAGAAGCCTGATGCTATTGTATAACTGTTATATGGTATTATGCACTATTGTTACAGGTTCTGTACATTCAGTAGGTGATGACAGTCTCAGGGTTACATAACTGTAGAAAGAACTGGGAATGCTGAAGTGTTGAGAACTTGTGCAGGACTGCTACTGTGTAACGCTTGGACTTCTGCCCCTGAGACATGGGATGGCTGTCATGGAAGGGAACACCATTTGTTACTGATCTGTGATGTCCGGGTGTTTTACAGCCCAACTTCATATCGGTTTTATATCGTTTAGAAATAAAGACAAAAATCATAGAGTAAAAGATGGAACTTCCTTTCTATCTTGCAATGACTAGGATTTGGAAAGTTTACCCTGGATTGCAGTAATGCCGAGATGTTACAGAAATTCCGGGGGGACGGGTCCATGTGGAGCCCTGGCATTTTTAAAATAGTTCAAAACTTTTTTTTTTTTTTTTAAATCTATTAGGAAAGGATAAGTGGAAGTAGATGTAGGTCTAGTGTCTTAGGGCCCAATTACACCAACAGATGTCTGACAGATTTTTTCAGCTAAAGTCAGCAATGGAATATAAACAGAGAACAGGTCCTAAAGGAAAGACTGAGATTTTGTCTGAAAAAAATCTGTCAGATAATCTGTCAGACATTTGTTGGTGTAATAGGTAGAGAGATAAAACATTGGGAAATCTTAGGTTCGATCGAACTCAAACCTGCAGCATTTGATTTCTGATGCCTTCCCGTTCTGTGGGGAAGAAGGAGATAGCCCGAGTATTGCCTCGAAAACTGGGATACAGCCTATAAGCAAGGCTGTATCCCTGTTTTCCAGGCAGTCTCCACCTTCCCCACGGAACGGGAAGGCATCAGGAATCAAATGCTGCAGGTTCGATTCAATCGAACCTACGATTTCCCGATGTTCCATCATTTCTAGTAATAGGGCCCTTAGGCCGTGTTCTTTGGAGACTTTGGAGATTGTTTAGCTGATGGATTATAAATTAAACTAGTCTTATTTTCTGTAGTTGAGGATTTTTCATACCATATTTTTTTTTATAACCAATCCCTGACTTGAGAGGGTAAATATAAATATTTGAGTACTCTCGTGTAATAGGGTGTCAGCTTGGGGTCATGGTCTGACCCTATGTTGTTGAGTATCGTCTTATTGGGCAATGGGTTTTATATAGGCAAATTGATTCTTTCATGCTTAAGACTGATGTTAGAATTCCTTAGATCTGGGATGATTGACATGGCCTTTGGTCCCAGGATCATTGACTTAGCCATTGTTATATGAATAGCATAGGACATCCTTCAATTTTCATCAATCCCATGGGGTTTATTAGGATGTTCCATTAAGATTTTCGCGTAATATTCACAGTTGATTGTGTGTGTTTGCCATTCTCATACTGTCTGTATTGTATTCTGCAGTCAGATCTTTTAGCTAAGTGCCATAAACTCGCTCTACATTGTGCAAGAAAATAGGATGGGGGAGGTGTGGAAGCTGGGAATCAGACTATAAACAGTGTGGTGTCAGGAACTAGTGCATAGTAAAGTACTGTCCATAATCCTGAGTATTCGAGCAGCTTCAGACTGACCTTGGTGTTGATGACTTTGATCTAATGTATGTTGTATTGTTGTTGTTTTTTTTTTTAAATTAACAATTAAGTTTATTGCAAGCAATAAACAACCGATTACAGACATACTAATCTGCAAAGCTGTACAAAAGGGAGACAGCAGAACACTACACACAGATTGTGTAAAATACTGCTTTATCAATAAAAGTTCTCAATCATTCGCCGTGTGAATGCCTGATCACAGACAATTTACTTGTTGTAGGTTGAATCTTTTATGATAGCCTTATGCTGTGTTTACACTGAACCATTATCGTTCGAATTTTCGCAGTAATGATCGCATGTGAGTGATAATTGTTCCGTGTAAACACAGCAAACAAGCGACGTTTGATCTTTCAACATGTTCTCAAATCGTTGTTCGCTAAAAATTCACAGATCGCTTCGTGTAAACAGTCTTTCAAAGATTCACCCTATGTGAAAGATGGGCTTAAGCCAGTGATGGCTAACCCTGACACTCCAGCTGTTGCAAAACTACAAATCCCATCATGCCTGGGCAGCCAAAACCATATCTTTGGTTGTTCAGGCATGATGGGATTTGTAGCTTTGCAACAGCTGGAGTGTCAAGGTAAGCCATCACTGGCTTAAGCGATCTTAAAAAAAAACAAAACTAACAACGATAATAAGTGATAATAAGAATCACTCAGATTTTTAGTCAAGGGTGTCTCAGATCATTTGAAGAATTACAAAATGAATTTTTGTTGAATGAAAGGTACAGATAAGCTTATTATCAGCTATTGCAAGCTACACATAGTACAACGGAGAAGGAGAAATTAAAGGTTCAAAGACACGAGTTAATGGATACATTAGCAAGGGTGAAGGGTGCAAGAAAGGGAGAAATGAGACTTCTATACAAAACCTTAATTGGTTACTTAAAGGAGAAGGTAAGCTATAATAAAAAAAACTATTATGGGAAAAAGAAATCGGGGTGATAACTAATGAGGAATCGCAGGATGTTATAGCAAGATGGGAAAACGTCTACATCAATAGGAACCATCAATTGATACAATGGATTATCCATAGATTACACTTTCCATCGAATATTATATGTAGAATGGGGAGACAGACAAATGACAAATGCCCAAGATGTGAGGTGGATGGTGCGAACTATGCCCATATGATGTGGAGCTGCTCCCACATCCAGAGTTTTTGGCGGGAGGTGTCTGCATCTCATAAAGGGTAGGGGTAGTGATTCCGTACAATGCAGTATATATGATTCTGGGTCGCTCCTTACAGTTGAAAGATAATAGACGGAGTGTTATTTTTAGCAAGATTACTAATTTTGTGTAACTGGATTAATCCAAGCACACCAACCAAGGAGAACTGGTAAAAATGGTTGCTTCTGTACAAAATATGGAAAGAGCCCAAATTTACATTTTATAGATATGTTTGTTTTTTTTTTTTTTTTTTTTTTGGTGTGGTTCCCCCCCCTCTCGCACATTCTTGAAACCTTGGTGGGGAGGGTGGGGATAGTTGGTGGTGGGTGGGGGAGGAGGATTAAAATCTTTTGGGTCTGAGGACATGTGTTATTGTATTACAATGATGAATACATTTTGTATGTCAGTTTTGTCCGATATTTATAAGATGTAAATGTAAGATTCTTTTTGTTTAACAAAATAAAAATTTATTTAAAAAAAAAACAAAAAAAAAAACAAAACGATCACTAACTATTTTTCTTACGAATTTTCTAATTTATTCATCTAAACGCTAATCGTTGCTTCAAAATCGTTAAACGACCGATTGGGCGAAATAAGCGCAGCACAATATGAGTATACCTTCTGGAGTTCTGACACCTCTGGGTGTAGATTAGTGCCATTCTATTGGGTTAATCCATGTCCTTGATTCCTAGCACATTTCACATGAGTAATATGTGCAGAAGCCATTTAATTTATCTGACTTGTTCTGTATCTGAGGAAGGGCCGATTTAAACAGTAAAACCTGTAATTTCTGGACTTACCAAACATTGCCTAAAGACTTTGCACTTCTTATACACAAGCTCTATGTCCAGGTGTGGTTTTCTTAACTTCCTCAACTTCCTCTATGTCATGTATCTGGGTATGTTTGAAAGAGGCTCCAAAAAAATACTGCTCATAGCGATTTAGTGTGAATAAGCAGGTAATTGATCCACAGCACAGGTGAACCTTACAATAGGGATAATAACTAAACATTTTATATAGCACCGACATATTCCGCAACACTTGACAATTCTGGGGATACATACATTGACAAAATCAGACATTACACACGTAACCAGGGCCACCTGGCCTTGACTTTGTGCAATGTTGTGTGTAAAGTTAGTGAATGGTGTCACAATACGACTACAAAGCAAGTTGCAAAACAAACAAACAAAAAAAACCTATCCTTGATATGCACAACTTTGCATTTATTGACTTCAGTGCAGGTGTCCTATGACTGTGACTTGCTTGTGACTTTAACAGCCGAGTCGCATCTATAATAAAGTCACACAAAAGCAAGTTGCTGAAGGCATTTTGGCCTTGTGTCTAATCTATCTTGGATTAGATTTGCTGTCGTGCGACTTCTTTTTCCTGCACCATTTTCAGCACATTTTTATGTTTGTTTTATGCCATTTTTTTTTTCCAGCATTTCCAATTAAAATCAATCCCTCTATATGAATAAGCCCCTAAAGGAGGAGTCTGGTCATGAGAATTTTTTATGTAGTGTCCTATGAGGGTACAAACACACACACCGTATACACAGCTTATTTACTGCTGCGATACGCAGCAAATACGCAGCAAATTAGATCTAAATAACTGAACACGGCATCAAATCTGCTGCAGATCTTCTGCGTATTTGCTACGTATCTGCTGTGTATACGGTGTGTGTGTGTGTGTGTGTGTTTGTACCCTGAATCTACATTCCTATGCGGATTTTCTTTCTGCTGCCAATATGTAGCCCTTGCCCAGTTAACCCACCACTGCCGAGCTAATACATTTCCTGTCCGCACTTCTACCTGCTTTTCCCCAATCCTGGTGTCCTGCTCAGCCAGTAAGGGGCCTATTCCACCGAGCAATTATCGGCCGATGATCGCTCCGTGGAATAGAGATAATGATCAGCCGATCGTCATCGGCTGATCGTTCATTTAGGTTCAAACGTAAAATCGTTTAAAAACATAATTTATCTATGCAGGCTGCAGGGCTTCTGCGCTCCTTCTCCCAGTCCCACCCGCAGCAGCAGCTTCAGAGGGGACTGTCTGAGCTGACAGACTGCTCAGCCAATCACTGGCCAGAACCGCCGCGGCCAGTGATTGGCTGAGCAGTCTGTCAGTTCAGACAGGCCGCTCCGAAGCTGCTGCTGTGCACGGCAACAGGAGAAAGAGAGCATGAGAAGACCTGCAGTCTGGATAGGTTAAGTATGATGTTTAACCCCTTTAAGGACAGAGCCAATTTCGATTTTTGCATTTTTGGTTTTTCCTCCTTGTGCTTAAAGGCCATAGCACTTGCATTTTTCCACCTAGAAACCCGCATGAGCCCTTATTTTTTGCGTCACTAATTGTACTTTGCAATGACAGGCTGAATTTTTGCATAAAGTATACTGCGAAACCAGAAAAAAATTCAAAGTGTGGTGAAATTGAAAAAAAAAAACGCATTTTGTTTATTTGGGGGAAATGTGTTTTTACGCCATTCGCCCTGGGGTAAAACTGACTTGTTATGCATGTTCCTCAAGTCGTTACGATTAAAACGATATGTAACATGTATAACTAACTTATTTTGTATCTGATGGCCTGTAAAAAATTCAAACCATTGTCAACAAATATACGTCACTTAAAACCGCTCCATTCCCAGGCTTATAGCGCTTTTATCCTTTGGTCTATGGGGCTGTGCGAGGTGTCATTTTTTGCGCCATTATTTGTGTTCTTTCTATCGGTACCTTGATTGCGCATATACGACTTTTTGATTGCTTTTTATTACAATTTTTCTGGATTTGATGCGACCAAAAATGCGCAATTTTGCACTTTGGGATTTTTTTGCGCTGACGCCGTTTACCGTGCGAGATCAGGAATGTGATTAATTAATAGTTCAGGCGATTACGCATGCGGCGATACTAAATATGTTTATTTATTTGTTTACTTTTATTAATAACCTGGGAAAAGGGGGGTGATTCAGACTTAATTATTAGGGGAGGGGGCTTTTTCCTATTAACAACACTTTTTTTTACTTTTATACTTATACTAGAAGCCCCCCTAGGGGACTTCTAGTATAAGTGCTTTGATCTCTCATAGAGATCTCTGCAGCATAGATATGCTGCAGAGATCCATGAGATAGGCACTCGTTTACTTCCGGCTGCTGCAGCCGGAAGTAAACGAGTGCCGAGCCGGGGACGCGCCATCTTGGAGCGGTCCCCGGCCGGCTTCAGTAACGGAGATCGCTCCTCCGGGATAACATCCCGGGGGAGCGATCTCCCCACTAGACACCAGGGATGACGCTGCGTCCGGTATTCAGATGCAGCTGTCAACTTTGACAGCTGCATCTGATTACTGTATTAGCGGGCACGGCGATCGGACCGTGCCTGCTAATACCTGCGGTCCCGGGCTACAAGCGGCACCCGGGACCGCCGCGATTCAGAGCGCGGCCGCCGCGTGGCTCTGCTCTGAACGTCCCTAACGGCATCAGGGCGTAAATATACGCCCTATGTCGTTAAGGGGTTAAAGGGGAACTCCAGGTAGAGGTTAAAAAAAATACCTTTTGCAGAAGCATAACGCATTACTTACCTATCTATTCCAGTTTTGAAACTACCAAAAATCCATTTGTTTTGGGGGGGGGGGGGTTGTGTTTCTGCACTTCCTGGTTGAGCAGTTGTACACAGAATTACAGATTCCAGAATGCAATGCTTTCCTGTTCATCACAGTCCCCCACCCTGCCCAAAGCTTTTGCAGAACATCTAGGCTGTGTTCACACATTGCAGTTTCATTGTGTTACTGAATTATTTGCAGTAATTTGATTTCATTGTGGTCCCACCCACCCACCCATCATGCTGTATTCTCTACCTGTAACACCACACAGCGCTGTATTCTCTACCTGTAATGCTGATGCATCTGTTATCTTTGAAGTTGAGCCCCACAATAAGGCTCTGATCCTCTCTGCCGTTTAGCATCATTTACTTGTGTTACTGCATCATTTTTGTGAATACGCTGCCATGACACTCCAACATGTGTGAACACAGCCCTAATTTTACTGCACACTTCTGCACAATTAGAGCAATTAGTGCAACACATGCTTCTGGCTGATCAGAGATGGTGAATCACTTAGCCAGCCAAGCCTCCTGGGACCTCACGCCCTGCCTCCTGTCTGCATCATCAGCCTGTGCTCAGCAAACACACACAATGTGAGGCAGAGGCATGGAATATTTGTCTCCTAAGGTGGGAGAGCAGTGGGAGCAGGAGACAATGTGAATTGGCACAGAGGCCTGGATTTCCTGGATTTCAAACAGCTACCAGTGTGGCAGAACCGTACAGATATGGTAATACATTATAAAGACACATCTATATAACTTTTAATGTACTTCTAATAGAAAACAAGTTTTCCTTATCTGGAGTTCTCCTTATCTGGAGTTCCCCTTTAACAAGGGCTGCAAGGACATCGGTAACCATGTCCCTGCAGCCCTGCTAAATGATTATCGGGCCGTGGAATAGGCCCAGTAAACGAGCGCTGATGTAGCAGATGGGCGCCCGTTTACATTGTTGATCGGGCGACCCTAAGTGTGCTGTCATGCCGCAGCCACTGATTGACTGAAGGGTACGCCAGGAAGCCTGGAGCCAGAGAAACAGACAGGAGCATGAATAGATAATGTATTAGCCCGACAGTGGTGGGTTAACTGGGCAGGGGCTACATTATCACAGCTGAATGAAAATCCACATAGGAATGTAGATTTGAATCGCAGCAGAACTCTCATCGTGAAATCCGCTGCAATGCGGTACCGGTGGCCTAAAAGTAGTAACTACGCTTGCTACCTACAATTTAATCTTTAGTCAGTGGGGTCCAGATGCTTAGACCCCTACCAGTTGCTAAACTAAGAGCTCGGCTAAGCACTTTCTCCTTAGGAAACCACTGGTACGTATCCCATGCAGTATTGGTTGTAGACCACTGCAAGAGAGCAATGGAGGAAAACTTTTTCCCACTTCTAATGGGAACCCTTCACATTTTTAGGCTGTGCTTCTATGCAGTATTTTGGGGTCATGCAGTATAGGTGGCTGAAGAAAATGGCCCAAAAGCAGGAGGGAAGCCTTAGAAATTGAGTGGTAACAATCACACCTATTCTGTGTATACTATATACTGTGGAGTTGGTAATGTAAGTATTAGTGTGATTAAATGATTGAAGAGGAGTCCAATCCACAACAAACCATAGGTGTGAATGTAACCTTAAGGTGTTTAAGGGCTTGTTCACATAAAAGAACTATGTGTATGGAGCAGTGCAGCCTCAATGTGCTGCTGTAGAGACTCCATCAGATGCTGTATGTGCAGAAATAGTTTTTCCTGTAAAATGCTTCTAGGGAAGAATATCATTGAACATATGGCATGGTTTTTATATTTAGTTTGGTTGATGCAGTGTTGTCACATTTTCTTTATATATCTTGTGATACTAAGTTTAGATATTTTGGTCGTCTTATTACCCTGCTGTGACACTACTTGTCATATTCTCTTGTTTGCCTTAAAGGAGTTGTCTGTGCAAAATCATCCATTTCCCTATGCATCAATGTTATAAATAACATGATCTTTGTAAATAACTTGCACTACTGGTGCTGGCTCTATCATGAGATCCTGCCACAGGTTATGTCCCTGGAGCAACTTCTCAACCTTCTGCTGCTGTTGGGCAGGGAGGCGAGCACATGCGCAGTATGGTCTGAGAGCAATCACAATGTGCATGCGTCAGGATGGTACAGGTGGATTTAAACATTCACTACAGGACAATAAACAGCAATATCTTTGCACTAAAAACAGAAAAAATAAGAAATTTGTACATGGTGTGACTTGCCATCTGCTATACAGACTGATGTTTTTCGATATTACTGAAGTATCTTGGACAACCTATTTAATATAACATGGAAATTTGGCAAAAACCCAGTGACGAATACAGCAGTGTTATTGCTGTTGAGATGTACAAATATATAACCTTTCCACATGGGGTTGTTGGTAAATAAGCCCCACGGGATGATAATAGAGCCGGCTCTCAAGTGACTGTGTGCAGCACAAGGAATGTAGGAAAACAAATAGAATGATTCACATTGTTCAGCTGTCCGCCTGGCAGAACATGAGAAATGACCAAACGCAGGGCAGATTTGTCCATTGCTTGTAGATTGGCCACACAGATTGTAGTTGGCTGACATACTTATATACGTTTAGGCAAATTGATCAAACCCCAGTCTGCAGGTTCAAGAAAGGCCGGACCACTTCTTTCTTGTATTGAAAGTTATTGGCTTGCTTGTCTGAATGGCTATGACTCCCCCCGATTTAATCAATTTCAGTGAGCTCATCAATTTTCTTAATGTAGCCATAGACCTAACTATAATCACTAAGGATCGGACTGTAATCACTTACTGTAATGACTATTTCTATGTAAGGAAAGACGCTCAGCTTCTAATCATGAGAAACCTTTTTCCAGATCATGAAATTACAATTTTGCGTAATATATATTCTAAAGGGTTGAATCACCATAGACCACTCCTTTATATCGCCGAGAGTTCAGTTTCCTATACCATTTGCATTTGCAACATTGCAGCCATATAGAAGATCTCTGTTATAGCTAATAGGGCAGGGCCATATACCCTAGCAAACTATATCAACAGGTTTGCTTACTGAAGTCCCTCACAGTGTATTTACTTTGGATTTTCTATGTGGATGTGCAGGCAGAAAATCTGTAGCGAAATACCATAGCAGCCAAGTGGATGAGATGGGAACAAATAATGCTGTGGAAAGTTTCCACACACAAGTTGACCCCTGGTGTCTATGTAAAACTCCACAGCATGTAAGCTGCTTGCTTGTATTGTACACATTGTATATACAGTGGTACCTTGGTTTAAGAGGGTTTTGGTTTAAAAGCTCACATTTTTTCAAAATTGTGACTTGGTTTAAGAGCATTGCTTTGATTTAAAGGGGTACTTCAGTGGGGGGGGGGGGGTCACTTTTTTGCTGGGAGCGGTGGGTCCCGCATCGCGGCGCTCCGGTGCCTGGTTCCTGGCCGCTTCCGGGTGTCTGACACGGGCCCGAGACGTGGCGTCTCAGGTCCGCTCAGCCACTCAGTGAAGGTGTCAGGATCCGTTTCAAGTCTGCTCAGATCCCGCCTCCTTCACTGAGTGGCTGAGCGGACCTTAGACGTCACGTCTCGGGCCCGCGTCAGACACCCGGAAGCGGCCGGGCACCGGAGCTCTGCGATGCGGGACCCGCCGCTGGAACCGGGGAGGTGAATGTACGTCTTTTCCCTAGGCCACCAGTCAGGGCCAGCAGACCACCCCACATAATTCGGAGCCTTGTTTCTATTAGTGATAAGGAAACCATTTTTTTTTCATTGTTCTTTTTCAACTTTTTGCAAAAGATGGAAAAACCGGTGCTGATCAAAAGGCATCCGTTTTTTTTTTTTTTAAACGTACACAAATAAGGTGAGCTACGTTTTTGTGTACATTAAAGAAAAACGGATGCCTTTTTTTCTTTTTTTTTTTTAATGGAAGTCAATGGAAAAACGGATTAAAACGGATGCACACAAATGCATCCGTTTTTTTTTTTTTGCAAAAATGGATAAAGAAAGCAAATTGCAAAAACGTAGTGTGAACCCAGCCTAAGCCATGAATATTAGATCTTCTTAGGCTACATTCACATGTCCGCAGTGCTCCGTGCTTCAATCCCACTCCGTGTTATAACAGCTCCTTTCTTTTATGCGGCACTGATCGCAGCCCCCGACTAATCGTACGGACGTGTGAACAGGCCCATTGAATAACATTGGTCCTATGTTCTGTCCGCAATCGTGCACTCCGCTATTGCAGACAGAACTATGGACATACAGTATGAATAAGGCCTTACTCCCAGCACTGTATTGATCAGATGCTGGCCACTTCCTATACTTGCAAGTGCCAAACTATTCCTAACAGTGATGCAGAATATTGTAACATTTGCTTGATTCTAATATTCATGGGCATCAATTTTTAAAGGCTAGGTTTAAAAATAAAATAAGCCTCAGTCCGTGATCCCTGGCTGCTTTCCCCCTGAAGATGCTCATGTCCCTGCTGATCTCCACTCGCTGGTCCCCTTTTTGATGAAATGCACACAGCACTGTCACTGTGCACATCATGTTTCCATGTACAGCTGAAGCATCCCATTACCGGCTTATAATGAACGCTAAGCCCATGTTCACACATTGTTGATATGTTGCTTATTTGGAAATCTTTATTGGAATATAGTACAAGGAAGTAAATTGGGTTTTTCTAAAAAGGTCAGCAGCATGTCCTGTATATTGCTGAATACTCTGCAGCTGATTTTATTCTTTTCTATGCAAAGGGTAAAATCCCTAGCAATCCACATATAATACATGCAGGTTTTGCTGTGGATTTGCAGCTTAATCCATGACTGGAAATGTTCTGCTTTGCCTGAGCTTAGAGTAACACCTCTGTTGTATAGCAAGAGATACACATCGGGGTCATGGCATGTACAGCAGGTGACGGGAATGGCCCTGCATTAACACTACTAGGGATCCTGCACGTGGTCTTATCAGGTACAGAATATTACAGGGCTTCTGTACATCCCTATGCCTCTAATATCATACTAAGGTATAATAAACTTATTTTCTACAGCATTCTGTATTCATGGGGCAGAAAAACAAACTGCTCCATTGGATTCCATGTGTATGGAGGTATTGTTTCCTCGAGCCCCTCCTTAGGCCGGTTATAACTCTATATGTAGATACAAGGATATATTCACGTATTGCAGTCATATGATGGTTTTTGCTGCAATGTGTATGCACACCCTAAGCAGATGTCTGGACATGCAGCTGGCACATTGGGTGGTACTGTTGGCAGGTTGACTATGTGCTGCTCACAAAGGAGTTTTACAGAGGAGGCTTTGGGCCGTGCACAGTTGCCTGGGTAACAGTACCTTTCTGCCAGCTGCTTCAGCCCATGTCAGACTCACGTTTCTGTTGTATGTGTTTTTTTTTTTTTTTTCCCTCTAAACTCTGAAGTGTGTATTTTGGGTTCATAATTTCTTATTACACCCTCAGCTTTTTAGTATAAAAAAAAAATTACATTTAAGGGTGTAACCCCCTTACTACCACTCATTAAAATGAGTCAGGTGACCTGCGTTTTCGTGTAGCTGTAATTGCATCTTTTCAGATTTAATCCAGCTGTTATTTTGAAACCTTTCTCCATCCTCACTTCATATGTATGGCTAAAGTTTGACTCATCCACATATTTCCAGGAACTGGGTTGGGTATTTATGTCTGTGTTTTCATTTGCCTGTTAGAATTTATCTTTATTTTTTTTGGTGTGTTCTCTGCTCCATCTGTTGAATAAACGGATGACGGTGTAGGAAAGACTTACCCGCAGTTTTACTAAAGCAGTATTCGTCCAGCTTCTCTTAGGCTGCCTTCACACGCACAGGGGGAACTTTATAGTTGTTTCTGCCAATGCAGAATTGTGGCAAAAGTGTGAAAAATTTATGACCTAAAACCGTTTTTCCTCAAACCTTTTTGCACAAAGTTTTGTTAGTTATTATTTTTAGTCTATGTTCAACACAGTTTTTGGACGACTATTGCAAGCATTAAAAAGGTTTTTTGGGACTTTTGGACCTCTTTTTACCCCATTTTTTTCTGTCTTTGGATTGTATATAAGCGGCCTGACCTCAAAAAGGCTGACACCTAATTTTATGCCTGTAAAAATGTATACATGTGTGAAGAGCCATTGGATTCAATAGCAGGTAATCCAGTGGGCGATAACTGCCTTTCACACTTTTTTTTTTTTTTTTTTGCATCTGTGCATTTGCATTTTTTTGCTTTGTCAGTTTTATTACAGCTGAAACACGTCTTAAAGTGAACATAGCCGCTTGGCCATAGCAACTAAAAAAAACGTCAATGTGTACGTAGCCTCGGTGTTGTGGTACTGAATGATTATATCTTTGGGGGGGGGGGGGAAATAAAAAGAATAGATAAAAAAATCACTGAAAAAAAAATCTCAATGCAAAATAAAAGTTTTGTTTTTTATTTAAGGCTGAAAATATAGTCCTTAAAGTGTACACCTAGCCTAAAGGTATTGACGATGAGACCGGCCTATCCTTCCTTATTAGTGTGCTACTGAGCGTCCTTTAAAAATGATACCTCAAGTATTAAAATCACTGCAATGCAACTTTTTTCCAAGGACTGTTAAGGCCCTTTTACACCAAACGATTATCAGCCATACTTGTCCGATAATCGTTTGGTCTAATAGTGCACGTTAAAAGGGCATGATTAGCCGACATGCACAATGTTGGCTGATCGTGGTCTTTTAACATGTTGAAATGGCCCGATCGTGACGGCGACAGTCTGCAGCTCGTCGCTCCGTGTAAATGGAGTTCAATGGGCCACCCGGGCGATCTAAGGCTCGTCCAGGCAGCCACCCCCTGCTCTTACTGTCTGTGCGTGTAATATCATAGGTGCTCTCTTCCCCTTTATATTGTGCTGTGTAATATAGCCTCCAGGCAAAAGGACAGAAAAGAGCGCATATCATCCCAACCATAAGGTCTTGTACACAAGTCATGTGCATGGATTATGTCCAGAGGTACAGTCCTATGTGCTATGGTTTGGTCATTTATGTATAAATCTCTTCTTGAGGATACAAACACACACGGCATATACGCTGCATATTTACTGCTGCGATACGCAGCAGATACGCAGCAGATTAGATCTAAATAACTGAACACAGTATCAAATCTGCTGCGTATCTGCTGTGTGTGTTTGTACCCTGAAGGATTTGCAACCAAGACACACTGTACCGGAGGTATAGAAGGGCCAGGGCCTATTAACCTGTGCTGCTGCCCTAGGCACTAAACCTGAAGATGCCCAATCTTTACTCCCTAATTAGCATCAGATTGGTAGGTAATAGCTCCAGGGGCCACATTTAACACCACCACACCAGACCTGAACAATACCGCCATTACCAAACCTGACCAATACCAACATCTCTCCATCCCCCTCGAAAAACAACCAGATTTACTGACTGAACAGGAGGTATGAGACTAGATAAATAAAAACTAAAAAAAGGTGTTTCTTGCCCCCGTTCAAGGTGCTGCCTTAGGATCCGGACCACGGGCGCTGAGTGGTAAATACAGCACTGAGGAGGGCATCATAGACTTATGGCCTCCATATTGAGGCTTTATAAAGAATAGATTTTACAGACCTATTGCAGTAGTGTGCACGAGCCCCTACTCGCAATGAGTTGTCTAAATAATGTAATATTGTATACATTATATTTACTTAGTAAGCAGTCTGTTAGACAGATGACAAATATGGGAACCCTGTCTCTTTTTGGTGTCTGCTATCGTGTCTGGACATGAGCCCAGTGTGAAGGTCTGGATCTGAGCATCTTGTTAGCGGTGTCCTGTGTAATTTGACTATCCCTAAACATACTTTTAGGTGCGTTGAGATGTTCACATGCAGCTGTTTAATTGGAAACTTGAAAGCAGGTCCTTGTGAGAGGAATTGCCTACAGGCTCTGCTGTCTGAATAGGAAAAGTTTTGCAGGCTTCCAGCTGATTGCCGTCTAGTAAATAGTCAGGATCAGATTTCTGCAGGAATGAGGAGCTAAATGCCGATAGTTAGAAGCAATAGCTTGTCCAGGTGCATTAGGTAACTACACATTGAAGTTGTGTTCCGTCCTAATTAAACATACAGAAACCTAGGACGTACTGTATAGTGGTCTATTTTTTTATTTTTTATTCTGAGGCTCTGTTGCCATTTCTTTCATTCCGAATATGCCTTGAGTCTATGTCCTTGGTCTTTTGACTCCTTATGTTATTGACCTACTTATCTTGCTTGCACTTAGAAATTTTACCTGCTGCTAAAATTTAATCTGCATTCTTTACATATCACTTAGATTGCTTAATGACATAACCTTTCTTATAAAACCTAAATGGACGCAGTTTTTCTCTCCTCGCCCTATGACGGCACTCCTGGAGAGGTCCACCTCCTACTCCCATTGGACAGAAAACAGGATACAGGAAATCCCTGGTTCTTTAAAGAAGCAAACTTCCCTCTTATCGCCAGTTTCTGTTTCCTGTCCCCATGAGAGCAGGAGCTCCAAGGTGGTTCTTTTCTACCTCCTTCCTTCCCTGGATCAGGAAGCAGGTGTCTGGTGGTTTACCGGTCCGAATCTCTTACTGGCTTCCTGGCGGCGTCCGGCTCCGCTTCTGGGCAGCCTCCTAGTCTGGTCCGGTCCCCTACACCTCCAGTAGCTTGGTCCCTGGTGCTCCCCTGACTCCCCTCGGCATGGACTGGTGCTGCGTTGGCCGGGGGATGGTTGTGCTGCTGGCAGTGTTCGGTAGCTTCCAGAGGCTGAGGCCTTCTCAGGAGGAGCACCTGTAGGGAGACGCCGTATCAGCACGCAGCAGAGGGGGCGGGGCCAGCCGGTCACATGATTTTTTTTTTTTTTTTTTTTTTTTTTTTTTTTTTTCCCCTGTGCCAGATTCCAAAGGGACTGGAAGCCTCACTGTGGTGAGTGCTTGGTCCTAGGGTACTCTGGCTGCTCCTTTCTGTGAGGTGCTAAAACAACCGAGAAGAGGAGAATATAATTTTCAAGGATATCTTCTGGTTTCTTAATATTTTGTTGCCCCAAATAAAGGTCACCATAAAATGTATACTTTAGTCGAGCGTCTGGTTCACTTGGTATAAGGTTTATGGGGCTCTCCTGACCATCCACTGACAGATGATGTCAATAGAGATAGGGGTCAGGTGCGATGAAAAATCACTGCCTGATCCCTTTGTTCTGGGAGAGATAAGAGCTCTCTGGCTACAGCTTAACCCTCCCCTCCCTATAGAGAACACAGGAGAAGTCAGCCTTGCCAGAAGACGGGGAGAGGTTGGGAGTGATAACTGACAGCTGGACAAACGTTTTGGCGCCTTTTCTGTGATATTAGTAGTTTAATCCTACTACCACCCCCAGTGTACCGCAAGTGGGGCTGATAGTGATTAGGAGGGGCAGGTTAGCCATAGGTGGATTGGTGCACTTAGGATGGTAGTCCCACCCCCAGTGCTTTTAAAATGACATATTAAATTATTAGGATTTAAACTACTAGTATTGTGAAACAGTGCCAAGGATGAATGTAAGATAATCACTTAATTCTAAGCACCTTGTGCGCTATGGGGACATGTCAGCAAGTTAGATTCTCCTAATCTGCTGATAGTTTGCACAAGATGCTGGTTTGTTGAGAAACCTATCCTCATGGGACCCAAGGGGTAATCTCTCTTCAGCCAGCACCCAGTTCTGTACTTATGAGGTGCGATAACCCTGAAACCGTGGTCTACAGATGGGCAATCTTTCATTCGGGAGAGATTTCTGGCTTGGCATACATTCCCAGGCATGGGCTAAGACTTCAAATAGGAATAAAACACTAACTTTAAGAAAAAGGCTGTATGACAGAGCTACTTTACATACCTTTTCCTCCCAGAGTTCCCAGTGGAGCAGGAATGGCCCGTAAGTCTCTGTACATCTTTGACACACTCCTCAAGGAGAAATATTACCATTGTTGTCCCATGTAGTAAGCCAAAGAAGGCACCCATACCCAGTAAGGGTATGTGCACACTACAGAATCCTGACGGAACACCCACCGCATGCTCATCTCCGCTGCTCCCATAGGCTTCATTGTATAGTTTGCCAGATGCTGCCGTTGCTGCAGACTGCGGAATATGGCAAATCATAGAATGGAGTCTATGGGAGCAGCAGGGATGCGCACAGCCTCGAGCTCTGGAATCGGGTGTTATGTCGGCATTCCGTATTGTGCACATACCCGAAGCATGCACTTTGTCGTCTTTGTCCTAGACATAAGATCAACAAAATATTTTGGCAATCTTTCATCTACATGAAACCTTCTGAATTCAGTACCGATCAACAATAGATTGATTCTAGTCTTCTCTGCCTGATGTCCACAAGACTGTGTGCCTCAAGCACTTCCGACTTAGGCTAGATTTACACTATGTAAAAAATGGTATCACTTTTTCATAACGTCCATCATTACGCACGTAACATCTGTTATTTTTTTAAATAACGGATGTTGTTTGCACAATGATAGCTGTGTCTTCAATGCCTTGGTTAAAGGGGTTATCCAGCTAAACTTTTTTTCTTTCAAATCAACTGGTTTCAGAAAGTTATATAGATTTGTAATTTACTTCTATTTAAAAATCTTAAGTCTTCCCATACTTATCAGCTGCTGTGTGTCCTGCAGGAAGTGGTGGGCTATTTCTAGACACAGTGCTCTCTGCTGACATCTCTGTCCAACACAGGAACTGTACAGAGAAGTAGCAAATCCCCATAGATAACCTCTCCTGCTCTGGAAAGTTCCTTTCTCGGACACCGATGCCAGCAGAGAGCACTATGTTGGACTGAAAAAAAAAAAAATCCTGCAGGACATACAGCAGCTGATAAGTATGGGAAAACTTGAGATTTTTTTTTTTAAATAGAAGTAAATTACAAATTTATAGTACTTTCTGAAACCAGTGGATTTAAATAAAAAAGTCTTAGTTTTGATTTTTGTTAAACTGTACTCTCTCTTTTTAAGTTGAACTTCTGTTCCTATTTCAAGGAAATCTGTTTTGGAATTGTTGAAGTTTCTCTACAAAAGATGAATTGTCTATTTACTTTGCTTTCTTCTTCTGTTGCTTTTATTGGACTGGTTTATAAGAAGGGGCCTGAATAAGGAAGAAAACCATGTGCGATCCACCCCCCCCTCCGAAGCTGCAGGCAGCTGAACCCCTTATGACACTCACCTCTAATAGCTTGTGCGAGTGAATGGCTGAATATTCTGGATAGCGACAAAGGCTAATAGTTCTCTAATACAGTTTCTGACAGTCTCTGCTCTCTATGAGAGGCCTGCGGCTTCTTTCGGATAAGACTTTGGCACTTCATAAAAGGGTATAAATGTTCTTGCAGGCAATGTGTCTATCTCTGGAATTTCTTGAGTGATGAATGAAGAAAAGGCTTTGACAGTCACATGTTTAAGGACTTTAAGTACATACAAAATAACATTTTGTTCTTCTGTTTAATACCAAGATTCAAAGGCCAGTCTGACTTGTTAAGTTTGCGCAGTCTTGTGTATGTTTGGTTATGGAGAAAAAACTGGTAAACTGGCACCTGGGAGACCAGATGTGTCCTTGGTGGGCCTTTGTTGGTAAGTGAGCCAATATCTTATGTCAGCTTTGGCTTTGGCTGTCCAGGCATGATGGGAATTGTAGTTTTGCAACAGCTGGAGGGCCAAAGGTTCCCCATTCCTGTCTTATGTAATGTAATCCTGTTTTGGTTTATAACTTTCTAGTCATGTTGCAAGGTTTTTTCTTTTCTTGGTTGGTCACGAACTTACAAGGTAGATCCTTTCAATAGGTGGCAGCACAGAGCCAGCTTTCTTCCTTTTGGAGGTGGGTAGGAGGTTCTGGGCTAATTTTAGATTTATTTATTTATTTTTTCATTGCATGCTTGTCCTCAACATTTTCTAGGCTTGCACTTGTGGCATTGGGCTTTCTTTCTTCTGCCAGACAATGTTTAATATAAATGGTCTCTAGTCATCTATAGGTAGAGAATTATTATTATTATTATTATTATTATTATTATTAATTTATTTATTTTTGTGGAAATCGTTATGACTGTTTAGATTTGAGACAACCGCGCCATGTATGTCCAGTGTGTGTCTGGTATTGCATTACCCTTCAGTATTTTGATAAAAAGATCTCTTTTTATCCATAGTTACAGTTCTGCCATAAAATAACTGATCCCATTTCTCTTTTAGATCATATTCTGTATTCTTGTCTAGTAAATAGTTTGCTTAATTGATGCTCTGTGATTCTAGCCGCTATTGACTGGGTTTGGTTGTTTGAAAAGTGTCTTCCGCATCCATTATTGAGTCATAGGATTCCCTGATTGCTATTTAGCCTTGTCTTGAACTCTGCAAAAAGCATCTTGTACATCTAAATGGGGAAAACTGGTAATGTGCTGGTGAAGAGCTGGATCACTCCCAGGCTTTCGTTGTTTGTGTCCATCCCTAAGGAGACTTGGATTTACGAACATTGTTACACTTTCTCCATTCCTTCAGTACGTTTTTTTTTTAAAGTTTTTATTTCCACTTTTTTTTTTTTTTTTTTTTGCGTGGTTTATGTTTAAAATTTACATAGGGGTTTTCCCCTCATTTATGTGCTTTTTGAGGTCTACTCCATCAATGCCGTTATCTGTTTGTCTTCACACTAATTCCCTCCCACCCCACTTCACTGACATCCCATGAGGAGCATGGCTTAGGAGCCATCCTTACACTAAAGGGTCTATTACACGAAACGATTATTGGCTGTGTTCGGATGATAATCGTCAGGTGTAATAGAAGGCAACGATCAACCTACATGAACGATGTCGGCCGATCGTTGCAGTCGTTTGTCTTTCAACAAGTTGAAAGACAAACGACTACTATAGCACCGATCTGCTGCCATCGCTCCATGGAACAGGAGTGGCGGCGGCAGCAGACAGCTGCTATCTGGTATGTGCTCCCTGGATGATTTAGCGATAATCCGTGCAGCTCCCCGTGGCCCCCCTGTACTCACCAATTCGCTGCTGTCGCGTGTAATAGCGGCAAAGAGCAGGGGACGAGGAGCAAATGAGCGCTGACAGTACTCGTTTGCTCCTCTCAGTCGCCCTGTGTAATATGGGCTTTAGGGTCCTGTTGGCTAAACGATTTTTTGTTTTCGGCCATTAACGATAAGCGATCGCAAACAAGCGTTTTGGGGGAATAACCTGAAATCGTTCAACATAACACAGAACAATAGTTGTTCGTTATGATTGTTACTAAGATTGTTCATGCAGACCTAGGGTGACTGCATGATGAACTCAAACAATATACATTCTAATTATAAAGAAATTACTAATATTGTCTAGTTGTATTCTCCCACAGTGGATTTCTATATTTAATCCTAATAATTAACATTATACAGCTTTCTCTAGGCCAGGCTGGTCCACGCCTCACCTCAGCTGTGCGTGACAATATATTTTCATGAACTTTTCACATGCCTCCAGGCATTCTCCCAAAAGCTGAATGTGAACTGTTACAATGTAAGCAATCCTTTGCTCACTAGACAGAAGGCATTGTGGAGTGACCATTCCTGACACTTGTAAAAGCTCAGATACTATCTTCAGCAGGAGATGGCGAATTTCCATGTTTATATACAGCTGTAGCAGTAAGGTCACCAGACACTTTGCTATTAGCAGTTTCTACTTTATCTGACCTCCTAGGATGTATAATGGTATGCATAGACATATATTAGCCAAGCCAGGCATGACTTACTGTTTTGTCACAGAGAAGAAGTTAAATGTAGTCTAGACTCAACATTTTTATGTATTTCACCTCTTTGAAAAAAAAAAATTATAATTAAAAAGAAGCTGTAAGAGAGGAGAGGATTTGAGTAATGTGCAGTGATGAAATAAAAAATGCATACTCTCTATTACATATCAGGATGTAATAAATTCTTCTTAGCAGGGCTGTGGAGTCGGAAAAAATGTAACGACTAACTTAAAAATAACAAAAAAAACTCATTTATAATTGAGTTTTCATATAAATGTTCCTCCTTGATATATATTTTAGCAATCTACCAAGGCCTTTATTTATAAATACCAGAAAAACACTTTTTTTTCTCATACATTTAGTTTCCTCCATATATCGATAGTAAAGCACTGGCCCTATTACATAAGGGGGGTCGGGGAGATGTCGGTCACTATTTGGCAGTTTGTTTCTGAGCTGGAAGAGTCCATTGTGTGGGGGCAGAGCTGTGCTGTTCTCTTCTCTACTCTGTAGTATAGCAGTAACCTCTGTCCTCAATGTGGTGTTTTCTCTCTGGGAGAAGATTTTGTGTTTTTCTTCAGTGTACTATAGCTGCAGCTGTATGTGTGCTCTATGGCTGCAGTAGGCTGTGTGTGTGTGTGTTACGGTATGCTCACACTATGGAATAAGTGCCAAATTTTAAGCACCGTTCACACCTGTCCTGCCTGTCCCATTGATTCAATAGGATTTCTTATGCGCCATCTGCCCAAAAAATTCCACTTGAAATGCGCTTATTTTGTTGTGTGAACATACTTATATAGAAGGAGGCAGAAATAAAAGGGGCATCTGGCTAACAGTGAAAAATGCAGTGCCACAGCTCAAGGTTCCCCCACCAGGCTCCCAATCCTGTGATGTCACGGCCCCAACCAGAAATGCCCACTCAGCCAATCAGTGAGTGAGGTGGGGCACAGCTATAGTCACTGACTGGCTGAGCGGGTAGTTCCTGTGGGCCCGCGATGATACAGGAGCGTAGACAGAGCTGATAAATCTGGACCTATGGCTGACTTCTATACGACAGGTATCTAGCATTGTTAGCAGTGTTTCTGTGTGTATGGTGAATGTTAGTTAGAAACATAGAAGATTGTCAGCAGGAAAAGACCACCTGCTCCATCTAGTCTAGTTTTGAGTTGTTCAGGACATGGAGGCTAGAGACTGGCTGCATCCACTGCACACACACAGGACATGCTGCTTTATATCTTAGTAAATAGGGCAAAGTCTTCTGCCCAGAATTATATAGGACATTGGGAAGAAGCTGCTGAGCCAGATCTACTTTTCACCAGTTTGATAAATAACTCCCCTGGTGTCCGTTTGGCCATTTATAAAGGGGCTTGAGTCTGAGTCTTTCCCTGATAAGAAATTTAGGAGTTGGTGGAGCTGCGGCTTACCGATTACACAGCCCTGGTTCCTAGGCCTCGTTTCCACGTCAGTATATTTTCACAGGCCATATTTTGAGTCTGCAATCCTCTGTCCGTAATCTGCATAGTGTTATCCATATCGTCCAATTTTTTTTGCGCAGACTGTGGAAAATACTTGGAGACACTAGCTAGAATTGCTGATCCATATTTTTTGCGGACGTTACGGAGGTAGTGTCCGCAACATCTGCAAAAAATACAGATCTCTCAGACTCCTATTGCGTGTGACACAATAATGGTCTCCTCTACGATGTATTCTTTTCTTGTGGAACAGATGTGCAAAATTTGGGGATTTGTAAATAGGAACATAGAAAACAATGGGATATAAATTTGTCCATAATCAGGAATTGTGGACAAATTTTGGAGATGTGTTAATAAGGCCTTAGGCCTTATGCACACGTTGAGTAATTTTTTCTGGTCCTGAAACAACCCGCTAAAATTTACGGATTGGACCGTATTGCATTCGTATTTCCGTAAATCCATTTTTTACTACTCCAATGCTTTTCAATGCACTTCATCCGTATTTTTTTACGGAAATACGGATGCCAACATGTTACAATCCGTAAACAATTGATTTCAATGAGAGGAGGGTCAGGGTCCGTGCTAGGACATGTCGTTTTTTTTTTTTATTTTTTATTTTTTCCCCAGGATTGATTTTCATCCATTTCTGCTACTGATAGTGTGAATAGCCCAATAGACATCTATGTGCACTAACTCGGATCCGTAAATTACGGAATGTGTGCAAAAGGCCTTAGGTCTAAAAATTGGGTAATAACTTCAGATAAAGTAATGTGTCATTATTTAGCAATAACTAGGCCAAAATGTAAAAGCAGTGTGTGAACAATGAAGTCCACACGTTTTGCGTCAATGGGATTACTCAGCTCTTTCCGGAAGCTCCATACGAATGAATAGAGTCGCGGGGCACACGCCAGGTGCCTGATACAAAAAGCCCCTCTCTCTGTATCGGGCACCTGGCTTCTTTTTTATGAATACAGCCGTGGGTACGGCGTGTGACTCGCCACTTTATTCATTCGTATGGAGGTCGCCCCTCGATCTCTTACTTGTCCTGTGGATAGGGGACAAGTAATTTTCCCTGGACAACCTCTTTAATTAATTTAGCACACTTGCCCCTTTCTCCTAACATACCTGCTCGCTCTTTTTCATTGTTGACAGTTGCCTGTGTTTTTAACCACCACTCTGCTCTAAAAGCTCTGGCTGATTATATACTCTAACCTACAGTATATGTATGCTAGATCGCTATAGATCTACATTATAGTTGTATATACACTAGCCAGACCACTGCCTATAGAGCAGAGTGGTGGACGGTAACCTAGACAATGATCAAGAGAAGTAGGCAAGTCTTCGAAATAAATGTGTGTGCGGATATTTTTATATCCATAGTTAGTTGAGATGGGAATACCCCTTAGGCTATGTTCACACTACGTATATTTGAGGCTGTATATTTGAGGCTGTATAGCAACCAAAACCAGGAGTGGATTGAAAACACAGAAAGGCTCTGTTCACATAATGTTGTAATTGAGTGGATGGCCGTCATTTAATGGCAAATATGTGCTGTTATTTTAAAACAACGGCTGTTATATTGAAATAATGGAAGTTATTTACCGTTATATGGCGGTCATCCACTCAATTACAACATTATGTGAATAGAGCCTTTCTGTGTTTTTAATCCACTCCTGGTTTTGGTTGCTATAAGGACCTGACATGAGGACCAAATACAGCCTCAAATATACATAGTGTGAACCCAGCCTTAAACTTCAGTCAGCAAAAAGATCCACTTTTATGGTGTGAAGGAGGATAAAAAAAATGTTGAAGAAATCTTGCCCTTCTGTAGAATGTTTTCTTTTTTTTAACGTTCTGGATACTAAAGGTCCTTTTACACACTCAGATATCTAACAGATATTTGAAGCCAAAGGCTTTAAACAAAGAACAGGTAATAAAGGAAAGACTGAGATTTCTCCTCTCTTCAAATCCATTCCTGGCTTTAGCTTTAAAACTCTGTTGGATATCTGTGTTTGTAAAATTTGTAATTTACTATATAACTTTCTGACATCAGTTGATTTGAGAGAAAAAGATTTTCGCTAGACAACCCCTTTAAAACCATTATTATGGAGTAGATATAGGGGAATATATATATATATATATATATATATATATATATATATATATATATATTATATATATGGTGCGGCCATCATCAGAGCCGTGCAGAAGGACTCCAAACAAAGGTCCCAGAGAAAAAAATGTGAGCTTACCCTACGGCCCTGGAGGATAATGGTTCAGGAAACGCGTCGGGCCCGTGCAATACAAAGGGAAGGACTTCTGATACCTACTACGGTGGAAATAAAAGGGAAGCAAATAAACTCTTCATATTTTATAAACGACTCAACTAGAGTGTACAAATTAATTGCTCACGAAAAAAAGACTGTTTACATTAAGCTGAAAGGGACAAAAGTCAGTGTGATACAGCACAATACAAATACAAAATAAGTGAAAATACACTAAAGTGCAATACAAATAAGGAAACATGCACATTGTATTACAAAATAGAACTGATTTATGAACTTTGCTATTGATGGACGGAAAAACCTCTGCATGTGCATAAGAGGATGGTGATGGTTGCGTTATAGAGTTTTTTTTTTTTTTATTTTATTTTTTGGGGTATATATAATTTTTAAAAAAATTCTTTTGAACATTTTTTGTATTATCATAAATCTTTTAAAAAAAAAGTGAATAAAGGTTATATTTTAAAATTTTCCTTTTGGTCAGTGAGTTGTGAAATTGGAGGAAAATAAATTATTCTCATCACTGTAAGTACACTAGATATAGGGGAAGCCATATGATTGCCATAAGACTTGCTTGTCCTAATGTGATGGCCACGCTCACAGATAACTCCTCTCCGTAAACACTGGAGGACTTGAAGCAGCCATATATTACATTGTCACTCATTGATCTGTAATGTGTCATTGCTCACACCTTTCCCTGGTGGTAACTTCTCATTGCCAGGGTTTGAGTGTAAATTGACTGTGATCTAGAGGGGGATTCTTCCTTATCCAGGGGAGCGATAATGGAAAAAATAGAAGGGGATGAGGAAATTGACATTGTTTTTCTTCCGGTTTTCATTTAATTTATTAGTAGCTTTATGTTTCTTGTAATCTTGTTATCTAAAGTTGATCTCTATTATCGGGCTGTGTATGTATATGGCCATTTTTTTTGGCCATGTTGTTTTTTTTTTTTTTTTTTTTGTGTTATCTGACATTTCATTGTAACCTTGTCATTGACCTAGATTTAACAAATGCAGTGTAACCAATGCCCATCACACATAGCTGCTGCCACATATTGCCAAACTCTGTTTGAGCAATCCAGGTGGCATGCCAACAAAGAGCATCAGGGAATAATGGGTGAAGGACAAAATCAAAAACCATTATTTCTGTGGACTTCTTCCATAATCAGTTAAGAGTGGATCACCTATGTATTTGTGAATGAGTCCACTGACAGTGTGCACACTTCTAACTATGTAAATTACCATCCAAGAAGGAATAATCTGGCCCCCTAGGACACCATATGTTACTATACACAAAGCATAGTTACTAAAATACAGACAACCTGATGCTTATATTGTTGGTAGGTGGTCTCCAGCCGGAGCTGCAGTATCTCATACTATGTGCTTAATAGAGTTGTGCCTATAGATCAGCACAACCCACCCAGGTGAGCTTCTTTCATTTTGTGGAGAAAAAACACTTGTTTTTACCTTATTACACCAGGAGGCGCCTCCGTCCCCTGTTTTTTGTTTTTATATTGTTGTACTCTTAGTATCTCCTCTCAGTGCTTGTATTGTTCTGCTCCTTTCATAGTCAAATAGATGAGAATCTCCTCACAATTGTCCTCTTTGTGATTACAGTTGTACATCCTTTTGCCCAATTGAATATCCATATATAATTCATGTTGCATAAGTGGGAAACCTAGAATGTTATCTCCCTTTTAGTTTCAGTGGTGTTGAGTGTTGTACAAGTCTCTGGTGAACCAGAGCGAGGAGGATATTGTAGCTCTGCCAGACATAGATATCAATATAAGGTAAGGAACATCACTAGAACTCTTTGTGGTAGTTGGCTGCCTTACAGGCATGTGCGACTCTGGGCCTCATACGGAGCTGATGGATCCCTGTTAAAAAGGGCCTGGATGCCTTTCCTGAATGTGATGTCACAGTTATCAAGTTATTGGAAATGGTTTGTCAATCCTGGAATGTTTAGTTGTAAGGTCATAACCTACAACTAATTGTACAAATTTGGGGAGATGCTTGAAGGGGTATTCCACTGAAACATAACTTTTGGTGTGTTGCTTCCCATGGTGTGATTAACTATTCATTCCATACTTATTATTATCTATTTAGTCTCCTTCCCCCAGTTCTCAGCTGCTGCTTTCTGCTGAAGACACAAAAACTGTGCAAGCTTTACTCTTTATCTCCCTCTCCTCCCTTCTGAGACAGCTGATGTAAACAAGTCCCTATTTGTTTTCTAATGCCGGGAGGGTTAATCACAGTGAGTGTTTACATCAGCCATTTTGGAAGGGAGGAGGAGGAGAAGCTCACACACAGATTTTTGTGTCTTTAGCAGAAAGCAGCAGCTCAGAACTGGGGGAAGGAGACTGAATAGATAAGTGTGGAATGAATTGTTAGTCTCACAATGGGCAACAACATATGAAAAGTTATGTTTCAGTGGAATAACCCTTTATGATGCACTTGACAAACCATCAGTCCATTCAGTGTGTGGTGTCTATTCCCAAAATCAGACCCTAATACCCTTTTCTGTATATAGGAGATGGTTATTCTATCCACTTAAAACCTCTTTAGTATGTGGATCATGAACAGTCTTTCCACTTTTAAAATTTTTATACTTTGCAACAAAATATAGAAAAAAAAACAATTATAATAAAAAATAATAGGCAAGTTTGGAAACTGCATCATGGTCATGTTACATACATCCGTAGTCTCATAAGTGACTCTACCCATCTCTTTACCCCCAGGGAACTGCAGCACATGTATGGGGCTAGTGCACAGCTGGGTGACAGGGAACTGCTGTGCAACAAAATACCATGGAAGGACACCAGTCGTAAATCGTGGGCATGTCCCAGTAACACGACAACACTTAACAACATAGGAGTAACCCATTAATATAATCATGCTCTTTACAATACGAATACAATCCCCATGTTTTTTTTCTTTATCTCCATATTTAGATGCTAAAATACTATTTACAGTTCATAGATGGGTTGACCTTCTTGGCCTCTTTCCTTCCTATCCTGCTTTCCTGTTATTCCTGTAGCATGGTCGTCTAACCTCAGTTATTGTGTCTCTAATGTTAGCTCACGCTATACTGACCGAAGGCTTGTTGGTTTGTCCAATAGACATTCTAATGCCAAAATTATATTACATCTTATTAGTTGGATGTAAAAAAATTATAGCAGTCCAGAGGATACTAATTCCCAAAAGTACAGAAGAGGTTGGCAAAACTGGGATAATTAAATCTTTTTTTTTTTTCTTTATTTCTTATAAAACATATACATGAACACATAGCATTATATATACTCAATACCCACTAAAAATATTCCTCGCCCCCACCCCGGGCATGGCAAAAAAAAACAAAAAAACCCCCACAACCTCGACTGGATTTCCTTCCAGTATTTCCACACCTTTTTACAACGTCTGGTAGCTTTCAATGAATTTTTAGAGGCAATATTTTCATAGTTTCTCACTTTCTCCACCACCCTACCCCATTCCTCATATGGTGGTATAGAGTCATCCACCCAATGTCTGGCTATTATCACTTTAGCAACTCCCAGTGTTTTCAAAAGGAAGGTTCCACCCTCTCCGTCATCAGCAAGACCCCCTAGAACTATCTCTACCTCCGTCAGGTGCAAAACCCTCCCCAAACAGAATTTCACGTGCTGAAGAACCCTAAGCCAGAATCTTTGCACTTTGGGGCATGTCCATACAAGATGGGTCAGGTCGGCCTCGGCCAATCCACATTTATTACAACACAGGGGTCCTTTTTTTCCAAAACTTGGACATTGTCTTAGGTGTATAATAAAGCCAGTAAAACAACTTATAGTGAATTAATCTATGTGACATACCCACCGACCCTCTACTTAAATTGGTTACACATAACCCCCAAGTTTCATCAGATATGTGTCCCACCACTACCTCCCATCTACCCTTCACTTTATCAAATTGGGGAATTTTCCTTTCCAAAACCAACCATCTATAAAGCTGTGTAAGAATTTTTTTTTCCCTTCCCCTATTCCTTGCATACACTCAACTATTTTATGTGAGGAAATAATAAATTTGTGTTTATTCTGTGTTGCTACATAAGCACTAGAAATTAGCATATACCAAAACCTCTGTTGATCACTTAACATAAACTGTGTTTTAAGAGACTCAAACTCTACAAGTTTCCCTTCTTTAAATAGTTGGGCCACATACCTGACCCCTCTCACCTCCCAAAACCGTGCAATCTCTCCTAATGAAAATTCTTTAAACTCTCTATTTCCCCATATCGGTGTACATGTTAAACTACCCTGATTCGGGATAATTAAATCTTGATAAAAGGATATTGCAAGTCTATCACAAAAAGTACCTTGCTACAGTATGAAAATTACTACATAGAGTACATTGAGTGATTGTGACCTTTTTTATAGGAAGGTTTTTTTTTGTTTTGTTTTAGGGTCCATTTACACAGAAAGATTATCTGCCAAAGATTTGAAGCCAAAGCCAGAAACAGACTATAAACAGAGATCAGGTCATAAAGGAAAGCCTGAGATTTCTTCTCTTTTCAAATCCATTCCTGGCTTTGGCTTCAAATCTTTGGCAGATAATCAAATAATCTTTCAGTATAAATGGACCCTTGGGGTACTGTTACACGAAGCGTTTTTTCTCGATTAACGATAAATTATCTCAAACTATCGCAAAAGTGGTCAACCCAGAGTAGTTAGTTTTACTACACAAAACGATGATCGTTGTTGTAGTCGTTCTTTAATCGTTACTTCGCTCGTACAGAGCTATTCCACAAAACGACTATTAAACGATAATTTTACTAGTATGTGAACCTTGAATGTTTTTTTAAATTAAGTACCTTATTTCTCATCCCCTAAAGATGGTTGTGCGCAACAGAGGATACATTTTCGCCATTTTCTTGGCTTAATTCTTACGCATTTATAATGAAAACCGGTTTTGCGTTCGTTGTATTCGTACGCAATAAGTGAATATTTTTTTTTTTTTTTTTTATTGGCAGCACATTTATATATTCCCAGCGAGCAGAAATCACACACTTTCAATGCTATATCTACATGATGTATATCCATTTAAAACCAAAATTTCGCTGGTCAGCATGATATCACCGTCGGCATGATTGATTTGGTGCCCATAAATTGGATTTAAACACAGGCCAGTCGTTAAGGTTTATTTTTCCCATGTATAAGCGTTCGCAATTTAATTTTTTTTAATCGTTAAATCACAAATCTGCTAATTTTCCTCTCTTCTTTTGCAATAATGAAAGTACGGTCCAAAAAAAACTGTACTGCTTCTAGCTGTAAACAATCGATATTTTTGTATATTAGTATGTTGATGAACATTTACAAACATTAACATATGAAGTTTACATTTTTGTATTGTCTTTAATTGATTGCGATCGAATCTTTGTAAATTATACTGAATGGCGAATTACGAACGATATGCCATGGATTATGTATGCTGAATTCGTTCGTTAATGTGAGTACGAAAGTTCATAACAGCGTTCGTACCAACGATTGAATAATAATACTTTAAAATTAGCATTTAAAAATACATAGCAGCATAGAAAATAAACTGATTTTTCAATGAAATACCTGGTTTCCAATCACGATGGGGATCTTAAATCGATCTTATTGCCTCGCTGATGCGCTCACTCCTCCGAAGAAACTGGTTCTGTTATTTTTCGCCTTGCTCTGAGCCGTAGTCGACCAATGGCAGGAAGCGTAAAGTATACTTTATTGTAAACAAAAATTTTAGATGTACTATAAATGTTATATTACATTACAAGGGACGCGCGTGTTTATTTCGAAAGTTTCGCCGCCAACCACAAATATCGACCGCAATAACTGATTTCAGAATAAACAGACGCTATACCACAGAAACTTTGTGGCCAAATACTGTTTACGAATTAACGAAAAAATAAAACCGCCTTATGTACGGTGGGCGCAGTTTAAAATTTCGAAACTTTAGGCACTCTAATGAAATGGCGGCTGAGCTGTTAATACATTGCGTACGAATAAACCTTAACGTGCTGTGCTTTACCGGCTGTCTGCGTGTGTTTTGGCCGCCACCATACAGTAAGCATTTGGTTCAAATGTAGATAGAGAGGAGTACACAAAGTACTAAAGTGCGTTATTTAAATTTAATAAATGCTGAGTTGATTAATGAATAAATAGAAATTTTTTGGAACATTTATCAACATCCACCTCATTTATAACTGATTTTAATTATTTAGAAAATGGAAAATATTCGCTGTAGTTGAAAAAAGTATCCAAAACAAATGTACCGTTTCCATACAAAATTTTATAAAAAAAATAATAATTATAAATTATATATTTTTTATTTTATGCCGTAGCCGATAGAATTGGAGCAACAAAGTTCTTGAACACTCCCCTTTCAATTAGCAATTGACCAGGGAATGACTAACGACCTCTTATTCAACCAAATGATGTGCGAACGATTTGCAAAAGATCAACATTAAAAATAGGTCCAAATCCTATTAAACGACCTACGATTTCTCGTTCGTCATTTAATCGTTGTCTGCTGTTACACGGAAGGATTATCATTCAAATACGAATGATATAACGATTATTTGAACGATAATCGCTTCGTGTAATAGTACCCCAAGTGCAGTAAATGTGAGGTGGTGAAAGTGAGATGGTGTAGAGACAGCTGTTTGTATTACAGTGCATTGGAAAATGGGGGATTTACTATGCTTTAAAGGGGTACTCCGGTGGGGGGGGGGGGCACTTTTTTGATAGGACCGGGGAGGGGGTGGCTGAGGAAAAAGACGTCCACTCACCTTCCCTGGTTCCTGCGGCGGGTCCCGCATCGCGGCGCTCCGGTGCCCGGTTCCCGGACGCTTCCTGGTGTCTGACGCCGCCCGAGACGGACTTGACACGGATCCCGCCTCATTCACTGAGTGGCTGAGCGGACCTGAGACGTAGCGTCTCGGGAGGCGTCAGACACCAGGAATCGGCCGGGGACCGGAGCGCCGCGATGCGGGACCTGCCGCTGGTCCCCTCAAAAAAGTGCCCCCCCCCCCGCCGGAGTACCCCTTTAATTTTACTTAGATAGTACATAATGAGAATAAACTTTCCCAACCTCTACAATGAATACTGTAGGCCTTTTATTTAAGGTAGAAGTTAATTGTAACATATTTTAGAGTGCTCATACATTAGTGGGTGTGCAGAGTTTACTGCTGATTGTGCTTCATCTAAACTATGGCAAGTACAGGTGCTGCCAACAACTGCATGTAAAGACCTCAGTGATAGAATGTAGGTACTTCATTGATTTTGTTTTGTGAGCAGTACTATTAAAAATATATGTATATTGATTAGATCATGATTCTAATGCCTAATGTTCCAGTTCCTTTTGGATTATTTAGTTATATAGATTGAATTTAAAATCTTGATCTTCCATTTGTTTAAGGATTCTAGGACTTTTAACCTATGTTAAAATATCACTAAGCTTGCGAGTTTCATCATTGGAACTTGTGGTGACTTTGTAATATCTTAAGCTAGGACAAAGAAAACTAGGTCCTTCTTACTAGACATGCAAACTGGTGAACATAGGTTATTTCAATCGAAGTATAAAATCTAATGTTGCTCATCTTGGTATGTTACAGGTATGCCATGGCACTGTCTAACAACCACATCTGCCCTGTCTCAAACTGGTAAGTAAAACTTACTAATGCTTATATTGTATTATAGAACTATAGATGATGTTTGTATTTTACCTTAAATGTTAGATTCACTTTAAATTTTAGATTCTATATATTTAAAGTTTCTCTTGAGGGTTCTCAGCTTGGTTGTCTTGGTTAGGGTACATGAGATATGAACTGCCATTGAGAGTTCTCCATTTGGCCTTCTTGGTAAGGGCGCATGAGAGATGACGAGGCACATAAGGGACATCTATGGTGCTTTGTTTTATTGTATATCATCCATAGACAGTTCTTGCCAAGAAAACAGTATGTGTTGACCAATGGGAAGCCAGGTGGTACAGAGTCCAGCTTAGACTTAAACAGGTGCGACTTTACTTACAAACTTTTTAAAGATACAGTTCAAATTGACAGTCTTTTACAATAAGATGAAATACAGATAGTTCTGGGACATGAGGGACTGTCTCTCTAACCTCTGATAGGTTAGTGGAATAGAGGGGGCGACAACTGTGAGGTACCTAGCTCAGGAATTTTTTCTCGGTTAGTTTTACAGGCAGTGGCGTACACAGAAAAATACAGCAGGTCACAAAGGCAGTTAACACTTTAATGAACCTTCTTTCAGCCTGTGCCAAGTAGTGCATGGAATACAGTGACATATAGTGGTGGGAGTGCAAACTACGGTCTTCATCCCAGAGCTTTTACATACATATTAATGCTGACTTACACATGCTGAAAACATTTCTGAAAACTCAAATTTTATTTTATTATAGCTTAACATCTTAAAAAGTAATGTGTGTTGACTTGTGTGTCTCTTTGTAGGAGGCTTCTTCCCTTATATGCCCTCACCCACAGCAGCTCTGCTATCTTGTACTATTTTTATGATACGATAATCCAGCAACATAAAACAACTTTGCTGATGTTGGCTGTCATCCTTTTAGTTCAAGGGAAAGCTTACTAGACAGAATGCTGGAATAGTGTTTTGTGATGAATATAAATGGTAGGCCTTCCGAACAATCTAGATGGAAAAGTAGAATGTAAAGTTTAGTTTAGGATCCACATATTCAGATTCCTAGTCATAAGGTGACTGACTATAAACCAATTCTTGTTCCAGCTTAAGCTCATGCCATGTCTAAAGAATTCTAAATTGGTTTAAAAGCCCACCTTGTATTTTTTTTACTTTGGTAGCCATCAAAAGGTATTATATCTGCAAAGCTGCTATTTCATCTATCTGAGAGCAGTAATGTTTAGGCCTGTTATATCTGTAGGCCCCAGCCTGGTTTCACAGCTCTGCATACTAGTAGTTGTAAGTATGTACAGCTGGAAAGACCATTGTTTCACATTCCCAAACATAAAGGGGCATAGTCATCTGAGACACTTAAGACCTGTTCACAGGATATGCCATAAGTGGCCCCTAGATGTGGCTCCCACCTCTGGGACCAGCACCTTTCTTCAGATCAAGGGCTCCCTGGCCTCCTTCAGCCTGTTTGCAGCCCCTGTAGTTTTAAAGGGGTTATTTTTATTGTATATAGTGGAAATAAACAATAAAGTTCCTACTAAATGACAGCTAGCAGAGATCTAAAACTGTGAAGAATCAACTCATAATCATGTTTATTAATAGAAACAATGGGGGAGATTTATCAAACATGGTGTAAAGTGAAACTGGCTCAGTTGCCCTTAGCAACCAATCAGATTCCACCTTTCATTTTCTAAACAGTCTGTGAGGAATGAAAAGTGGAATCTGATTGGTTGCAAGGGGCAACTGAGCCAGTTTCACTTTACACCATGTTTGATAAAACTCCCCCAGTGTTTTTTTGCTGAATTACGCAGCAGTGTCTAGCAGTTAATTGTGAAAATAACTACCTGCTCTATCACTACCACTAGTTGGTCTACCAGCAGTAATGCCAGTTCCAAAATATCCCATTGATTTGCTTAGTTGAAATTAAACACATTTCATTTATACCCATGTTCTAAGGCTTTTACATTTGCGTTGACTATGCCATATCAATGCCAACCTTGGCTACAGTGATATAAAGGAGTTGTGCTGTATTCCTTACAGTTACTTTGCACTTAATGTTATTTTACTGTAATAAACTACTTGCTTCTTGTAATATTCCAAACATAGATTTTCTCTGATGCATATATGGGAACAGAGTAATGTTATCCTGCTGTACTGTAGGAGCCTGTGTATAAGCTGTTCCTTCTATGAAGTATTCCATTAGGTCTGCTAAGCCTCAGACATGAGCGGTTTACAGTGTTGGCCACAAATGTTCCAACCACAGTCATTCATTTTCTTGCTAGCACTACATCCATGAACCATTTCACTCATGCTCAGACTTGATGTTAACAGCTTAGCAGACAGTGTTCCATTCCCAGATCACTTTGAAATGTCTTTGGAAATATTGTAACTGTGACTATGTAGAAGGCTATATATAGCTAAAATAGAAGAACACATGTAGACTTCTTATTCTGTCTACAGAATACTCTTCATGTGAGCACTGTTCTGAATATGAACACATCTATATGCAGTGTGTCCATAAAGTGCCAGTTGAGTTGTCAACACATGAGTCCCACATCACTTCTGTAGATTTGTTCTGCAGAGAAGAAGGTAGCAAAGTGATGGCCGCTGCATGGACTAATCCATTGTGTCATAGAGCAATATGATGTAGACTCTAGTTGGGAATGTAAAATCCTGTAAGTTGTTTCCATGTCACTCTGGACTCCATAAGGGGAAGTTATTTGCACCCCTGCTGGTGGCATGTGAGTAGTCATAGCCCTGTTCCTTCTTAATGAAGCTGCATCTATAGTGGTGAAATATGTGGGGAGGGGGGGGGTTCTTTTAATTGAGCTGTGAAAAAGTTCCTTTTAGCAAGTGGTGATTGATTTGACCGTATTAAGTTGTCATCTGCCTGTCTAAAAGCAGTCTTCCATAGAAAATACTATCCACTGGTGATGGGTGAGCAGGTCCACATGCTCACAAGGATTCCAAGGAATAGTTTTTAGGTTTACAGACTGGAGGAGGATATCATGTTGTCCTTAGTGGTCAAATAAAAGTGCCACATAAGACTTTTTAAGGAAAATTGTTGCTGATGTCCAACCCACATTTTAGAAAGACAATAGAGTGAATGAAGGATTCCCAAAGGTAGCCACTGGCCATTAATATGGTTGCCCCACCAACAATGTTTATCCCCTATTCACAGGAGGCCTGACCGCTAATATCTCCAGGGATCTTGAGATGGTTGTACATACCCTATTCTTCTCCCTTCACATTCTTTACAGCTCCCTGCAGTCTCGAAACTTGGTTCGCAGAGCTCCCATAGCTCCCATCAGAATGGAGGGGTCACCAAGCATGCACACTGCCACTCTATTTATTGTCAGTAGGGATGAGCGAATTTACAGCACTAGATTCAGCGTTTTTGCTTGTCAGCCTGCTGCCTTTGGATTGCATGCCATTCTTCTCTGAGTGCCTGGAAAATCTGGATGCAGTCCTGAGAAACTGGGAGAAGTTTTCCAGGACTAGATACAGCTTTTCTAGGCACCAGAAGCATGGAGTTCAAAGGCAGCCGACAGCTGATCCTAGCTTTGCTATTATTGTAAATTTGCTCATCCCTAATTGTCAGTGCTAGTGCCAAAGATTGCTGTGTACAATACTCCCTTATGGCAATACCATAGCAAGTGAATGGAGGGACTGTGGGCAACCCTTCATTCTCAGAATTTGGAACCCCACAATAGATAATCATGGCATATCTTTGCCATATGCTGTCACCCGTAAAAGTTTCCAAGAACTTAGTAAACATTAGTTTTATCTTCACCCCCAGAATGCTTGAACTTTATGTTCTTAAATACTTAAGGAACGTTTCTAATGTATTGTGCATAGTACACTAAGGACATATTTGCCAACCTGAAAACAAAGCATAAATGTAATGTGCTTCAATTAGTGGCAATCAGATGGCATTTACAAAAAAAGGTCCTTGCCACTGGCATCCCCGTGCCAACGTCAAGCGGCTAAGGTAAAAAAAAAAAAAAAAAAAAAAAGGCGCAGTGATGTATCTGATGGTACAGCCGCTTTAAGCCTAATTAAAGTAACCCTAAGTTATTAGGAGACCTGTATATGACCTATTTTGTACTTGTAAAATCTGTATTTAATGGGCTGTGAAAACAAAGTATAGAAATACCCAAAAAAGTAAAAATGGTAACAGGCACACCCTCCATGGCTACAGGTATAAATTCACTGGTTAGTTTTCCTTACTCTTTGTAGCTTGTCTACAAAATGTACAGATCCTTTATTGTGTAATGGGCTTCCAGTGGTTAGACTACCTTTTATAAGGTGTGTATTGTGTTCCGGCCTGTGGAGTTGGAGTCAGTCTGAGCTATTTTTGGCTGAAGTCTGATATGGAGTTGGTAGAAGTGTATCACTTAAAGTAATTTTCATAGGAAGCTTCAAAATCTTAATCCGTTAATAATAATAATAAAAAAACTAACACTGCAACTAAAGGATTTCCTGTGTGTCTTCAGTTTGTCAGATGTTGCCCGTGTGGTCACTGGTTTGCCACCAACCCAAGTCAGTTTTCCAATTATAGCATATATTCTTACAGAAATGAAAGTTATTTGTTAAATTATATTCCACTTTTTGTTCTAAGTAGTCGGAATACTTGTATAATGGGGAGGAAAGGCCTGATGTTAATAATTTACTGCAGTAAATTTGCTATACAAATTATTGGCCATTTATAAAGAAGTCTGAACTCTAAAGTTTTTTGCAGTCACTGAGAAGCTGAATGTGTTATTTGGCGCCATTCCAATATTCGCTATAAAAAGAAGATGCACGTCTGAATTCTAAAAACACTCTTATTCCTTCCCCTGTGTCCCATATGCATGAGAGTGAAATATAAAGGGTGCTCTTCTACGTCAGACATGAGATTTCAGGTACATCTGGACTTCTCCACCTTTTGTCTTATTAGACTTTACATTTGTGAAGCTCCCCTAGTGACTTACAGGCTGTCATGGGCTGAATTGTCTAGGCAGTTCCTCTGTCACAACAGGACCGGATAATACAACAGACAATGGAGATTGATGGTGAGCAGCACATGACCTTTGCAGACGTGCAATGAAGGGACACAGACTTGTTCTGCTTAGAGTGTTTTCCTTATACAGCGTTTCCATGTGTACAACCCAGAATACTATTGTAGAAAAACAATAAAACATACTAATCTCCAATCGTCTCCAGGAAAAAAAATGTAGGGTTGTGTAAGTAGTTACATTCCTCTGTTCCCCTATAAATACATGTATATTGGTTATTTCCAAGGTTTTTTGAGAATTGTTTGACAGGTTTGTGTAAACGTAAATAGCTGTTATCTCCCCTTGATCCACATGATCGCTTGTCTCAGCCAAGTGATTGTTTGGAACACACAGAGTAAGGGCCCTATTACACGGAACGATAATCGGCCAAATCGGCCCTATCCTGCCGATTAACACTCAGTGTAATAAACACAACAATCAGCCTATGACAACGACCAATAATTGTTGGGCACCGACCGTGCAGCGCTAGGTGTAATGGCGGTGTGTGGCTGACTATTTCCATACTGTATACATTACCTATCCATGCTGCAGGGCTCCTCTTGCGCTCTGCTTCTCCCTGGGTCCCACGCGCTTCAACTTCAGAGCGGCCTGTCTGAGCTTACAGGCCGCTCAGCCAATCACTGGCCTGGACAGCCGCGGTCTGTTAGCTGAGACAGGTCACTCTGGAGCTGCAGCGTGCGACCCGGGGAGAAGCAGACCGCAAGAGGAGCCCTGCAGTATGGATACGTAATGTATACAGTTAAAGCAAGGGCTGCAAGGACCTCGGTAATGATGTCCATGCAGCCCTTGTTAAACGATTATTGGGCCATGTAATAAGCCTAGTAAACGAGCGCCGATCTAGCAGATTGGCGCTTGTTTACAGTTATTATGGGGCCCTCATCGGCCTGTGTAATAGGATCCTAAGGGCTGTATTCCACAGGACGATAATTGTTCGAAAAATTATTACAGCATTCGGATTTAAACGATAATCTTTTTGTGTAATAGCGGGCAGCGATTATAAACAACCAACGAGAAATCGTTTGATAGAATCTGGACCTATTTTCATCATTGATCGTTCACAAATCATTCTAACAGCGTTTGGTGTAATGACACCTCATTCAGTCGTTCCCTGGTTTATCAGCCAGGAAAGGACACGCGTAAGAACGACCGTAAGTAACAATCATCGTTCTGTGTAATAGGGTGAATCATTTAAGATAGTTTGTCATAGCGGCCGTTAGAGAGAGTTTATTGTTAATCGCAGAAAATACCACCCTAATGGTAAGCTGCTGCCATACAGCTGCATGCTCATCAATGTTTGGAAGCCCCATAGGTAAGGAACAGAGCAGAGGGTCGGCCAAACCTGGTATTTGACTCCCTGTGGCTGGGAAGTTGCATGCAGCCCTATGGAGTCCTGGAGAACATTGATACATGAGGAAGGAGGAGTCTATCCTGCAAAATGTCTGTGGTGGGAGGTCGTATAGTTTGGACTGTGAAATGTTGATGCATCAACCTGTGAGCATATGTTGTACTATATACTAAGTATAAATCTATGGCAATGGAATGAAGCCCCGTGAGTATGTGTCGTTAAAGTGACGCAAAACTAAAAAGCTGCTAGGAACAAGGTATAGTCATGCATTATGGTATAACCATTTTTGTAGCCACACTCTTTTTCTATAAAATAATTGGTATAAGTTTGCTTATCACTACTTACCATGCATGTGCGCAGTGCTATTTTCATTCAGGAAACAGTTTTCATCCATTCTTGGGATTGGTGGGGGTCCCAACACAATAGCTTTTTATTCCTTATCCTGTAGACAGATGATAGCCTTAATGGGGTATTCCCAATATGAAAAGTTATGTTCCCACACAGTATTTTTGCTCAGTATCTTGCAACCAAAACCAGGTGTAAATTGAAAACACAGGCTATGTTCACACACTATTGAAATTAAGTGGATGACTGCCATTTAATACAATTTAAAACAACTGCTAAAAAACAGTGTGTTAAGATAGCCTTTCTGTGTTTTTCAATCCACTTCTGGTATTGGTTGCAAAATACTGACAAAAACACTGAGCAAAAATACTGAGTGTGAATGTAGCCCAAGGCCGGGTTCACGCTATGTAAGACACTGGCCATTCTGTGACAAACTTCAATTCTATTGAATTGGGATGCAGGCACATCAGTGTGCGCCCGCATCCCAATTCACTATTTAACATAATGGAGAGTGCGGCCGGAGCCACACACTCCATTGTGTGACCTGTCAGGGATGTGCGGCCACTATTCAGTGTATATGTGTATACACTCCAGCCGGGATCCCATTGACTGCAGTACAACGTAAGTTTTGTATAAATCACTGCCGTTGCAAATCGGCAACAACAGCCGTGATTAATACAAAACTTTCGTTGTGTGAACATAGGCTTATACTGTAAACCAGTAACTCTGACATGTCAAAGGTTTTGTAAAGCGACAGGTAGACTTTAAGCCACCAGAGATGTGCAATGGAGAAAGATGCATTTCTCAAACTGTTTGGGTATAAAAGCCAGATTAGGATGTGGTAATTGGCAGGGTAGTTCACACTCCATCTAGTCTATTCCTGTTGTACCTACAGTAGTTAGGAGCTTCTTGAGGTCTGCAAAAAAAAAAGACTGAACCTCTCAGGGAATGCTCCCAACCTGTGAAATGACAGGCACGTCAGGCTTATAGGATACTGGTAGGAAATAAACCTGGTGTTTGTGGTACATCCACAGCCAGGGATGGTGTGTTAGAGGCTGGATGGTTAGGATTTTTTCTGATCTATTATGTGAAGTGTGTGCTGTCTGCCATGATTTTGAAAAACCAAAACTGTCTTTGGCTCCTTTGAAAACAATTCTATCATATTAGAGTGAACTCTTCTTGATATGCGAATCATCTTAGCCCAGGAGATGTCATCCCTGTGAGCTAAATGACGCTTTGATTGTCACACTGTGTTGGAGAATTACATTTCTTTTTATTGCTTGGGAATGGTGACACAAAAAATGTGTGAAAACAGGAATTTGCCAGTAGTTAAAAAATTTACGTTTTTGTTCTTCTTTGTCAGTGTTTAGTTCCCAGTATTAGTTAAATATTTGCTTCTCAAAAATCCTGTAGCGTTAATCTTAACTTTTCTGTTACTTATTTATGTTAAACATCTAAATGGTAAACTTCTCTTGTTCTCCTTGAGACAACATAGATCTAAATATTGGAAATCATTTTTGTACATTTTTTTTTTTTTTTTAAATTCTCTTTAAAGTGTTAGGGCATGTGCACACTACGCAACCTGGGTGGATCATCCTCCAGATTTTACAGCTCACGGCCACGTGCGTATCTCCGCCTGTGCCATAGGCTCCATTCTATGGTCAGGCAGATTCCAGTGTCCGGCCGGTTCATTCTTCGGGCAGACGGTGGAATCTGTCTGACCATAGAATGGAGTCTATAGCACAGGCGAAGATGCGCAGGGGCGAGCTGCAGATTTTTTGGTACATTTCTGCTTTGCAAGCTTAATCTATAATTTTCAGCTTTCTTACATATGTTAAAGTTTGCTTCATTTTTTAACCTACTTTTTTTTTAAAAAAAGCATCTAGGAATGTCAACAGAAGGAAAAAATTGTATAACTGTCATCCATGCATGCTGAAGCAGAGTATGAGTGTCCCATAACAGAGGATTTCCTGGTATCATGATTGGTTATGATGCTGGGAGCTCTGAATCAGTTTACATCTTGCGTTACAGTAAAGACACCGCCACACAGCTTTGTCAGTACAGTAGTGAAGATTTAGGGTATAAACCCACACACCGTATATGCAGCGTATTTACTGCTGCGATACGCAGCAAACTCGCAGCAAACTCGCAGCAAAATCGCAGCAGATTAGATCTAAATAACTGAACACAGCATCAAATCTGTACCAACAAATCTGCTGCGTATTTGTTGCATATCTGCTGCATATACGGTGTGTGGGTTTATACCCTTAAACTGATTTCGGAGCTCCTGGCATCATAACAAATCATGATGCAAATCATGTCTGTATATACAGACAGGCAGTGTGAATGCCCTCTAAGGCTGCATGTGGCTGTATCCACCTTTTTCCGGACTCCCTAGGGCTGCATCCAACTTTTTCAGCCACCGGTATTCAGATGCTGAGCGATGGGACTCCACTATGCTCTAGTTGCGCTAATCTCTAATTACAGCCAAGAATGTGATTAACAAATCGATACACATAGTGCATAGTTTACTTTATTTATATAATGCAGTTCTACTTACTTTATGCTGTTAATAATCGCTTTATTTTTATAAATGTATTCTCTAGTTGATCTTGTGCTTCCTCTGTTTCTTTTGTAATCTTGCCTGTTTCCTTGGCAGGGTATACAATCACACCTGCGAATCGCTAACTGATGGAACTTGCTGCACGTTAGATCACATCCCTCTTGTAAGGTAAGGGCCTTAGTGACAGATTTATATATTTGCTTACTAAATATGGTATATTGCCAGCCAAGGTGACTGTTCAGTATTTGAAGAAATGTCTTCTATCCTTCTCTTGTATGCTGTTCACCAGTAACAAATATTACAATGTATACTAGTAACTATACTTGGTTTAGTAGTGCAGAATTATAATAAAGGTATTATTTAATTCTGTTAATGTTAGAACATATAATTGTCTATTTATTGATGTCAACAAGAGAAGGGAGGCTCGACAAGTTAATTTAGAAGCATCATGTAGAACAAGTCCCAAGAATGGCGATCCATTCTGTCTATTATTGGAGTGTCTTCTTGTAGCAGCAGGTGCATTCCAGTAATAAACATTGAGGGCTTTCTGCCATTGCTTTTCTATGCTGTTCACTAATAGACCCCAGGCTGCCATAAATAGGAGCTCAGTATAAATGACCTGTAGCCTTTTGACACAGCAGGTAAGGAGACCGTGGGAAGTGTGAACCCCTCTGCCAAAAGAAAGTCCTGCCCATGTATTATATGAACATTTCCTCTGTTAAAAGGAGTAAATAGGATACATAACAGTTGTGGATGTATCATTGAACCGATCCCCTAATATGTTTTTAAAATACGGTTAATTATTTTTTTTTAACCTGTATAATAAAAACATAGAAGATTGTCGGCAGAGAAAGACCATTTGGTCCATCTAGTCTGTTTTTTTTTTTTTCTCTTCCCCTTTCATTATATGTTTACATTATATGGGTTCGTTCACATGTACAGGATCCACAGCAGATTTGATGGTGCAGACTTGATGCTGTGTTCAGTTATTTAGATGAAATCTACTGCGGATCTGCACCATCAAATCCGCAGTCATACTGTATGTGTGAAGCTACCCTTACTGTAGATTTACCCATCACATCTACTGGAACTCTATTCCAAGCCAGTGCTATTTCAGTAAAGGTCCGCAGACACCTTATCCTTTGTCGGCCATACTTGCAGACCTTTTTTCTCTGGGACAGATAAGCCGCAACCGGAGCTCTATTCCTTTCCCCATAGAGAGCACAGAAGTGTCAGGCTGTGCCAAAAGTTCCTGTGCATGGGGAGGACATGGGACAGACAGGTAATATAACTAATGGCTGAACGATAGTTTGGCCCCCAGTTATTGAAGCTGTATGGAGACCTTAAGAGTAGTAGGAGTATAGTAGTAATATAGTTTTGGTATTTTGCAGATCGTACAGTTCATATAACTAATAAAGAATTAAAATTGGTACATTTGAAAAATTGGCTCTTATTCCAAATATTTTGTTTGACCTAAGATAATCACCTTCCAAATTATTGTTGGCTATGTACATTTCTTCTGTGTCTAAACCTGTGTAGGGTAGTAAAAACCAATTCTGGTTTGGGAAAAACACAACAGACCAGATGTACAGGTTGGAATACGCAGACGGAAACTTGCTGTGTATGCAACTTTGTGGGCGTACTGTATGTACAAATAACACTAAAGCTTTATACAACGGGAACGTATGCCACTGGCAGCGGAGGGTTGAGGTTGAGAGATTTTTGTCCACTGTTCTGCAGCAAAGTATCTGGCTATCGGGTGTGTGTGTGTGTGTGGGGGGGGGGGGGGGTCCCTCCTTCTAACCCCAGCTTCTCCTGGTTATAGGATTGAACAGAGGAATTCTAAACACTTCCCCTCATCTCTCCTCTTCTTTCACTGCTGGGCCCCAAATCCCCTGTTGTTTTAGGCCAGCAGGAGGCAGTGTAATACTACCCCCATACAGGACAAAATAATTATGTCTTCTGTAATATAAGGGGTTAATACAGACTGGCCCAGTGACATAATTTTCATAATTTAACCTCTGTACGTCACCACAATAGATATGGAACACAGCAATGATATGGCTTTGTAGACTTTCATCTTTAATCCATCGCAGTGGAAACCAACATGAAAACCCGGTCAAGAAAGAATTTGCTAATAGACAAGGGAAGTAGCTTGACTTTTTACCCACATATACCCTTTAAAGGGGTTATCCAGCCCTACAATACCATGGCCACTTTCTTCCAGAGACAGCACCACTCTTATCTCCAGTTCAGGTGTGGTTTGCAATTAAACTCCATTTACTTCAATGGAACTAAGTTAAAAAAACTCCACCCAAACTGGAGACAAGAGTGGTGCTGTCTTTGGAAGAAAGTGGGCATGTTTTTGTAGTGCTGGATAACCCCTCTAACATGTTATATTGACCCCCTTTAACCCCTTAGCGTCATGGTGCCGCGGGGGGTGTTCAGAGCGGGGTCCCGCAGGGACCCCGCTCTGAACGGCACCGCTCCTGGTTGGAATCTGCAGCCGACCAGTGCCTCTATTAGCCGACGCGGGTCCCGTTTCCGCGCCGGCTAAATAAGCACTTCAATGCAGCTGTCAAACCTGACAGCTGCATTGAAGTGCTTTGTACACAGCATCCCTGCTGTGGGGGAGATCCGTTCTTCTGGCCGGCCCAGGCCTCAGCAGGCCATAGCAATCTGATCGATCTTTGCTGTGTATATACACAGCATTGATCTCTATGAGAGATCAATGCTGTGTATATACAAGTCCCCCAGGGGGGCTTCTAGTTTATGTAAAAAAGTGTTTTTATTAATAAAAAATCCCCTCCCCTAATAAAAGTCCAAATCACCCCCCTTTTCCCATTTTATAAATATAAATTAATAAATAAACTAATAAATAAACATATTTGGTATCGCCACGCACGTAATCGCCCAAACTATTAATTAATCACATTCCTGATCTCGCACGGTAAATGGCGTCAGCGCAAAAAAATTCCAAAGTGCAAAATTGTGCATTTTTGGTCGCATCAAATCCAGAAAAAATTTAATAAAAAGCGATCAAAAAGTCACATTTGCGCAATCAAGGTACCGATAGAAAGGACACATCATGGCGCAAAAAATTACACCTCACACAGCCCCATAGACCAAAGGATAAAAGCGCTATAAGCCTGGAAATGGCGTGATTTTAAGGAACATATATATGTTAACAATGGTTTGAATTTTTTAAAAGCCATCAAATAATATAAAAGTTATACATGTTACATATCGTTGTAATCATAACGACTTGAGGAACATATATAACAAGACAGTTTTACCATAGGGCGAATTACGTAAATGCAAAACTTCCCGAAATCAAAACAAATTTATTTATTTTTTTTTTTCAATTTGACAGCGCAAATGATTTTTTTCCGGTTTCGCAGCATATTTTATGGGAAAATAATGCCTGTCATTACAAAGTAAAATTGGTTTCGCAAAAAATAACCGCTTATATAAGTCTCTACGTGAAAAAATGAAGGCGCTATGGACTTTTAAACATAAAATGGAAAAAGCAAAAGCGCAAAACGAAAATTGGCTTTGACCTTTAAGGGGTTAATGACTGCAGTGTTGCAATATTGTAAATTGGTACACCTAAGCTCTTTTTGGAAATCAGTAGGAATACACTATAGAGGTGACTTTTAGCACTATTTATGACTCAATTATGTATGGTGCGTATTTGTATGAGCTAAGCTTAAAGTAAATTTTAATCTGCAATATAAATATTCACTGGAGATAATACATGGTTAGAACGTCATATAAGGGCGTATTAGTCTGCTTTGCTAATTCCCCGGTATGGCTGTAATTTTATGTTTATTGCAGGCATTAACCAGTATGGCCAATTATCAAAAAACCTTGCCCTTGTGATGATTTGCTTTTATTGTGCCTGACCACCTTTGCGCCATTTATATTGTTTGTCACCCATTATTCCAATGTTCAGATCTGCCATTGTTTGACTAGGGAAGATGAATGATCCTCCCAGTTCAATTGCTAAGACCTTGGGGGTTATACAGATTTAATTCTATTTAAGGGAAAAAAAAAATCTTCAATCTTCCCATACTTATCAGCTGCTGTATATCCTGCAGGAAGTGTTGTATTTTTTCCAGCATGACACAGTGCTCTCTGCTGCCACCTCTGTGTATATCAGGAACTGTGCAGAACAGTAGCAAATTAGCATAGAAAACCTTTTCTGCCCTTCAAAGTTTCTCACATGGACAGAGATGTCAGCAGAGAGCACTGTGTCCGATTAGATAGACTACACCACTTTCTGCAGGACATACAGCAGCTAATAAGTACTGGAAAGGTTGAAGTTTTTGTTTATTTTTAAATAGAAATATTTTACAGATTTGTAAAGCTTTAGACAAGTTTAAAGTCTGGGAACTTTGCAATGTCCAGGAATTATAAGTTTTATCCCCCCACTGAGTAGTCAATGTGTCTCTGCCTTGATAAATATGCATTTGTTTCTTATTGAGCTCCCAGCTGAATATAATAATATCCTCTATTTGCTGTGTAAGGGAACCATTGCTATGTTTGCTTTTCCCACCACACTCCGGATAGTACAGTCTTTTTTTAGCTTCTAAAGGACCCTTTTTCTGGGAATACCTACTGAAATACCACATTTAAACCAATAGTGATGAAAGGAGAGGATCATCAGTTTAGAGGATTTATTTCCCTGTGTTGGAACATTTCATGCTGGTTGGGATTTATGACAAAAAGTCTGGCAGAGGAAATGAAATGCAGTGTAGTGCTCCCTTCTGCAGTACAACTTGTGTAAAGTAGCTTGGTTCTGGGTATTTGCAGTCATTGACTCAACAATAGGGAACCCATGTGCTGGAGAACAATACGGCATCCTGGATTTCCAGCTGTTAATTTTTGTTAACCCCTGAGATTACTGAATTGAAACCAGTTGTGAATTTACAGACCTGTGCCTAACTGAAATTCACTTATGATGTCACAGCAGCTCACCTTAGAGAAGCCAGAGGTCGTGTCAAGCACCTTACCTGAACCTAATTTGCAATGTCACACTAATTACACTAATACACCATGTCATTTATGGCTCTGGATAAAATCCCTTACCACTGTACCAATCCATCAGTGATTGTATGACTGATAGGATGTAGTGCAGCCCACATATCATCAATATAATAATAATAAAAATAATAATAAATAATAATAATAATAATAATAAATAAAATCTTTATTTTTAAGTAAGCTTGCTGGACTGCTGTTGCACAAATATGTTTCATTACACAATAATGGTGATTTTGGGAGATAAATCCCTGCCTACAAACTTCTTCCCTTACTGGCTGCGGCTTCCCTCTTTTCCATAGAGAACACAGGAACATTAGGGAGAGAGAACTCTCTTCCTACAAGTATTGAATATGTATGACCACTGAAGATGAGCGAACCTTGAGTACACTTGGGTTCGTCTAAATCCGAACGCTCTGCATTGGATTACTGGTGGGTGGCCAAAAAAGTTGGATGCAGCCCTAGGGTGTCCTGGAAAACATGGATACATCCTATAGCCGTATCCATGTTTTCCAGGCAGCTTTAGGGCTGCATCTAACTTAATTAGCCCCCAGTAATTAAGCGCCGCACAATCGTGTTTGCTCATCTGTAATGGCCACCTATTTTAGACTTTTCTCCCCCTCAATCACTTCTATAAAAAAGTCGGGTGTTCCAATGCTTCATGCCCAGTTCCTGAGATGTAACCCTGAAGGGGCTGTATGTTTAGGGTTAAAAATTAGGATCAGATTCCATTATGGATTTTTTGGGCAAAGTTATGAATAAAGCGAGTTTCTGAGAGTACATTTTATAGCACATTTTATAATAGAATCCACCCCTAAGAATTCCCTGTTTACTACTGACATTCCCTCTCTTGGCAGCTCTTGTGAATTTTGAAGGCTTGCTTACCGTAAATGAGGCCTATCTTTCCGAGCAAGCTGTGCCTTTACACTGCTAACCTTTCTAGGTTTCTGTGAGAAATGTAAATACAGGGCAGGGATGTGTGGGAGGAAATTTCTGGAAAGTGGTGAGCACAGTTGGGAGTTGTTCAGCCAAAATTCCATGAGTGCGTGTTGTACCTAATCCAGGCCAGTATAGGCCTGTTTATGTACTTGTTTCCAGAGAAGTGTGTATTCACTTGGTGCAGTAAGACTCTCGTTCAGGCTTCTCACATTAAAATGTGTGGTGCTTCCAAATCTGAGGACATCCGAAACAGTCCTCTAGAATATTTGGCTTCTACACTGCAAGTGCTCTTAGGTAGTAGTTTCAAGCAAATTATCTGATCTTTGGGTTAGATTATTGTAGGAGTTCATGTAGCAGTCTACACCTGGTAAAAATGGAGAGGCAAGAGTGTGCAATATGGTTTCTTACTGTGATGCTTCCTTCTCTGCAGATCATCTAATAGATCTATCTTACTAGTATTTTCCACAGAAGTGGGACTGTTTTGATTGTTTTTGACCATACCGTGCAATATTAAAGCAGGACATCAGTTTCTGTAAGGTGACGCATGTGCTTAAGGTGACATGAAGAGGTCTTCTGAGACTACCTTCTTGGCAATTAAAAAGTTCACAGAGAAATACCTTTTGCTATAGCAGACGTGATTGGCAACCACTCCCAGTGGCAGCATTGACCCCAAGCATCTAATTTTCCCAGTGACAGCATATACAACCCCCCCCCCCAGTACCTAATCCAGTGGCACCACTGACCCCACTCCATGTACCTCTCCCAGTGGCAGCACCAGCCCCCCCCCCCTCCAAGTACCTCCTTCAGTGGCAGCACTCGCCCTTCAAGCGACTCTGTAAAAGTAAAAATTTTGGGGGGCACAATGGTACTTGCACATTTTAAATAAAGAATTCTATGTGAATTTTTTTTTTTTACTCAAAAATGGCCCAAAAACCCTTTATGCACATAGCCCTGAAACAAAATTCTGCATGAGCACACAGCCTAAGCCAGAAGATACTCATTTTTAACTGCCCTTTGTGTCACTTCTGCCTATAAGTAATTTAGAATCTATCCACTGTACATTTTGTATTTTTTATACAACATATTTTATGCATTGAGACTGGACTATGAAAGTGTTAGTATGAAATTTGGAACTGAGGGTCCTCGGCTTCCTGTCTCCACCACTAGGAAACTAGGTGAAAGGTTAATCTTCTGCAATAAAAAGCCTCCTTGCTAAAAGCTTTGAAGAAGATAAATATTTTATTTAATTTCGTACTGGTGGTGATAGTGGCGCTGCCTGGCTCCAAGAAATATCTAACCTGCTTAGACTGGCTTCTCACATTTTTTGGATAAGTACAGGATTTACAGCAGGTTGTGAAATATTTTGTTGCAATTTTTTTAAACAACACACAGTAACATTCCGATCCATCACTGTTCTCATACCCTTCACGTGGCCAATAGCCGTGCATAGCCAGATCTTAAGTGATCTGCTTAAAATGAACAGTATCAACTTTTTATCAGCAATGCTGCCAGTTTATATAAACCAGTCTATCTTTGAGCTATTGGTCTGTATACATTGCCCATAGTGACGTGTATTCTGAATATAATTCTTTAAATCCTACTAAAGATGTGTAAGGGCCCTATTACACAGGGTGATCATCTGCCCAATCAGGTCATATTTGGGCAGATACTGCCCTGTGAAGTATAGACAACAATCAGTGTGATTGCCTTTTCAGCAGGTTTAAATATCATCTGCCGACAGCCACGCATCGCTTCATTTAATAGGAGGTTAGCGGTCGGTGAAAGTGCAGAGAAAATAATAAAAACTATACTTTTACCTCTCAATGTTCCCCGGTGTCCTTCCAGTTTTTCGAGGCTTACCATAGCCACAGCTCAAGCTTCTAAAGCAGTGTCTGCAATGACATGCCGCTCAGCCAATCACTGGCTGCAGCTCTGTCCCGACTTGACCAGTGATTGGCTGAGCAGGTTTTCAATTCAGAGAAGTCTTAGGCCCTATTTCACGGGATGATTATCATTCGCATAATCGTTAACGATAAACGATTCAAACGACCGCTATTGCGAAAGGCCTGAAATCGTTCACCCATTTACATGGAACGATAATCGTTACTTATGATCGTTCTTGTGGTCGTCTTGTCGTCACTATTGTGTTTGTCACTTCCGCAAATGACCGAATGACATCCTATTCAATGCGAACGATTTGCGAGCGTGCAACGATAAAAATAGGTCAAGGTCTTATTAAACGATAAACGATTTCTCGATTGGTTGTTAATCGTTTACTGCTATTCAAACGAACGATTGTCGTTTAGATTCAAACGATTTAACGATAATCTGAACGATAATCATCCCGTGGAATAGGGCCCTTAAGCCCCTATTATACGGTGCAATATTGAGGAGCGCTGTGAGCGCTTGTTTGCTCCTCGTTCCCCGCTTGCTGCCTCCGCAGCGAGTGGTTGAGGGCTGGGGGGCGGAGGGGTGGAGAGGTGCGGGAAAGATGCCCGGGTGATTGCTTGATCGTCGGGGCAGCCTGTAGAGGTTAGTGCCAGTCTGCTGCCGCTGTTCCTATTCCATGGTGCAACGGCAGCAGATTGTTGCTATCCTAGTCGTTTGTCTTTCAACATGTTGAAAGACAAACTACAGCACCAATCAGATCGTTGCCTTCTATTACACGGGGCAATTATCCGCCGTAACGGCTTCAAAACATGCCTTGCAGATTGGCTGATCTGTATTGTTGTTCTTGAATAGATTTGCTCTTTAGATAGCTCTATCTATGCAGTGAGGAGAGAAAGAGCCTACCTAATGGTCCCCATGCATCAAAGGGTACTAGATGGCCTAATATGCCAGATCTGCTTGATCGGTGCTCGCTTACAGAGCCTATTTATGCGGCTTGGTTATTGTGCGGCACAGGCTGCATGGACATCGTTAACAATGTCTGTGCATTCCTTGCTTTATATATAGAACATAATAAACATTTATACTTACCTGTCCGTGCTCCTCCAGTGTTCTGCTGCCTTTTCCCTGCTGACTGGAGCCACCATACAATTTGTGTATTTTAGCCTCCCTCATACTTCTGGGAAAAAATAAAATAAAAAAATCAGGAAACTGTCTTATTATAACCAACCACTGCAAATCGTCATGTTTGTGAACATCTACTAATGGTACTCTTGAACCACCTTATTGTTCATTGTTAGAACCTTTTTACATTCATTAAACTGCTGTTTTTCCTTTTTAGCAAATGTGGGAACCTTCCTCCAGAGAGTTGTTTCTTCAGCCTTATATGCAGTTTAGGCGCATTCATGGGTAAGTGAATACGTTGAATTGTAAATGTGACATCATAATAGTCATTCATGCACTGATTTATTTATTTTTAGCAGTAGAAAAATTAGACCTTTTAAAAAAAGAAAAAAAAAATGTTTGAAAAATTGATTATGATTTTAACAGCTTTTACAGCTGTCTCTACGGTTGCAAATAATAAACATGCTCATTATTTGATGGCTGTTGGATTTACAGACTTTTTTTTTTTTTTTTTTTAAACCAAAGCCTGTTACATACAGGGCTGATCTGTAATGAGCTATTGATAGCATGGAACTTTTATATATGACTCCTTTTGCATTTTGTGTCTTTCTCGTTTTGTAGAGTTGGCTGCAGTAAATCACTTCCTTTTAAATTAAAGTGGAACAAAGGGCAACTCCATCAGCAGGTTAAGACGAATCTAACCTGCTGATAGCCCCCTATTGCACAGGAGACGCCACGGATGAAGGTATGCCTCTTACCTTCATCCTCCCAATTGTTACTGTATACTTATTCGTTTACAGTCCAATAAGACCTCTAGATACACTGCCCTCCCCCCATAGCACCAATTCGCCCCCGACTGGTCCATCCTTTTCTAATGATGATCAATAGAGTGGGCCGGTCAGGGGCAGTCTGGATCGGAGCTATGGGGGCTGGGCTGTGCTCCTAATGGTCTTACCTTCATCCTTAGTGCTGTTCCTCATTTACTCCTTGGTATGGTAAGAGACATACCTTCATCCTTGGTGCCTCTTGTGCAATAGGGGGCTATCGGCAAGTTAGATTTGTCTAATCTGCTGGTAGTTCTCCTATTAAATAGAGGGAACCCTTTCATTGAGTGTTTCAAAATTTTGGGCACTTTGCATACTTAAAACTATTTTTTTTTTTTTTTTTATGACAGTGACACTTACATGTGTCAGAGAGACCGGGCCTCAGAGTTTAGTAACTGACCAATCATGAGAATGAGCCAGGAGAAGTTCATGCTCAGCATGTCACATGTAGAGTCATGGACTCCATGTAAGTCTATGAGGCCATCTCTTTTCACTGGCACAGAATGGGGAACTGACCGCTTTGCAGCACAGTCCTCTCCACACTCATTCTCATGATTGGTCAGGGTCTGAACACTCAGACCCCGCCTTATGAAAACTTTTGACGTGTCAAGTTTTTTTTTTTTTTTTTTAATAACTACTAAAACACTTTAAGTCAACAGTTTTATAAATAGACATTTGTATAAGTATTCCAGCTCTGAGATGGGGCAAAGTTTAAGCAGCGTTACAATGTGTTATATATTCAGGCACGTATGACCCTTGATAAATCTCCCCCAATGAATGTAATGGCTGCAGATAATAATCTTTGTCATCTCCAGCATCTTGAATGGTGTGATTTTTTGCTGTGGGTAAAAAGCATTTAGTCTTTGAACAGAACATCTGAGAATAATTAGTTTCTGCTGCGATCGCATGAGAGTGAAAACAAACATTTGTTCCATGACATATTAGGGCGCTTTCAGCATGTTCCTATCCAGTCTGCACATACTTTATTTTTTGACTGCTCATCTTCCTCAATGTAGGTCAGTAATTGTTGCTGACATCTAGTTTTAAAACAGGAAAAATCTGGAACTTTACATGGCAGTTACCTAAAATAACGTCATTACTGAAGTCATCGCCTAATCATCACCTACTTGTCCTTTTACATGGCTTGAATGCTCACTGCCAATACTAAGCCCATGTAAAAGGACCAGCGATTAGCTGTTAAACGAGAAAGCTCTCATTCCTCAGCTGATCGCCTCTACTCTACAGCCATTTCAGTCATCCTTGGGGTCCTTTTACACGCACAGATATCTGACCAATTCATATGATCAATTTTTGAAACCAAAGCCAGGAACAGACTATAAACGGAGAACAGGTCATGAAGGAAAGAGGAGATTTCTCTTCCTTTCAAGTCCATTTCTGGGTTTTGATAAAAGAAAAATCTAACAGATATCTGTCTGTGTGTGTGTAAAAGGACCCCTAAGGCCGACCTATGAGATCAGCACTCGCTTGCTTCTTGTTCCTTCCACTTTCATGCTCCTGGTCCCTCTGTGATAGAAGATGAACATGACATGTGATATACACAAAAAGAGAGATTTGCTCATTGTGTTCTCTAATTGATAGTTTATTGAATCCAACATGCTAATGTGGTCTCTATCAGATGATGATCTTATATATTGTGATACTCAGCTCTTTTGTGTTTGCTGTATAAGTTTTTATATAGAATTGCAAAAACTTTTTTCACTTTTTTTTTTATTTTTTTGTTCAGTACCAGACAAAGGTAATTTTTTTGGTAATTGTTAAATAATGGCAGTATGGAAGCCTTCCATAACTACTAAAGAGTGGATTCACATGTGGTCTAATTTAACGTCATGGAAAAATCCGTTACAGAATTGGCATGTCTTGTATGTGTATTTTGATGCACATTTTTCTGTGGATTTTACCCTTTTTACTGCAAACAATATAATCAGCAGAAATCGTTTGAGTATCCACATGCAAAACATTAAGATTTGGTGGAAAAATTGGACCAAGTGTGAATCCGCACATTGTTCTACAAGATACCATGGTCTGCATGTAAACTGGTTTATTGGCCCTTCCTTTTATCTATACAGAATCTGAGCATTAAAGTGACTCTACGAACAATCTGACCCCCCCCCCCCCCCGTAAACCGCTTGTACCCTCTTCATCATTAGGAATGCTCCAGGCAGGCATTTTCATATTTGTCAGCTGTGAGAACACAGAACATGGGCTTTATCATTAAGGCAACTGTGTAGTTTTCACTGCAGAGAAATAGGAAAAATGGTGAAGAGGGTGGGGAGGAAGGACGGAGGGGTGTTGCAAAGTTAGGGAACAGATACTCCAAGCCATGGCCGTTGGGCACAGGGCTGCAGGTTTAAAAGTTGTTTTTTAGGACAATAACTGCATCACCTGCTGAACCGACCCCAGGACAGATCTTGGATTAAAGGCAGCTATCCGATGGTACAAGTGGTTTGGGGGGCGGCAGATTGTGGGTACAGAATCGCTTTAAAGAACTTGTCTGTGTTTGTGTGACTGAACATATTCATTGCTACCATTTTATTTAACCTGATTTTATTTAACATTTCTAATCCCTTTTTTTGGGTAGGGGATCACTAGGATGAACAAAAACAGCCACAACAATATAATAGGTCAGTTTGTTGACCTACTTACTGTGATGTATTATGTCATAGAGCAGTAAAAGATTATACACATCGTAAACTGTGTATATACATCAGTTAGTGTTAAGGTCTAATAGGTCATGCATACACCGTGGCAAGTGACTGGCTCCAGATAGGGCTGTCTTCTGCTGGGCTTTTAGTCCCTATGATGGTGTCCTGGTAGGCAATCTGACCTTGTCTATGTAAATTATTTCAGTGATTTCAGTTAGTTTTATAGCTTTGGTATATTGTTTGTTACAGTGCATACATATAGTATTATAAGGAAGGAAGTGGGCAGCTGTTGTAATGTAGTGTTGAGTAAGGCAGATATGACCGTTATGGGTTATGCTAAAGGAAATCCTAGCATGTGTGTAATCTCTATACAGTGGTGCCTTGGTTTACGAGCATAATTTGGTCTGGAACTGAGCTTGTAATCCAAATCCACTCTTAAACCAAAACACATTTTCCCATAAGAAATCATTGAAATTCAGACAATTGGTTCCACACCCCAAAAATAATTATTTTGAATAACATGTAGAACAGATGAAACAATGAAAAACAGCTGAATGTCATATTAATTTACTGTACAGTATAGCAATCAGTATGTGGTGCTTAATGTATAGTAAGGGCATAAACCTGAAAAAACAGCAACAGTTTGTAGATACAGGATGGAACTGCAGATCCCCATAATGCAGTAGCGTAGTACAACAGGCTAGAATAGAGAAGCAGGGCTGCTGTCAGAGGTCTGTGTGGTCACATGACTGCTATGTGGAAGGGGGTGTGTTCAGCATGGACCAATCAGGAAGTGAGAATCACAGCTGTGCAGGAGGACAGTGACAGAAACGTCAGTATACAGCAGTGTGAATAGCTGAGTGTAAGGTTAGGCACATTATAGGAAACGCAAGGGCTGACAGACTGTAGGGAGCATGAAGGAATGAGTATGGCAGATATGGGCACATAAATGCAGCACTCTGTCTGTGCAGAGAGGGGTTACCGCTTTGGAGAGATTACCTCCACAGTCCTGTCCCCTGATTCAAGACTAATGGTGCGTTTACACAGAGAGATTTATCTGACAGATTTTGGAAGCCAAAGCCAGAAACACTCTAAACAGGGAGCAGGTCATAAAGGAAATATTGAGATTTCTCCTCTTTTCAAATCCAGTGCTGGCTTTGGCTTCCACAATCTGTCTATGTAAAAGTACGGCCGTTGTTGCCATCAGTAATGCTCTTAATCCAAGTTACAAGTTTGTAAAACTGTGAGCTCTTCTTGCAAAACGTTACCAAGTTACTCCTAAGCCAAGGTACCACTGTACTTGTATACTTGTACGGTTAGTGCCATGTTCTATGTATATTAGTTTTCTATCTAAACCCTTATATGAACACATGCTGAGGGGTGGTGGAGTGTGTTATATTTATTATATTTATTATAGACTGTACTATTTTGTGCCAGCAATACTGAAGGCATCTTATGGATTTTAAAAACACGTAAGACTACTCTCTGGCACTAGTATCACCCACATCCTGTTTCCATGAACTGCTTTTGGTTGTGGTGTGCATTTATACTAAAGGATCTCTAGTTTCTATTGCAGTTTTGTTTTTGTTTTGTTTTTTTGTTTTTTTTTACTGGTAGTCCTATATGGATTATTGCTTCAGCTTGACATGAAGGGCTGGTCTGATACAGATACTGGAAGGGAGATGACGTACAGGAGTTCTCTGTAGCAGACCTCCTCCCATCCCTCTCACTGTGCGGATATATGTCACACAGACCACAAACCTATTTCCCCTTATTTACAGCCTATAGGGGATTTTCTTCTTCCTACTTTAAAGGAAATCTGTAGCATAAGTAGTAACCAATGCTGATTTTCATCTGTCACTTTTATGAATATGAGTGACACAGGTGACAGATGTATTAGTGAGATTCCACTGTATCTCCCTAGTACAGTGCATGGGGTGAAATATATCAATCAGTTGTGGGTGATTGGAGAAATCCCCATCTCATAAATATATCAGACTATCTCTTTACACATTGAGATTATGCTAAAGCTGTAGGTAGTTTTTGATTATTGCATAATCCTATATAAGTAGCAGATCGCTAAAATCTGCATCTGTCGCTATTTTATGCTGCCCTGTCTGAGAACTGACCAATTCCTGTTAAGCAACTTCACTGGTGACGTTATTAGAAATATCAACTTTAATGATAGTAATATAGGTGATAGAGGTGACAGCCAAATACAATACCGCACACATGGATTTTTAAGTCTACTGTCGCCATTTACTTGTGCACTCAAAGAAGCAGAACCTGAATAGTTTTAGTTCATCTGTACTCTCTTATTTTCCCAGCAAATGTTACAATGTGCAGTGTTTACTGTAATGTTCTGCATATATATACAAAGGAAGGTTTGTGCCCATGATGTGGCCTGGAGCATAAGGACTTATTGTTTTGGTCTTTTTGCATGTAAAATTGTTATTTGTGTCTTTGTATTTTCATAGTAAACTCTGAAAGTCTAGGGAAATCAGCAGACTTGGAAAATCACCAGAAATTAAATAGTTTGATGGTGGCTGATGCTTGTGGTGAACATACATAAAACAAAAGAAACCTTGTCTTGAGGGTTTATTGCTTCAACTTAAAAGGTGGAGGGTTACGTCAACAATACTATTGCTAACATGGATGTCTATAGTATTAGTGGAATAAAAATCTACCGCATCATCTGTATTCTGATATTTGGAACTCTGGAAAACCTTTAAGAACTGTTCATAGTCACAATTGTTTCTGTATTACATGCATGTGAGCCTCAGAACTGGAGAATGACACAGCTCTGCCAAGAATAGTTACTAGAGATGAGCAAACCTGGAGCATGCTCGAGTCGATCCGAACCCAAACTTTCGGCATTTGATTAGCGGTGGCTGCTGAACTTGGATAAAGCCCTAAGGCTATGTGGAAATCATGGATATAGTCATTGGCTGTATCCATGTTTTCCAGACAACCTTAGAGCTTTATCCAAGTTCAGCAGCCCCCGCTAATCAAATACCGAACGTACGGGTTCGGATCGACTTGAACCCGAACCCGGTTTGCTCATCTCTAATAGTTACATTTGTTTTTCTGAAAATGGTTCTGTGTTGTAAATTTAGAGATTGGTTCTGACATCATTTTTCCACTTTCCATATTTAAAAAATACCGTATATATATCTTCCATGTTTGGCTAACCTTTGCAATTTTTCCATTGCAGTGATGCTCATCGGTCTGTTAAGATATGCCTATGTGATTGAACGTTATGGTCCCTCCTTGCTGAATACTGTAGCCTTTGTGTTGGGTTGGATTTGTGCGGCTGGACTCACCATGGTTGGTAGTTTTCAGGTAAGTAATTCAGTTCTTGTCATGTTTTATATTCTAAAATTGATTTTGTATGTCAGCCGGTTTGTGGGCACAAGTATGTGCTGTTAATACACCGCTCAAACAAAAAAAAGGAACACTTAAACCACATAATGTAACGGCAAGTCAGCCACACTTCTGTGAAATCACCTGTCCCGTTATGAAGCAACATGGATTATGAATCAGTTTCTCCTATTGTAAAAACGGAACAGACAACGGTTAGAAATGATAGGCAAATAGGAAGACAACCTCTATAGCTGAGCGGTTCTGCAGGTGGCGACCACAGACCATTTCTCGGTTCTCATCCTTTTTAGGCTGTTGTTTTTGTCACTTTTAGCATTTTGTCACTACTCTCGCTCCTAAAGGTAGCATGAGGTAGTGTCTACAACTCAAAGAAGTGGCTCAGGTAGTGCAGCTCATCCAGGATGGCACATCAATGGGATCTGTGGCAAGAAGGTTACCTGTATTTGTCAGCCTAGTGTCCAGAACATTGAGTAGTATCAGGAGTAATCGAGGAGGCTGTAGGAGGACAACAACCCAGCAGCAGGATCATTACCTCCTTCTTTTGTGCAAGGAGGAGCAGTGCCAGAGCCCTGCAAAATGACCTCCCACAGAGCAGTAACATCCATGTGTCTGTCAGAAACAGACTCCATGAGGGTGGTATGAGGGCCTGATTGTGCTTACAGCCCAACACCATGCAGGGTGATTGGCATTTGCCAGAGAACACCCAGAGATTGGAAGATTTGGCATTGCTGCCAAAGAGCTGGTTCACACTGAACACACACGAGTCTGGAACACATACGAGTCTGGAGACGCTGTGGAGAACATTCTGCTGCCTGCAACATCCTCCAGCATGACCGATTTGTCAGTGTGTCAGTGGTACCGGGATGAGATCATCAGACCCATTGTGAGACCTTATACAGATGCAGCAGGCCCTGGGTTCCTTCTGATGTATTAAAATGCTAGGCCTTATTCAGCTGGAGTGTGTTAGCAGTTCCTGCATGATGAAGGCATTGATGCTATGGACTGGCCTGCCCATTCCCCAGACCCTTAATCCCAAGCATATCCAGTACATCTGGCACATCATGTCTTCATCCATCCACCAATGCAAGGTTGCACCACAGACTGTCCAGGAATTGACTAATGCTTTAATACAGGTCTGGGAGGAGATCACTGTCATTATAACTTTCAAAATCTAAATCAACAGTAGATAAAGCAAGTTTGTAATATACATTCAGTGGCGTAGCTACCGCGGTCGCGGCGGTCACCGCCGCGACCGGGCCCGCCACGGAGGGGGGCCTGCGGGGCCCTCCCGATCAATCACTCTTGTGACCGCAAGCATTGTTTTGCTTGCGGTCACAAGGGTCCGGCTCAGTCTTCCCCCGGCTGCTGCGCGGCTGCCGGGGGTGTCGCGTCTTATCCCCGGCAGCCGCGCATCCCAGAGCTCCCTGCGCGCCTTGGGCCCTGACTTCCGGTTTCGGCGCGCAAGGAGCTCTGGGATGCGCGGCTGCCGGGGATAAGACGCGACACCCCCAGCAGCAGCGGACAGACCAGGAGGAGTGAGGATCAACGTGGGAGCGCGTTGTCAGGTGAGTTATGTTTTTGTTTTTTGTTTTGTATCAGCCTGCAGGGTGGGGGGAAAGAGGGGGGCATCTATGAGGGTGGGGGGAAAGAGGGGGGCATCTATGAGGGTGGGGGGAAAGAGGGGGGCATCTATGAGGGTGGGGGGAAAGAGGGGGGCATCTATGAGGGTGGGGGGGGGAAGAGGGGCCATCTATGAGGGTGGGGGGGAAAGATGGGGCCATCTATGAGGGTGGGGGGGGGGAGATGGGGCCATCTATGAGGGTGGGGGGGGGAGATGGGGCCATCTATGAGGGTGGGGGGGGGGAAGATGGGGCCATCTATGAGGGTGGGGGGGAGATGGGGCCATCTATGGGGGGGGAAGGGGACCATCTATGAGGGTGGGGGGAAAGAGGGACCATCTATAAGGGAGGGGTAGAGGGGGCCATCTATAAGGGAGGGGGGAGAGGGGGCCATCTATAAGGGAGGGGGTAGAGGGGGCCATCTATAAGGGAGGGGGTAGAGGGGGCCATCTATAAGGGAGGGGGTAGAGGGGGCCATCTATAAGGGAGGGGGTAGAGGGGGCCATCTATAAGGGAGGGGGTGGAGGGGGGAGAGGGGGTAGAGGAGGCCATCTATAAGGGAGGGGGTAGAGGGGGCCATCTATAAGGGAGGGGGTAAAGGGGGCCATCTATAAGGGAGGGGGTAGAGGGGGCCATCTATAAGGGAGGGGGTAGAGGGGGCCATCTATAAGGGAGGGGGTAGAGGGGGCCATCTATAAGGGAGGGGGGAGAGGGGGTAGAGGAGGCCATCTATAAGGGAGGGGGTAGAGGGGGCCATCTATAAGGGAGGGGGTAGAGGAGGCCATCTATAAGGGAGGGGGTAGAGGGGGCCATCTATAAGGGAGGGGGTAAAGGGGGCCATCTATAAGGGAGGGGGTAGAGGGGGCCATCTATAAGGGAGGGGGTAGAGGGGGCCATCTATAAGGGAGGGGGTAGAGGGGGCCATCTATAAGGGAGAGGGGAGAGGGGGCCATCTATTTGGGGGGGCAACATGGGGGGAGAGGAAATACACAGAGGGGGGCATATATTATTAGGGGGTCACATAGAGTCAGGGCTACCCACTAAATGAGGGTGTAAAGGGGCCAATACAGATGTGCAGTGTGTATAGAGATGAGGATGGTGCCAGAGTGAGGAGACTAATATGTCTCTGTCAGATTCTGTGGATTCGTGGCTCGGAGAAGTTCTCATAACTGCCCAGGACAGATGGAGAAGAAGATGGAAAGGAAAGAACTCTGATGAGAAAAGACGTCTCCTGTGAGTCACCTGATATAACTGCACTGTAATGTATATGGTGTATAGAACCTGTGTAGAGCTGGGGCCACCTCTATATGACTAGATGAGGTGATTTAGTATACTGGATTTGGTCAGTAACAATATGGTGGTGATGGTAGTGGTTGTGGTCTGGCGGTAATGTTTCCTTCCTATATACTAGTATTACTGGTAATATTGGTCTCAGTATACAGGATTTGGCCGGTAACAGTATGGCGGTAATATATATGGTGATAATACTTTCTCTTCCAATATGCTGGTGTTATTAGTAATATCTGTCTTGGTGTGTGTGTGTGTGTGTGTATGTGTATGTGTGTGTGTGTATATATATATAAATATATATTATAAAATACACACACACCAATAGCATCACTTGGTCGTGAGAGGAGGGGGGGGGGTCCCAAGTTGGTCTCTCGCACCAGGGCCCAGGAGACATTAGCTACGCCCCTGTATACATTCATATTTTTTTGTTGTTATCCTGCTTTAAAACAAAGCTGAACTTACCAGAAATCCAGGTCCAGTCTCTGGATGGCAGATTTTCTGATTTGTGCTGGTTGAAAAAAACAGACTAAACACAGGAATTCCAGCCAGTACAGAGTTTCATGGCCCAATGTGTCCATCAATCACACGACTGCCTTCTCTGTGAGCGCCCAGATGACCTGGGAAACACAGGATTTCCTGTTTTCTGACTTTCCTGTTTTTTGAGAAAAAGAGTCAGAAACCAGGAAGTGCCGTGTTTTCCATGAAAAAAATAAAAATAAAATAATAAATGTAAATTGCAAACTTGCTTTATATCACATCTTCTGTTGATTTAGATTTAGAAAGTTATAAAGACAGTGATACTTTAAGGCATTTCCACTGTAGTTGGATCAGCCTGTAATTTGATTCTTCACTTTGAGTATCATTCTAACTCTAGACCTCCATGGGATATTTCATTTCTTTTTATTTACATTGATCGTTTTTTGTTTTTTTTATTGTTTTTTTTTTTATTGTTCTGAACGCATTCCATTATGAAATTAATAAATATTTGCAACTGGAATATGTCATTCATTGAGCTCTAGGACTTGATTTTTTTAAGTGCTTCCTTTATTTATATTTTTGAGCAGTGTATGTAAGTAAATGTCTGGCTGCTCCTAAGAACCAACATTAACTTCTGCTAGTGTTATGCCGAGTAAAGACTGCAAAGGTCAAAGCCACCATCACTTCTAAAGCTTTTACAACCAATGCTAATAACCAGGGGCAGTTTTAAATGCATATTTTATGGGGGCCTCGCCCACATCAATGTCGTAAAAGACTCATACATGCATATTTTAATAAGGACTCAATGTTTGGTACAAGAATTTGGCTCCTAGCCACTATTAACAATCATCACGCAAAATGAAGACCAATAAACTGAAAATAAACATAATGAATACAATGACTGACCACTGTACATTAAGAATAAGATTTGGGAAATATATAGTTCTCTACTCTATGAATAAGCAGTTTGGCAATGTATATCTTATCAGAAAAAAAAAACACCTTTGTCCAATTACAAGGCTTCTTTCCTCCTCCTCCTTTCAACCTCCTAAATTTTTAATTCTGGCTATAATTTAAGTTCAAATAGCCATCCACTCCTGTCTCTCCCTCTCTAGCGCTCTCTCTCTCTCTCTCTCTCTCTCTCTCTCTCTCTCTCTTGTTCGAATACCGAAGTGTTCCGATACCGAGGATTTTTTTTTGCTGACTCCATTAGTGTACAGTTTTATAGGTAGTGACCTGCATCTAATCTGCCCTCACCTGGACATCCTCTGTAAAATGTTAATAGTGCAAGCACAAATATACTTTTACCTTACAACTGATTGTAGGCCCATGATTCTGTACAGCTGATTCCATATGGAAATGGTTATAATATAGCAGAGCTACCAGGAACCCATTGAATAAAAAGTGGTTTGCTGCCAATATCTATATCCTATTGCTGCACTTACAGAGTGCATTGGATACTGCAGAAGGAGTTGTCTCTGTCAGACATCAAAGCCTATGATCCCTGCACGTGTTGTGTGTTTGGTCGTCATTATACCCAGCGTGAGCTAGCAGCAGAGCCATGTGCATACTTAACCACAGGAGGGAATGGGAAGGATGTCTGTAGGGTTACATGCTGAGACTGCTTGTAAAAGGATGCGGCAGGAACACACACCCTTATGTGTAAAGTGCAGGGGAGCTGACTTGGCTACAATATGCAGAACTCTGATGAAATCATCCTCTGTAAAGGCAACATCTTATCTATTTAATTTTTGTTAATCTGATTTTAGTCTGAATTAACATGTTATGTTATTTACTTCTCTGCCTTAGATCTGTATCCTTCTTGCAACCCGAATTTAGGGCCCGCGCCGAGCCAATCCCCCCCCCCCCCCCTTTTTTCATTCAGTTATGTTACAATCAGCACGGTGGCTCAATGGTTAGCACTGTAGCCTTGCAGAGCTGGAGTCCTTGGTTCAAATCTCACCAAGGGCATCATCTGCAAAGAGTTTGTATGTTCTCTCCGTGTTTGCGTGGGTTCCCCCACACCCCAAAAAACCCCCACCTGGGTAGATAGATGATGATGATTATTATTAGCAATATCTGAGAAGTCTTGTCATGCATCAGCCTTAGTGACCGTCTGTCTGTCATGGACTGTACATGGTAATATATACACCAACAATGTTTCCCAGAAAGCCCAGGCATGAATTTTTAACATGCACTTCTGCTTTCTTAGGTTTATGGCTGTCTCTTCATGTCTCTTATCCCATGGCTCTTTCGTCATATGGATATTGATTTTGAGGTTTTGGCCCCTTAAGTGAATCTGCCTGTTATTTGAGAGGAATATTACATTATATTCAATATACAATTATATTACATCCTGGTAGGTGAGCCCTATTTGAAGCCCCTCTTCCCTTGTTATCATGACTGGTTAGATATCCTGTAACACTTTTTTACCATAGGGCCGTATTACACACCAGATCACTATAGTAAACTGATTTGCAAGATCGGCACTCATTTATTGAGCTTATTACACAGCTTAATTATTATGCAGAAAGGTCTGCATGGACATGGTTAGCGAAGTCCATGCAGCCCTTACTTCAAAAATGTAAAATAATAAAGTTCATACATGAACCTCTCCATGTTCCCTGGTGTCCTCTTTGTTTCTCCTCCCTCCCTGCAGCCACCAGTGCAACTTCAGAGCGGGTCTTACAGCGATTCCAGCCAGTGATTGGCCAAGCAGTCTGTCTCTTTAGAGACCAGCTTTGAAGTTGCATCGGTAGCTGCGGGGAGCGAGGAGAAGCGAACATCGGGGAGCATGGAGAGGTAATGTATGAACTTTATAATATTGCTTACAGATTTCTCAGCCGATGATTTTAGGTCAGGGCTGTATTAAACGCTGATCACTATAGCAAACAAGGGGGCCGATCTGCTAGATCGGTGCTCATTTACTGAGGCTATTTTACTGCTTATCGTGCAGCAAGAAGGTTTCTATGCCCCAACAGAAAGAGATTCTTTACTGTAAGTGCAGTATGACTTTGGGACACCCTGCCAAAGGAAGTTATCACAGTGAACTCATTGCAAGAGTTCAAAAGAGGCTTGGATGCATTTTTTGGAGTGTAATAATATTACAGGTTATAGTCACAGGATTCTCTAGAATGGAATGTTGATCCAGGAATTGATTCTGTGAGTTTTCGAGTCTGGAATGAATTTTTCTACCTAAAGTGAGGAAATTGGCATCTTATTCCAGTACGCTTTTATTTAACACTGAATGTAACATGACGGTCAAGACCCCGCAACCCCCCACCCTCCCTTCTCGATAAAGTGCAAATGTATACCCAAAATATTTGCTATTGATAGTGTCTGTTCTGCCCGATGTGGAAGAACTGTCAGCAAAAACTGTTTATCCAAATAGATCTGTATTTGTCTATGCTAACAAATGTGAATTTGTCAAATGGGCCCAGCCAAGTAAACAAAGGAACGGAGAGAACCAGCTGTCTCCGATTTCAGTGGTGAGCTGGGTACTGCTGACCTAGAAGTTTTCTAACCGCTTCAGATGGAAAATTAAGACATGGAAAGATACAGCGTTTTAGAAAGCTGGAAAGCAGTTTGTTACTCTTTCTCACTTTCCACAGTAACATCCTCTGTTGTAGACCATGTAGCTATTTTAAAATAGGTTCTAACTTATGCTGAATTGGAGACAGCCATTTATTGTAAACTGTTCAACTTTTGTCACTGCAGCCAAAGCTCCCTGCTGTGTTGTAGCATTGATTACTCTCTGCTTGGATTACATGCATGGATATATTTCCTTTAAAAAATAAAAAAAAAGTGCGGCTGGTATAGAGCCTGTGTGAGAGAAGTGTCCAGCTGAGGTTGACTCCTTTTTTTATTGAACTGTGGTGTAGTCACATCAAAGGCAATCCTTTAGTATGACAGCTGATATTACCGGTGTTCATTTCCTCTGCTGCATTGTAATGCATGGACAGCCGGGAAGTCGGGAAGAGACACTCCCTGCTATACAGGGCGTCTTCATATACCCTAACGGTATAGATCTGATGGGCTGCTTTGTGCAGTTACTGTCAGTCTAGTTTTCAAAACTTTTGCTTGTAGTGAACCGGAAATGGATATTAATCTGTACCTGTCACCAAAAATCTTTTTACATTATGTGTTGGAGATATTGCAAAGGTTTTTATCAGTCTGGGTCTGAGTGTTCCAAACAACAGATTAGGAGATTGAGCAGGGAGAGACACGTGTTGCTGTGCGCCTCTTCCTACTCTGTGTTGGGAGACCACTTCATAGTTCTGTCATGACACCCAAAAAATAAAGAACGCCAGTAAAAAAAAATAAATTAAATATATATATATATATATATATATATATATATTTTTTTTTTTAAAGGAGAAGTCCAGAAAAAAAATCACCAGCAGGCAGGGGGGTGTCCGGATATAATAGTGTATACTTACCTATCCCTGTGCCCCCACAACGCTGCCTTACTTGTCTCTGACAGCCTCCTGCAGCTGCTGCAACGTCATGGCTCCACTGATGGGTTGCACGCTAAGCCAATCAGTGATGGAGCCTCAACTGCAGTTTTCCAGTAAGTCAGAGGTCAAAGGAGTAGTGCATATCCTTTCTTCCCAGTAAGTCAGACAAATAGTGCCCAAATGTATAGCATTGTATTCATGTAGAAAACAAGCAAAAAAATAAGTTCAGTAACACCTCCCCTACTGATTTAACATTATTTATTTGTAGCAACAGTGCCCATTTATATTATGCAGCTGTCCTGGTCAGGTGACACTGAGTCAGGAGAGAGCACAGATTTCTCCCAGTTAGTTCTCCTGATCAGTCATCTTAAAGGGGTTATCCGGTAACAAAAACAATATTCAAAATGTTCCCCCTTCTCAATACTACCATACATCTAAAATACATGTATAACCTTGCATCTTGCACCCATTCCCTGATTTTTGTTTTTTCTTCTTTCTCTCATACTTACCCACTCTGGTTGTCTAAAATCATCTTCTTTGTGTCCTCTCTGACAATGCGCTGCTCTCTCTTCCCCCCTCCCTTAGTAGACACTGGACATGTGATCTCCTCTCTGGGGGCAGATTTAGCTGTCGATTGACTTTGTAACCCAGCCCCCATTAAACATTTTCTGCATTATCTCCCTGAGCCTAGGTTTCGGTAATATAAAAAGTTATAGTTCTATCTCTGCTTGCTGTCAGTGATTGTAGGCATATGTACCTGTCTTTGTGTCACAGCTCTGTATATTGTAAATGTTCTTAGAGTCTGGATTGAACTAAAAAATTTTGTTCACTTTCAGCTAAACCTACACTACACCCCTCATCCCCCCCCCCCATAAACAGATGCCCGTTTGCAGCACATAGTTACACCATGCGCACATCGGCTTTGCTACATTATCAGCTAGCATTGAATATATACACTGGGTGATGTAATGCAAAATCGGTGAAAAAAACAGTCCTGTGTTTACTGTGCAATAGTAATGACAGCAGTGGGCAGTAAAGAAAGGTAAGGGGGTGATTATGCGGACCAACACGCCAATCAGGGAGATGCATCATGGGAAATGTAGTTTCCTATCTTAATAGATCGGCATTTAAAAAAATTTGTAACTCTGGAATGGCAGCAGCTGGAAAGACTGGAGTTGGCTTAAAATACTCGGGGGAATTTTTTTTTTAGCTCTTAGATGGATAACCCCTTTAACACCCTGCCTGTGAAAAAAAAAATTGGTAGTGTTTTTTTTTAGCATTGCCTATTTAAGGAATTTTATCAGCAGCACAACAGAAATACAAGTTGTGGATGGCCACTGAAAGACTTAATCTGGATGTGCAGTCTACACACACAATTTATGAGACTCTCAGGCTAGATGCATCATTACACTTCACCCTGTATCGACCTCTGTCCTTTCTTTGTAGGCTAAGTGGGGAGGCCTTTACAGAAGCTTAAGTATTGGTGGGAGCAAGGAATTACAGGACTTCAAGAAAGCCTGTCAGATTGAAAATGCAATCCAGACTGCAGGCAGCATGTTATAGAGCAGACGGAGCTGAACAGATGGATATATAGCTTTATTAGATCAGATGTATGGATGTATAACTTGTCATCTATTAATATAGATCACACACACACACACACACACCCTCAGCATGCCGTGTGTTATAGGCAGCCAATGGATGGAGTTTTGGGGAATATTACCTCTTTCAATTCTTTGATTTCTTTTAGATTACATTCATAGCAGAATTCTTACAAATACATTGCTTAACTGAATTTAGAGTGCTGTCATAAGTAGACAGGAATTGTCATCTTTAATCTCCTGTGCTTTGTGCTTTCTCTTTCTTTTTAGGTGGATCATGCCAAGGTTCTGCACTACATTGGAGCAGGAGTTGCCTTTCCAACTAGTATGATGTTCATCTTCTTCCAGTCAATTTTGACCTACCGTATGGCACATGCCCATTGGTACTGCTGGACTGGTCACCTCCGTTGCCTTCTGACACTTTTTGGTCTGATTATATTAGTGCTCAGTATCCTTTTCCTATGCTGGTTAGTAGATGCGTACAATAGGTTGTTTCCTATACTGTTTGTTGCTTTTGTGTACCACCATTCATATCCTTTAAATTAATCTCCAGGCACATCTTAAAATGACAGTAAACAGTCGTAAATCAAGAAAAAAATTACAGATATCAAAATGTTTTATGTACATATAGAATACAGCCGACCCCCATTTCAGCTCCACACAGTCCTACCCAGCTTTACTGGGTTCAACTGGCTAGTATCTGAACTATGAACGTATTACATACGTAGTTTTGTCTCCAGCATATCTCCACATTGGTTGTTACCCAGATTCTCCTGAAAGGCAGACCTATATAGGATAGAAGGAAGAATCTACGCATAACCAGGTGGGTGATTTATTATTCACCCATCTCAGAAAGGTGGGTGATTTATTTTTTTTTTTTTTCTGTAGAACTGTAATGGAGGCACCAATCAGCTGTGTAAATGCTGCTGCCCTGGATGCTATATATATTTGTGTGTGTACTATGTTATTTGCAGAGCCTGACTGCTTATATGGCAGTTTGGGGAAATGCCAGATGGGCCAAACCATGAACAGCTTGGTGGTTGGCTTCTAACCAGAACAGCACCCTCCTTGCACTTCACAACATAAGTCATTGGTTATAGAGAGCTGTATTGAGACATTACAGTGGAGTACAGTGTCGTCAGAATGGAGTCCTGTATCCAGAGAGCCCCATATTCTTCATCTACAACTTCCCAGAAGGCCCAATCTTCTTAAGGTTCCTGTGGGTCTAACCTTTGAGGAAACTGGTTAGTACTGGTCCAGGCAGGGGTGACAATCATAACGGCAATTTAGTTCAACTCCACCTCCACCCTTAGCTTACATGCAAAGGGGTGAGGGGCTTTACAAAGGGGTGAGGCTTATCAGGAAAACCTTAGTAGTGGACAGAAATCTTAGGTGCAGGGGTCCTGGATGCTCCTGCTTTCCAATTACAAGTTTCATCAGTCAACAACTAAAAAAAACGGTGAGAATAGCCATGTGTTTTATGTGTCCTGCTGACTGATCTATGTAATGAGAGTGTCGACAGCATATGTCCATTGTATTTAAAATACTTTTACAATACCAGCCCTATTTTCCCTGTTTAGTCTGACCTCTCACCTTTGACCTGTCTGGCATAAGTGACCCTGCCAGGAGTACTACTCCTACCAGCTTAACTTATTGGATACAAGCTCCTTTACCACGTCAAGGTGAAGGCTCTATAAGGGAGCCCTTCCACCCTAGCCCGATTACACATCCAAACCCTCAATTTACCCTTCCTTCACTGAAATCTACCTAGAACTCCTTAAAGTTCCAAGGCCCACACCATCCCCCTAACAAGGACCCTCGCATCTCCCTTCCCAGATTTTTAACACTTACCCTCCTGTCGCCCATGCCCGCCCTAGCCCCCTAACATGGACCTTCTCTGTGCCCTTATGAGGCCTGCCGCAGCCCCCTTACATAGACCCTCCTGTCAATCCTTCCCATCCCCCTAATACAACCTCTCCCAGTGCCCTTGTCCGCCCTTGCCCCCTAACAGACTGAATATAATGGGGGAAGTTCACTTTTTAAGAGCTTGGTAGAAAAACTGAGCAGTGATTGGTTGCTATTGGCAACAAGATGATTTTAGCATTTTTCACCTACAATAAATAAATGGAGGCAGGTGGGTGAGAACTCTGTTGCCAATAGCAGCCAATCACTGCGCAGCTTTCTTATATTTTGTTCCTCAGAAATGAGAGCTGTCATTGGTTGCTGTGGATAAGGAGAATTTTGCCTTTGAACAGTTTCATGAATGTATTTTTATTAGTAGAAGATGCTGAGGAGACACATTGTGCTGTGAGGATGCAGGATGTGTGGATTTCTACAAAAACTTAAGACCCAATAGTTTTACCAAATATGTGACCCAAAAGCTCAAATTTTACTAAATTTTAAAAAAGAATGAAATGTCACCTAACATGGTGGCTATTATATCACACAATAGGTTACTTTTTACTGTCTAGAAATCCAGACCTTGCCCATGGACAAAAGTAGCAAAGTTTCTGGAAAAAAATGACCCTTCTGCTTCTGTGACCCTCTTACTGCCCTCAGATACCACAGATATCCGGCACATACAGGCGTGGGATAGGAAATGATTAAACACATCTGAAAATGGTATATATTTACCTGGAAAGTGGTTACTGACTTAACCATTTCACAATTATTATATTTCAGTAGGCAATGGGGCAAATGTGTCATCACTACTTTGGTCTTTGCTCACTTGATGGTCGACCAAAGTCTGTGTTAGCTTAACTGCATAGTTACAACTTGACTTCAGCTGGCCTCAAAAAAGGAATACATTAAATACATTAACAAAAAAATAACAAGTCTAGTGCCTTAGTGCCTAAACTCACTGGGTCCTTCTTCTATCTTGACTTTGAAATATGAGAATTGTTCTCTTCTTGGTTTATCCACTATATATTTCTATATTTTCTTCAAATGGACATTCACAAATAATTTATTATTCCTCAAACCTGCTAAAAGCTTGTTAAGTGGACATAGAAAGAAGCCCCACTGAGAACAGTCTTGGGCCAAGACTAGAGATGAGCGAATTTACAGTAATGAAGTGAAGCACTCTGTTACCTCTGCAATGCGCTCATCAACTCATTAGTTATTACTGTAAACTCGCTCATCTCTAGCCAAGACCACACAACTTTTTTTATTGGACCGTTTGACAGCAGCCATCCCACACCTAAATAACAGCCGTTATTTAAAAATAATGGCTGTTTTAAAGAACAGCCAAAATAAAAAAGTGTGGTTGTGGCCTTGTAGAAATCCTAGTGCCCAGGACCCTTTACGCTTACTGCCCAGAGCTCTGATTACTTTCCAGCTCTAAGTGTCAATGCTAGCTGTCTTCTGATTGGATGTGAGAGCTGTCACTCACAGCTAAGAGGAGGGACTGGGGAAAGCACTCACATTCACATAAAAGCACTCATATTCACATGATCTCCTGATCCTGTAGATAGGTGATAACTTCAGGTCATTAGAATACCCCTTTAGGCTAGGTTCACACTATGTAACTGTGCGGCTGTATTTTTTATGCGGCTGTAAATGTGCGGATGAAACTCCGGCCGTGGGAAAAAATAGACATGCGGCTCAAAACATACGGTCATTTACTTGGAAATCTGGTTCAACTAAAAATAACAAATAAAATCTTAAGAAAGTGATGCAAACACCTCTGGATGCATCTGGGAAAGCAGGGAACACAGTTTACATGAATTGCTATTATCGGGGTTTGCGATCCTCTGCAGTAATGCCGATGTCTCTCATGGTTAATCTATTAAAATAATAAAACACATTTTCGTTGTAATAAAGTCCCTTTTATTGTTCAATAATTAAATTTAAACTAATCCATCATTTTGCAATTAAATATACTGTTAAAATAAATAGATATATAAATAAATGTGTGTGTGTATATATATATATATATATATATATATATATATATATATATATATATATTTATTTTTTGACTATATTTAATTGCACAATGATGGATTCGTTAGAATTAAATTATTGACCAACGAAACTGAATTTATTTCATCGAAAATGTGTTTTCTTAATTAAATATTAATTAGTACAGGAAGCTCCATAAGCCGTTAATTCATATTGCCGGCAAAAGAGCATTCTGTACTAATCATCACTTTACTTTAATGAAAACATCAAATGTTTCTTCTAATTATGTTATCACAATAGCATTATTAGAAGAAACATTTAGAATTATATGTGCACTCAGCTGATTGGCTGATCGGCTGAGCGCACATATAATGAGCCGGTCCGCAGTACAGTCACTTCATTGTGCTGCGGACCAGCGAAGAGGACACATCGGGGTGAGTATAGAGCTCTCCCCACCCCCTCCCCAGCACTGCACCCCTCCCAGCAAGGAAGGGGGGTCAGTTAACCCCTTCCTTGCTGGGATGGGTGCAGTCTGACATCAGTCTGGCCCCCAAGGGGTTAAGGGGGATGCAATACATCCTCCCTTAACCCCTTGGGGGCCAGACTGTAAGCAGCGATCTGTAAAGATGCTGCATACTGTAAGGAGCACAACACCGCTCACAATGATGGGTGTTGTGCTCCTGTTTGTGTGTTTTTTGTGTGTTTCTCCCTTTTTGTTTTTCAGATATCGGTATCCTGCGGATTACGTCGGATTCCGTGGACTACGTCGATGACCAGCGTTTTTTTTTAATGTTTTTTTTTTTTTAATAAAATGGTCAATGAGGGGTGTGGGGGTGTTTTTATTTGAATAAAAATTTTTTTTAACTTGTGTCTTGTCTTTATTTCTTTACTTTATAGACTTAGTAGTGGAAGCCGTCTAATAGACGGAATCCATTACTAAGTTGGGGCCTAGTGTTAGCCGGTATAAAATGGCTAACACTAACCCCCTATTATTACCCCAGTACCCAATGCCACCAGGGGTACTGGGAAGAGCCGGGTGCCAGTGGTCCCGGAGCGTCAAAATTGGCGCTCCTGGACCGGGCGGCAGCAGGCTGGTAAGATTTAGGCTGGGGAGGGCCTAAACCAATGACTCCTCCCACCCTGGTCTTACCAGGCTGCTGTCGTTTGGTTTTTAACCCGGCTGGTTATAAAAATAGGGGGGACCCTATGCGGGTTTTTTTTTTTAAAATAAATAATAAAAAAAAAACGCATAGGGTCCCCCCTATTTTTATAACCAGCCGGGTTAAAAACCAAACGACAGCAGCCTGGTAAGACCAGGGTGGGAAGAGCCATTGGTTTAGGCCCTCCCCAGCCTAAATCTTACCAGCCTGCTGCCGCCCGGTCCAGGAGCGCCAATTTTGACGCTCCGGGACCACTGGCACCCGGCTCTTCCCAGTACCCCTGGTGGCATTGGGTACTGGGGTAATAATAGGGGGTTAGTGTTAGCCATTTTATACCGGCTAACACTAGGCCCCAACTTAGTAATGGATTCCGTCTATTAGACTGCTTCCACTACTAAGTCTATAAAGTAAAGAAATAAAGACAAGACACAAGTTAAAAAATTTTTTTATTCAAATAAAAACACCCCCACACCCCTCATTGACCATTTTATTAAAAAAAAAAACATTAAAAAAACGCTGGTCATCGACGTAGTCCATGGAATCCGACGTAATGCACAGGATACCGATATCTGAAAAACAAAAAGGGAGAAACACACAAAAAACACACAAACAGGAGCACAACACCCATCATTGTGAGCGGTGTTGTGCACCTTACAGTATGCAGCATCTTTACAGATCGCTGCTTACAGTCTGGCCCCCAAGGGGTTAAGGGAGGATGTATTGCATCCCCCTTAACCCTTTGGGGGCCAGACTGATGTCAGACTGCACCCATCCCAGCAAGAAAGGGGTTAACTGACCCCCCCTTCCTTGCTGGGAGGGGTGCAGTGCTGGGGAGGGGGTGGGGAGAGCTCTATACTCACCCCGATGTGTCCTCTTCGCTGGTCCGCAGCACAATGAAGTCACTGTGCTGCGTACCCGTTAATTATATGTGCGCTCAGCCAATCAGCTGAGCGCACATATAATTCTAAATGTTTCTTCTAATAATGTTATTGTCATAACATAATTAGAAGAAACATTTGATGTTTTCATTAAAGTAAAGTGATGATTAGTACAGAATGCTCTATTGCCGGCAATATGAATTAACGGCTTATGGAGCTTCCTGTACTAATTAATATTTAATTAATAAAACACATTTTCGATTAAATAAATTCAGTTTCGTTGTTCAATAATTTAATTCTAACGAATCCATCATTGTGCAATTAAATATACTGTCAAAAAATAAATATATATATAAATATACATTTATTTATATATCTATTTATTTTAACAGTATATTTAATTGCCAAATGATGGATTTGTTAGAATTAAATTATTGACCAACGAAACGGAATTTATTACAAAGAAAATGTGTTTTATTAATTTAATATATTAACTATTAGAGGCATCGGCATTCGGCATCATTGCCGGCTATTTTTGAAGTACTCCGTACGGACCGCCTGTCAATCCTCGGCCGCATTTCCAGCCGCAAACAATGGTCTTGTTCATTTTTTACGGGTCCGTTTACGATCGGGCCGTAGATTCATACATAGTGTGCACTGTGCAGCCGTATATCCTATACTTTCCAGCGTACGCATGAACCACCAAAAATACCGCCGCACAATTACAGCCGCAAATAAAGCCGCACAGTTACATAGTCTGAACCTGGCCTTAACATGTAATATTGGTACTTGGTACTCTAAAAGACATTTTTCTTGGTCATGGACTGTACATGACCAAAACGCTAGGTATGTTTTTACTTCTGTGGTGTTTATTTCAGCAAAATAAATCTATTAATATTATGGAGGTAAGTGTTTTAATAAGCACAAGAACAAGGGGGCACAAACAGATTAGTGGATGGAAGATTAGAAGCAATGTCAAAAAATATTTTACTGGAAAAGTAGGAGATTCTTGAAACAAACCAACAGATGTTTCCATCCTGGCTAGTGATCTACCCAAGCGCTGGGCTTATTGTATTACATCCCAGTAAGATCCTGATTATTTATGTTCTATTTATATGACATCCTTTGGGAAATGCAAGAAAATATTGACTGTCTTCCATTTCTCATGGTATGCATGCAGTCTGGTGAATGTCTATACTGCTTCTGGCTAAATTGGCTTTATTTATAGTACAGAATGTTCAGTCTCCTCCATAGGTAGCACATTTATCTCTAAATGAGAGGAGTATAGAATTCATGCTCTCCACCACTTACAAGTTACTTTGCTGTCAGATACCAATTAAAATGTTTTTAGAAATGTCTCTGTTAGTTACTAGTCACTTCCACACTATACAGTGAGGAGCTATATATTATTTTTTTAAACATTGAGCCCCATATCCCATATATGACAGATTCTATTAAGTATACATCCAATGGACACTGCTTAATGCAGTATGAAGTGAGCCTTACCTAGAAAAACTGTGTACAAGTCATACCTTTTCCCAGGCTTGATTGATTTCCCCCACATTACTGCAATGAATTATGGGATAGCAGTAGTTTATAGCGTAGTGACCAGTCCCTTTTGATAATGCTTAGCGTTTGCCTGGCACCATTTACAGCCAAGTGGTCAGCACGTGGTCACATGCAGGAGACACAACATCGAGAGTACCAGGCTGTGCTAATCTTTTTGGATTTAGTAGCTCAAAGAATCTTATTAAAGTATTTATCTGGAGTTTATCAGGGAACTCGGCTACTTTTCTCCAGGAAACGTGACAATAAACAGACTTTGAATGTGTTTCAGCTCACTGCACTTTTGAAAGACTTTTACAACATGTTTTTTTTTTTTTTAATCAGACTTGTAAAAACCTTTATATGGTCTTGTTTGCACATGGGCAGACCAAAGGCGGCTTAGCATGGTGCAGAGCACAGTAGTGCAATATTGTTAGAGATGCAATAACTGACTACTGCACCCCCTGGCCTGGCCTGGCCAATGCACAGTCAGTGGGATTAACGTTAAGAACTTAAAATGTGAATGAGTTAAAGCGAATGTACCATCAGTTCCATTTTCATTAAGATTTGCACATGGATAGAACAGCGATCCTTCTTTTTTTTTTTTTTTTTGAACAGCAGCCCAGTTCCCACGTACGGCACCGTTCGGATTAAGCCTCCATCCCTCTATGATGCTGCTCCATTGATTCTAATAGAGCTACATCAAAGAGGGGTGAGGGGTTCCTCGCAACGCGAGGGGGCGGGCCGGCCCGCCTCCAGTGCTTCACCCCCATGACCAGTGCCGGGGAATAGAACAGTGCTGTACAAAGCTACTGGGTTGCAATTAAAAAAAAAAAAAAAAAGACCGCAGCACCGGCTTCTCCGCTGTTCTAACCATGTGCAAATCTTAAAGTGATGTACTGATGTACTGATGGTACATTCGCTTTACAAACTACCACAGCAAAAGAAACACATGTATTTTTTTTGTTGTATATTTTTCTTTCTTATATTTAAGAAAGGATCAGTGTAGCATGTACAGCATATATATATATATATATATATATATATATATATATATATATATATATATATATATATATATATCCTGCCAGAATAATGACACACACATGCCTAGCCTTGGGCATGTCATAGTCCGTACTTAAAAATCCCTCAGCCTACTGAAAGACAACTTGTAAATTTAAGCCTAATTTGTAGAAGTTCTCTACAGCAAAGCACCACATCCTTCCCTAGTGGTAATACTTCTTTGGTCGATATGGCATCTTCATAAAAACACACACACACACACACACACACACCACACACACACACACACACATTATCAAGAACCTGTGAAAAAAATGTTGTCTTCTGACAGATTCCAAATGTAGTAGTAGTAATAATAATAATAATAATAATAATGCTATATTGGTGTGTGGTAAAAAAAAAAATCTAGACAGAAATAACGTAGATAGTGAAAATGGCAGACTGTCTCAATCCTAGCGTGTAGCATTTACCTCTGGATTGCTGATGAGCTGCAGAGGTGTGAGCGATGTTGGCTGGGCCTTGTGGTGCGCCTTTCTTTACGAACTTGTCACAGTCTTTGGTGGTCTCTCTCGCGCTCTTTTTTTCTCTTTTCTAGGGGCTGCCTGGGAAATTTTAGCTCAGCTCCAAAACCACCACTATGCAATGAACAGAACCAACTGCTTCTGTTTGCCCCCACACCTTATTGTGATTACTGTGAATAAGTCATCAGTCATGTTAGCCAGGAAACCTTATTTATTTTTATCTTTGAATAGATATACAGCGGTGCCTTGAATTACAAGCATAATTTGTTTCGGGATCGTGCTTGTAATCCAAATCTTCTCTTAAACCAAAGCAAATTTTCCCATAAGAAATCATTGAAATGCAGACAAATGGTTTCACACCCCAAAAATGATTTTTTAAAATTTTTTTTGAATAACATGTAAAACAAATGAAATATATAGCTGAATATGTGATATTATAAGTTACTGTACAGTATAGCAATCAGCATGCAGAGTATAATGTATAGTAAGTGCATAAACCTGAAAATAAGCATCAGTTTGTAGATACAGGATTGAACTAAAGATTCCCATAATCTGTGTGGTCACATGACAGCAATGGGGAATGGGGGGGGAGGGGCGTAGGTAGGTGTTTAGCATGGACCAATTAGGAAATGAAAATCACAGAGCTGTGCAGGAGGACAGTGACAGAAACTTCTCTATATAGCAGTATGAATGGCTGAGTGTAAGTGCAGGCACAATATAGCAGCAGTGTGTACAGCTGAGTGTAAGCACATTATAGCAGCAATGTGTATTGCTGAGTGTAGGTGCAGCACATTATAGTAGCAGTGTGAATGGCTGAGTGTAAGTGCAGGCACATTATAGCAGCAGTGTGTATAGCTGAGTGTAGGTACAGGCACATTATAGCAGGAATGGAGAGGATGGGAAACACAAGGGTTGACGGACTGCAGGGAGCATGAAGCAATGAGCAGGGCAGATGTGGGCACATACATGCAGCACTCTCTGTCCAGGAAGAGAGGGGTTACAGCTATGAAGAGATGGCCTCCACAGTCCTGTCCCCTGATGAAAGCCCTAGCCTGAAGTGGATCTGCTATAATTTAGAAGTTGAGTTCCTGACTTCCTGGGTCAGAGTATAGTGCTGTAGACTACACTATGCAGACCATGCCCCACCCACCCAGTACAGGGAGCTCTTAAACCAAAGCAATGCTCTTAAACCAAGTCACAATTTGGAAAAACTGAGCTCTTAAGCCAAATCGCTCTCAATCCAAGTTACTCTTAAACCAAGGTACCATTGTATGTTTATCCCAGAGAAGTTTAATGCCACATACTTTGGATTTACCAACCATGTCTGCATGTAGTTTGTTTCAGGCTTCTATAACTTTTAGTAAAATACGATTTTCTCATATTGCTTCTAATCCCCAACCCAACTAACCTGCATTGGCAGCATTAAGGAAAACAAAACGCCCTACAAGGCTGGGAATCAACTGCACCACATTGGCAGAAAAACATCCCTTACTGAACTCCAGGATTACAATAAAATAAAAATTAAACCCAGTTGAATGTGAGCTTATATAAAAAGGTGATTGGGAAATGCCTGGGTAATGTTCTAACTTGATACCTGAACACGTGTCAGAACTAGCAGCAAATTATTAATGTGTAGCTTTACTCCTCACTGGCGTACAGTAGTGTAGAATTGCATAAATTACCTCTGTCAAATAGATTTTGCCTATCAGGGTTATTGTCTTTACAAGATGGAGCAAGTCTGATAATAGGGTAGGGAGTCTAGGCAATTTAGGTGTTATCTAAACTGACAGGTTTGTAGTGCAGCGGATGACACTCTATACAGCTCTCTGGGAATTAAAGAAGCGCTGCACCACTTTAACAAATACATGATGATTTATATGTGTTCTTTGTAATGTATAAATTATTTCACATTACCTGACTAAGTGCACAGAATCCTTTTGTATTTTAGTTATGGCATTCTGATCTTATCTAATTGTGAAAATAGAATAAGGGTAGAATGGAGTTAAAGGGGTTTTCCAGGCAAAGGAAACTGATAAGTAGAGATGAGCGACCCGGGTCCATCTGAACCCGATCGTTCGGCATTTGATTAGCGGTGGCTGCTGAACTGGGATAAAGCTCTAAGGATGTCTGGAAAACATGGATACAGCCAATGACTATATCCATGTTCCAAGGGCTTTATCCAAGTTCAGCAGCCACCGCTAATCAAATGCCCAACGTTCGGGTTTGGATGGACCCGAACCCGGTTCGCTCATAGCTTCTCAGGCACTGACTGGCTGGGTGACAAGAGCGGATCAGCTGTTTGGCGGTCAGACTACACAGTGAATAGGACCGGAAGCAGTTGTCTCCATTCACTGTGAAATGGCCAGACCTGGTTACTGCAGCTCAGCTGCCATTCATTTGACTTGGAGCAGAGCTGCAGTTACAGGTCACTACACAGGGAACAGAGACAACAGCTTCTGGCCTCATTCACTGTGTAGTGGGCAACAGCTGACACCCCCTGCGATCAGTGAGCATTGAACCATCCTGAGCATACTGTAGCTTATCAGCCTATTTTGCCTGGAAAATCCCTTTTAAGGTGACTGACTGTTCCCTGCCCTCCTCCAGTTACTCTGCTCCAGTCATGTAGTGTAAAAACGACAACACTTAATTGGAGCTTAGTTGCTTCGTACATATGTGAATCACTAAAACACTTGTCACTGATAATTTGGCTTCCTAGAGTTTCTATTAATTTGAGAATGTACAGCTGCAGAGCTGGGGCAGGAGGGACAGAGCAGTGGCCTCTGTGTATAGTGAGGTGTGCCTCAGACTACCCCAGACTTTGTAGCTTAGCAGCATTTAACTGAACAGCAGGCTAAACTCTGGCTTGGCAGCAGGCACCTAGCTGTGGCCTAATGGAGCAAAGAATAAAAGTAGTCAACACTAAAAAAAATATAGAGCAAGCAAGCATCACCTATGGTGGTGTGGGTCATATAGAATATCCCAAATGGAATTCCACCTTAAATTACATAAAATGTAAATTCTGTGTTTAGATTGAATAATCTGATAATTGTGCATATTCAATGTTTAATTGCATTGGGTAGACATAGAAGCTTATGGTAGTTGCTAGTCAATTTCCTTAGAATATAAAGAGCTTTATTACTAAGTGGTATAGTGAGTAACATTATAATGTCCCATTTGTCTACTGGCAGGATTCTCTATTACAAGTTATTGATCAAGGTATGCTTTTATTTGACTTCTGCCCTTTATCTTTACATGAATAACTGAGGACATTCCACTTTGAACTTGGAATAGTTTCCAGTAAATATTACAAAAGTTTTATTTACTTTTGGTAAGATTTAACGGGTGCTTGTGTATTTTGGCTTGGGATTGTGGTATGGAAATCCTGTAATTTTCTAGCAGGGAGTTGGTAACGGTTTGTGGGTTAGCAAAACTGATCTGAGCTCATCTCTGTCAGGCTGCTGGCTCCGTGCAGATGGAGGATACCACCCGTTGGCCGCCATAGCTGTATTTGTATTTTTCAGGCGGTCCCCGGGCGGTATCCTCCCTCTGCATTGAGCCACCAGCCCAAGAGAGATAAGCGCAGATCACTTTTGTTTCGTATGAAGCAAAACAAATCTGATTCGCTCATTTTTACTTACCTTGTCTGTCTGTGATCCACAGGTGTATAGCTGTGGTCAATAAACAAAATGCCTGCTAACCCCCCCTCCCCCCCAGTGATTATCTGAAAAATAAGCAAGTGCATATTTTTGGACTGATAGCATCCTCTATGCAGTCACTGTTGTGTAAATGGTCCTTTGCTTATTAACTTCTATATAGTGGATCGGCACTCGTATCGGGCAATTATTTGTTTAAAGGACCTTATCCTATGGGAAAACCATGAGGCAGTCCTAATGTTTATACTTCCTCAATGTCTGAGATGTGCTCCCATTTTTCCTGAAAAGAAAAACTGATGATTGTTTGTAAAACACAAACTCACATTGTGGTTGACCTTTTGGCTCGTCGTTTTGGGTTCAAAAAAGAAAGTACATTGGACACAATTTATGCTAAAGGGGGCAATTTTGTAGGCCAGTTGCGGTTTGTCAAAATGGATACAAAATGTAAAGATTCCACATGCAAATAAGCAGAGCTGTTTATTGTGGTGTTTGGATTAGTTTATAAAGTACAATGTGATTTTTGTATTTCCTTTCTCTCCAGCGGAAACCTTGATAATAACAGAAGGATTACTGAGCTGGGAACAGGCTAATCAGATTTCTGACCACAATACTTTCTCTTTGTATGTTCCGGTGGTCCTGTGAAATATTAGAAGTAATTCGAAGTCTAGTTTTCTGCCATAGTGTTTTTAATTGTTCTGCTTATTATAGTTTTGAATTATCTTTATTTTTAATTCTGCCCAAAATAGACTCTGTCAAACCTGTAGATCTGATTCCACAATTTTCCAAAAGTAGATAATCACCGTAATTGTTTATTGCTTTGCTTGATTGTAATAGATTTTTTTAGTGCTAATGTCAAGAACGTATATCTTTCTTTTAAATTTCCTTAACTCTAACTTTACAGGTGGCGTTCTTTTTATACAGGATGGCTTTGTGCTTCAACACATAGCTGCTTTGTGTGAATGGACCTTCATAATAAATGTTCTAGTTTACTATGGGACCTTTGCCTTTGAATTTGGGGCAATTTCTACTGATACCTTCCTGGTCCTCCTAAAAGCAAGCAGGGCTCCAAAGAGCTATAAGGCAGGAACCAGCACTCCAGCAACACCTCATGCTCACAGCACATCGGAGAACATGGCTATGATCTGACCGTATCACAGTATTTTTATGGACGTCATATGCACCCCGAGCCGCCTTATGATCCTTATAAACACTAAAGTGTTGGCCTCTGCAATGGAAGCTCACAACCTTTGGCCCATCAAAGTCCCAAAAAAGATGAAACAGCTAAAAATCTGATAACTTGACTATTCTGAAGTTGGTGGGCTAGCATATGAAGTCTATATTATATGTACAGGGCATTAAGGAACCGGCCATTTAAAAATTGTATATTTTTATATAGTTTATTTCTATAATCAAGAGACTCTGCAGAAGACCAAGGCCAAATTTAATTTTGTGTCAGATGTACAAGAGCTATATTATAGTATATGAAGATGCATCACAGAAATACTGCTGCTTGGTAAATTAAATGGTACATTCTAGCATTTCAGGTATAATTCAGGTTTATAAGAATTGTGCTACCTAGGGGGCCTTTTGAGCAAGAATTGTAGGACCAACAAAACCAGTTTGCCTTAAGAAGACTAGATTATCCTTCATAGACTCATTACACGGTTCTAAATATTAGACATCTGGAATGTATTAAATGAGTTCTTAGGGGTTAATATAGGTCTAATTCGCTTTGGTACAGAGAGTGCATAAACTTTCTAATGCATTTATTAGTTTGGTTGTTTAAAACTGACCTCTAAACCCATTTTTAAGGCATTGATAGGTAAAGGAAACATAGATAATGCTTAGCCATGTCTCAGTAGACTGCTACTTAATGGGGAACTTTATTAGGAGTAGCATTTCATATGCTGGTCCTAATAAAAACTGCAGTGTTGTAAGAGGCGGCTGATTTATTAATAGGTGCATGCATCTGTGGCTGACCATGTTCCACTCATTGAAATCTATGGTAATTATGAGGTGGAGTATATTGCCGCTGCAACTTAAAGAAGTCCAGCAAAAATTTTTAAAATGCAGTGCAGGCAGGGGGTGGGGAACATAGTAAAGAATGTATACTTACCCATGTAGCGCCTCATCACCGGCTTTCTGACAGCCACTGGAAGTAATTATTCTCCGGCTTTCTGCTATGTCATAACTCAGGTGAAAGTTCCCCACCCCACTAATGGATTGTCCACTCAACCAGTCAGTGCTAAATGGGCAATCCATAAGCTAGATTGTGACATATGAGCTGCAGAAGACTGGCTGTTGTCTGGGAGCGGCAATGCGGCACTGCGGAAGAACAGGGTAAGTATACATTCTTTCACTATGTTCCCTCCACCCCCTGCCTGCACAAGAATGTTTATTTTTGCTAGATTTCTTCTTTAAAGTGTCGCTGTTGTTAAAACTTTCTAAATCCACAGTAGATGTGAAATAAAGCAAGTTTTCAATTTACATTCATTCAAGTTATCATGCTGTAAAATAAAGCTATACTTACCTGTATGCAGGTCCAGTCTCCTGAAGGCAGCTTTTTAGTCTTGTGCTGGTTGTACAGGTCAGGACTATGTTTAGTCTCTCTTTTGGAGAGTCCCGGCTCAATGTGTCCATCAATCACTACTGCCTTCCCTGTGTGCACTCAGCTGACCTGGGAAACACTGGCCTTCCTGTGTTAAGACTAAAAAAAAAGTCTTAAGACAGGAAGTTCTGTGTTATTACAGACTTTATTTTATTTGTCATCTACTGTTGATTTAGGATTGGAAAGTAATAACGACAATGAAAATTTAAGCCAATTTATTCTGTACCATATAGTCTACAGGGCTTTGAGAGGCCATGCCTTCTCTTACTAAGGCCTGACTACAGTACTTTAATAAATCCCCCCCAATGTCTTCAGAATATGGCCAGGTGAATGCAGGTTTGAAATGAGTGTAAGTTTTTAGCACATGCTTCGCCTTACCTGGATATGTACTCATGACATTGCAGTATATTCTAATGGCGTACTTAAAATACCATGACTTCCCTTTTTTAACTGTAATTGCCATCATTCCCATCCCATCATTGCCTATTGTGATTCCCACTTTATAATTTATCTTATACAGCTTAACATATAAGTATTTTTATAGCCTTGAGCTCAGTAACCTGTAAATAGTTAAAATAAGCACATCATCTGTTCCAGATGTTACAGGTCTAGGCCGTGCCTATTTCCTCTTATTGCAACACTTTGCATTATGCAGTTTATCTCTTGACTGAAGCAAATTAGACTTATGGTGAGTTTATACAGATTTATCTGACAGATTTTTGAAGCCAAAGCCAGGAATAGATTTGAAAAGAGAAATCTCTTTTCCCTTATTACCTGTTCTCTGTTCATAGTCTGTTTCTGATTTTAGCTTCAAAAATCTGCCAAATTTCTGTGTGAACACACCATTATTGTAGCTTCACACATACCGAATCACAGTGGATTTCATGCTGCGAGTTCCATAGCGAAATTGGCTGCAATCCTGTGTCCTGTCATTTTTGTTTGGGTTAACATACTCGCAGAGCCCCGTTCTCCTTAACACACTGCTGGCCACTGAATACTTTACCTGTCCACGCTCCGGCCTGCTTTTGTGGCGCCCGGATCCCTGACGTCCCGCTCAGCCAATCACTGGCAGCGATGGGACCGCACACTAACTGGCTGAGCGGGACACCAGGGGAAACGGGAGCCACAGAAGCAGGCTGGAGTGGTAAAGTAGTAAATGGGCAGTGCTGGGTTAAGGAGGACTGGGCTTTATCTACTCATAGTGGTATAAAAAATCAACTGTGAGTATGTAAACCCATACAAAATGACAGCACCAGGAATCAGAGTGGATTTGGCTGCAGAACTTGCAGCGATCCGGTTCGTGTGAATGACAGTGTATGTATGTTATAGAACATAAAAAATAAGCCCAAATGCTCTGTGTAGTCCAGTCTATAAGTCTCCAAAAAAACTCAATATGCCGGCCCATACAGTATTGTCCCAAGAGATGCAGCATACATGAATCATTATTCAGCTATAACCCCAGGACTGTTTTTAGGCAGTCATTACAGGTTTACAATACACAGTGCTGCTGCCTTGGTTTGCATATGTAGGATTCTGCCAAAACTACTTCCTAACCTAACAGAATCATTAACTAATAAAAGAAAAAAAAAATCCAGAACATTTCAGGTTGAAGTAAAATTCTGTTAGACTATGTAGCAAAGCTTTCTCCACAGGAGGTGCCTTACTGTTTTCCATTTCTATGCAAAACGTTTTCTTATAATTTATGCATAAAGAAAATATTTGTTCCGATGTGTTACTATCTTTGCACCCTTTGTACCCTTAAGTAGTTTCTAAATTTGGGCGGAAACAAATAATAATTGCGCTTGCCTTTCAAACTCACAGACTCACGCCAACTGTTCCTGGTCCCTCCAATGCTGTGGCGAGGACGTGCCACCTTGACTCATAACTCATAGCAGCCATTGGCTGACCACTCTCTCTGATGTCCCCCATGTGATTGGCTGCTGTGATTATGTGTTCAGATTCACCAGAGCAGCAGTGGATTTGAAAGGTGAATACGATTTGGCTTTTTTAACCCATATTTGGAAAACCCCTTTTAACCACTATACCTGGTTCCTCCTAGGAAGCCAAGATATTGTGATCTGTGCCATGGGGGTTTCTAATGTAGTTAAATATCGGCACAACTAGCATGTAGGGAACGCAAAGATTCTGCATAACTAACAAAATAGTGTGGTTGCAGAGACGAGAACAGATTTTTGGCTTGCATACAGATGTCACCAGTCTGTTCTACAAATCGGCATGCTGAAATCTCACACCTGGTAAACTCATGTATTAATCTTGGATCCCTCTTTGTATAGGATGGGGATATTGTGAGGATACTGGGATTAACAACAAGTCAACTTTCAGGTTTTGCATTAGGCTTAAAAAGGTGACAACCATCTCTTTATGTTATGACAATATGCAGCTTTATTTTAGAAGTTTATTAAATATGCAATGGGCGCGGTCCTCTATTGGGTGTATCAAGCATATGTAATAGCATAACTATGTACAGAAAGCATGTTAACTGTTGGAATCATTTACATTTTTGTGCCAATCTGTTCACAATGTATGAGATCCTGCAGCTTGCAGGGAGAAATACTAGCACTGCAACTTTTAAAATGAAATGATCTATGTTAGAAAATATTTAATTTCTTGTCTTCATCTGTATAGAAATTAGGCCCTGTATTACTGTATGGTTTATCTTTTGAAGTCTGATAAAAAAACAAACAAACATATGATAAAGTATACATTATAATGTCATAGGACCAACTTGGCTCTGTAACTCTGAGTACACTTGAACAGTCATCCTTTATCTTTGTAAATCAACCAAATGTATTATCTTTTAAAGAATGACCAAAGAAATATTTGTATCCAACTGCTTATTTGTCCAGCGTTTTGTGTTCTTACATTAGTGGTTTCTATATTAAACTATTTCACTCCTTGGATTTGGTTAAACAAATACAATGTGAATAGGTTTTGGCAAAAAAAGTGGAAAAACCTTAAAGGACAACACCCATGAAAAACTTTTTCCCAGTAATTGAAGCACATTACAAAGTTATATAACTCTGTAATATGCTTCAATCACCTATCTGCCTCCCTTCCCTGTCTTTCCCCCCCTCCACCCCCACCAGGAAGTGCACTAAACTCACAGATACCTAATTATTGTCGTCACCAGTTTCTTCTCTCAGCTTCTTCTTGTGACGATGAGTCATCAGCAGGAGTACTGGGCTAGCTCCTGTTACACCAGCCTCCCCCTCCCCTGCCTTGTCAGGTGACTCAGCTTGCTCAGCTCCGATTGGCTGAACAACTGCAAGCCATCTGAGTCATGTCACTTGCTTATCTTCTCTCCAACTGAGTCCCAGCACATAGGCAGCCACCCCCCCCCCCCCCACCTCATACTCTCTCCTGCTGGACTCAGTGAGTGAAGGAGTCCTGTCACTTGTTTATCTTCCCTCCTTGACAGACCCGTCTTATCTCTCCTGCTGCCCTGACCTAATTAGGAAGGCCATCCTGCAGATGTCACTTTGCTATGTACACTACATTGCAAAGTGAAAGTATGTGTGTGCAGCTTCAGTGCAGGGGCTGACAACCTGTGTGATTATACAGCAGCCTGTTTTAAGAGAGAGAGAGAGAGAGAGAGGGGGGGGTCATGTTTAGTGTATGATGGGAGTTGAAGTGAATTGAGGGGCAGGCATTTGCAACATCACAGCAGCCAAAGTGCATCATGGGAAGCTGAAACCAGGAAGTAAGGGAGAAATGAAGACTGAGAATGAAGCTCAGGCTGTATGCAGATGGTGGGAAATTCAAACAGTAACAGCTCCGGAGGGATGATAAGTATATAAACTATGTTTCTGATAACCATTACTAGTCATGATGACCAACAACAAGATTACGGTTGTTTTTTTAAAACCACATGTCCTTACACAGGCGCAATAGAGATACTGCACTTAGAGACGCATTACACTCCCTGATCCCGCACTGTAAGCTTACCGAGCCTATATACTACTCGATCATTGTGCTGCATGGGCTGCACAGACATCGATAGCAATACTTGATAATACATGTCCATGCTCCCCGCTGTCCTGGTTTCTCACCACAGTTTCTAACCAGCCACTCACGAGAAGAGAAGGGACAGCGCAGTTGCCTGTCACTTCAGAGACTGATTTAGAAGCTTCAGCTGTGGTTTTGGGGGGAACCCAAGAGGCCTCTCCACAGCTGATCATTGTCTTTATTACACAGGGTGATATCTCCCTGATTATACCTAATTGGGCAGATCACCCCATGTTATTGGGCCCTTAGCTGTGTCCGTATGTTTGTACATTGATTTTTTTGCTGTGATCAGGAGGCGGGGCTGTGCGGCATACTGTAGAACCTGCCGTAGGTCCTATAGTATGCCACACAGCCCCGTCTCCTGTTTACGTCCCGGCCACCCTGTCATCACGCTAGAATGTAGGACCTGCCATATTAACAAAAGAGGTGGTACTGAGGCGTGGATGATGAGAGTCATCGGCGCGTGTCACGGGCGGGAGGGAGGTGAAGATGAATAACAAGTGCCGGGTCCGCCTCCTGTGCTTCACCTCGGCTCATTTTAATATCCATTTGACAGGGAAATTAACGGCGGCAGGGAAAAGAAAAATGCTCCACACCAGCTTGGTCTACATGTCGGCACCAACACTTTGTTATGTATATCACAATATTATAGGTCTGATGGTACATCCTCTTTAAATCCCAATGTGGTATTTAGTCCATGGTTTGGTTATGCAACACCAGTATTGCAAGGTTGCATTACAACATTTCATGTAATTATCATGTGGATGTAGTACTACATGGAATGTGATGTGACTGTTACCCATCAGTTGTGAAAAACCCATGATTTTTGGTTCAGAGGTTCAATGGAGGTCAATGTAAAAATTGTCAGAATGTCCATGTCAGAAATTGATTGTCTAATAGTTGTTGCAAACCTATGCTGTGTGCATTTTTTGTCATACAGTTGTGTGGCAAGTAGTACAAGCTTTGTACAAGAGTGAAACTGCATGTGCCTGAAACCACACCCCCTATGAGGTCATCAATAGCTGTGCAATTCTCCCCGGATTGATCACCAACATCATGATGCTATTGGTGGTTACATTAGGGCATAGTTGCACAGACACCGTTCCGTGTTCGCAGCCAATTTCACATTGGAAATAGAAAGTCTAGACATGAGTATCATAGCCGATTCACAGCAAAACTTGCAAAGTCTAAAGTTCTATTGCAGCATATTTTCATTCCACTGTGAGAATATAGTGCAATAGAGGTGTAAAACTGTGATGGTAAAAATAATAAATAGGCCATACTAACCTGTCTGCACTCACCTAGTGCTGTCCTGCTTGCTTCTCTAGTTTCCAAGTTCAGTGATGTCCTGCTCAGCCAATCACTGGCTGTGGCAGGACAGCAAAGTGTATTCTCACAGCAGAATGAAAATCCACTGCGAGAATGGAGTGCCATAGACCTTAAAAATTATCTGCATTACAGTGGATTTCACTGCAAAACCCACAGCGTCCAACAAGGTAACAATTCGCAACAAGGTATGTGTGAATGAAGCCTTAAAAAAAATACGTTTTAGTAAAAAGGTACTGTTTCTTTAAAACACTGCAATACAATAAAAAAATCCCAAAGTACAGAGAAAGCTGTACATGAATAATGTATGATTTATTAATGTATTATTTATAGTTAACTATTTCTAGTACTTTCCTGCTAGCAACTGAGATGCTGTTTCCGTGCTAGATGATATTGGAAATTACTTGTTCGCTCAGCTTCTGATGGGTTAACTTTCTAGAAAGTGATGGTGCATTCTTTCCTTCCACATACAGACTGCTAAGCAATGGCGTACATTCCTAAGGGCCTCTCAGTGTTTAACATGTACCCGTCTTACTCAGGTACCAGACTTAATGAATTACATGGTGCTGCTTCAATAAGGCTCGAGTCAATTGCGCAGTGCAGCATTTTTGGTTATAATAGTTACCATGGAATTAAACTGTGTAAACCTATTAGGACAGCCAGATTGGTTTTATAACATTCCACTGATATTAAGTCCCCAAATTTCTATTACAATCCACGGTAATGCCTGTGCATGTGATTTTGATAAATCCTTTTGATTTTGGGCCAGTTTAACACTTGAGTTAACATCTGTGTGGAATGAATTGTTCCAGTTGAAACCTTGGTGACTCCATGCTGCTCAGTAAAATGACATGTTATTCTGTGCAAATGTTTTTCCCCTAGTTTATCTAATTTTCATTAGACAAGTATCAGGTTTCATGTGATGAACCCAAAGTTCCCATGTGTAAAACAAGAGTTGACAGTGATTACTAAAATCAATTCGAGAGAGTATTGTAAGAATGTTTTTTATTTGGAATTTATATGGAGAAAAAAAAATAGTTGTCAGTGGGTTCTTTTTTTTTTTTTTTTTAATGCAGGCATATTTCTGTGATGCAAGTGCTGAACACAATCTTTCCAGGAATATGTTAAGTGTGTGGGGTGTTTTTTTTTTTTTTTGCATTTGTGTTTCGTGTTATTTCTAACCACGTTCCAGGTTTGCTGCTGCGGTTTTCTTCTCCTGCGCGCTCTAGCTTCAGAGTGGCCTGTCAGCTGACAGGCCACTCTGAAGCTAGGGCGTGTGGGACCTGTGGAGAAGCAGAGCGCAGCAGCAGCAGCCCTGGAGCATGGATATGTAATGTCCTTGCAGCCCTTGTTAAACAATTATCGGGCTGTGTAATAGGCCCTGTAAACGAGCGACGATCTAGCAGATCGCTGCTAGTTTACAGGTATTATCGGGCCCCCATCGGCCCGTGTAATACCACCCTTACCGGAGTTACTAATATCGCTCAGACGCTCACCTATTATCTATACAAGCGCTTCTCAAAGTGTGAAGGGGCCCCCAGCCGCTTAACAGCGCCACCACTGACCTGCCCCCGCCCCTTCCACTAAGTGGTCCACTCCCCTCCTGGCCAGACATGGAGGAGGCCCCAGGGACTACAGTAGGAGAAGGTGATCGCGTCGCTGCAGGTCCTGGAGCTGAACAGGGCATCGCGGGGTTCATGGCAGACCCCCAATCCCGCTGTACAGCTCCAGGATCCGCAGAGGCGCAATCACCTTCTCCTGTAGTCCCTGAGGCCTTCTCCAGAGACCGGGGAGCTCCATATCTGGCTGGAAAGGGAATGTGTGTGCGGAGGTGAGAGGAGGAGGAGGCGTATGTGCCCCCCTGCTCCAATCACCCCCAGCTGCCCCAGTCCCTTTTAGTGTCCCCCCTCAGTCACCCCAGTCCCCTTCAGTGTCCCCCCAGTTCCCTTCAGTTTTACCCCATTTCCCTTCAGTGTTCCAGCAGTCCCCTTCAGTGTCCCCCCTCAGTCACCCCAGTCCTCTTATTCCCCCTCAGTTACCCCAGTCCTCTTATTCCCCCTCAGTTACCCCAGTCCTCTTATTCCCCCTCAGTCTCCCCAGTCCTCTTATTCCCCCTCAGTCATCCCAGTCCTCTTATTCCCCCTCAGTCACCCCAGTCCTCTTATTCCCCCTCAGTTACCCCAGTCCTCTTATTCCCCCTCAGTCACCCCAGTCCTCTTATTCCCCCTCAGTCACCCCAGTCCTCTTATTCCCCCTCAGTCACCCCAGTCCCCTTTTCCCCCTCAGTCAACCCAGTCCTCTTATTCCCCCTCAGTCAACCCTCATCTATACTAGTACTACTACACCCTTTATCCACTATACCTTCACTACTACTCCCCTCATATGTACCTGAACTACTACTACACCCCTCATCTATACCTGTAGTATTATTATTATTACTACTATTACTACACCCCTCACCCTTTCCTGTACTACTACACCCCTCATCCACTAGACCTTCACTACTACACCCCATATCCATTATAGCTCCACTACTACACCCCTTATCCACTATACCTCCACTACTACACCCATTATCCACTATACCTCCACTACTACACCCACTATACCTCCACTACTACACCCCTTATCCACTATACCTCCACTACTACACCCCTTATCCACTATACCTCCACTACTACACCCCTTATCCACTGTACCTCCAATCCTACACCCCTCATCCACTATACCTCCACTACTACACCCCTTATCCACTGTACGTCCACTCCTACACCCCTTATCCACTATACATCCACTCCTACACCCCTTATCCACTATATGTCCACTCCTACACACCCCTCATCCACTCTACCTCCACTACTACTACACCCCTAATCCACTATACCTCCACTACTACTACACCCCTAATCCACTATACCTCCACCACTGCTGCTACTGTATAAAATCCTCTGTACATAGACCAATATCACTTCATACAGTCATATAGAGGTGGACGCACTGTACACAGGCTCTATACACCATATACATTACATTGCAGTTATATCAAGTGACTCACAGGGGACGTCTTCTCTCATCAGAGTTCTTCCCTTTTCATCTTCTCCTTCTGCCCTGGGCCATTATAAGAACTTCTCTGAGCGACGAATCCACAGAATCTGCCAGACAGACATATTAGGCTTCTCGCTCCTCACCATCCTCATCTTTCTACAAACTGCACATCTGTATTGGCCCCTTTACACCCTCATTTAGTAGGTAGCTCTGACACTATGTGATTACCCATATAGTACATATCCCCCTATTGTATACACCCCCTGTGTAGTCCACCTTATAGATGGCTCCCCAATGTTTCCCCCTTATAGATGGCCCCCTGTGTTGTCCCTATTATAGATGCCCCCCATGTTATCCGCCTTACAGATGCCCCCCATGTTGTCCCCTCCTCTTGCCCATCCATCATCATACTACTACCCCTTTCATCCTCCTGCCCCTACATCATCATACTACAACCACTTCCATCATAATACTACTACCCCTTCATCCTCCTGCCCTTTCATCATCATACCACTACATCCTTCATCATCCTCTTGTTCCTTCATCATCATACCCAAAGAGAAGATGGAGACCGCACTTCCAAAAGAATTCACACTTTATTCACACCAGATGCAACATTTCGGCTCAATGTGTAGCTAAACATTGAGCCGAAATGTTGCATCTCGTGTGAATAAAGTGTGAATTCTTTTGGAAGTGCGGTCTCCATCTTCTCTTTGGATATCCAATACGAACCTGGGTCCGGTTTGGTGAGACGTGCACCCACATACTGTATTTTTTCTAGTGCTGCTGAACATATATTTTTGGATTGTTCATCATCATACCATTACACCCTTCATCATCCTCTTGTTCCTTCATCATCATACCACAACTCCTCATATCATCCTCTTGTTCCATCATCATACCACTACACCCCTCATCATCCTCTTGTTCCTTCATCATACCACTACACCCCTCATCATCCTCTTGTTCCTTCATCATCATACCACTACATCCCTCATCATCCTCTTTTTCTTTCATCATCATACCACTACGTCCCTCATCATCCTCTTTTTCTTTCATCATCATACCACTACGTCCCTCATCATCCTCTTTTTCTTTCATCATCATACCACTACGTCCCTCATCATCCTCTTTTTCCTTCATCATCATACCACTACGTCCCTCATCATCCTCTTGTTCCTTCATCATACCACTACACCCCTCATCATCCTCTTGTTCCTTCATCATACCACTACACCCCTCATCATCCTCTTGTTCCTTCATCATACCACTACACCCCTCATCATCCTCTTGTTCCTTCATCATACCACTACACCCCTCATCATCCTCTTGTTCCTTCATCATACCACTACACCATTCATCATCCTCTTGTTCCTTCATCATACCACTACACCATTCATCATCCTCTTGTTCCTTCATCATACCACTACACCATTCATCATCCTCTTGTTCCTTCATCATCATACCTCTACACCCCTCATCATCCTCTTGTTCCTTCATCATCATCATACCACTAAACCCCTCATCATCCTCTTGTTCCATCATCATATCACTACACCCCTCATCATCCCCTTTAAAACAAAAAAAAACTGTTTTTTGTCGATGCGATGCTACCTGCGCCAGAAGTACTCCCCCCCCCTCCCCCCACCCGCGCACACAGAGCTCCCTGGGGAGCCGCAAGTCAGCCGGGGCCCGTCCCAGTCTGCCTCTTGTGATCGCAAGCAAAACATTGCTTGCGGTCACAAGAGGGAGTGGGATGGGGGCAGTGCAGTGGCAAGGGGCCCCCCCTTGGTAGCAGCCCGGTCGCAGAGGCGACCACAGTTGCTACGCTACTGCACTATACCTCCACTACTACACACCTTATCCACTATACCTCCACTACTACACACCTTATCCACTATACCTCCACTACTACACACCTTATCAACTATACCTCCACTACTATACACCTTATCCACTATACCTCCACTACTATACACCTTATCCACTATACCTCCACTACTACACACCTTATCCACTATACCTCCACTACTACTACACTCGGGCGGGCGCTGTTACACTGGAAAGCTATGCAGTTGTTGTCTGAAATATCATTAAAATAGTATCTGACGTTGCAGGGAGAAAAATGTTCTGCTTAGCGGAAAAAAAATCGAGATTTAATCATCCAAAATATTTTAAAAATCAAAATATTATTTTTTGCCCATATCGCCCAGCCCTATCAAGTTGCATAATTTTTTTTATGTACACTGTCACTTTTACCTATGGTCTGATGTGTTTAGCTGTTGTGTAACCCAGGGCAGCTGTGGGGCCCTAAACAAAGAGCTGACACTCCACTGAGGTCCCCATCACCTGCAGCCTAACCACCCAAACCCTTACATACACCCCTTTCATATGTATATAATATTCTCATATATACTGTATATTATATATGAGGATATTACTGTATATACATATGGGAGAGGTATATATGCATATATGAGGGTATTATAGAATGGGCTTAAGGCACAATTTAACATACAGATATTTGATTATTTTATGTAGATTTGGAGGTGGTGTGACGTTTGTGTAGTAGCGCCCATTTATTTTTGGTCTCTTTTAAAGAGAGTCTGTCTTATATTTTGTTCAATGAACACTTGACAATGCTACCCTCTATGGATAAAACTGACACACTACAACCCTGATATCCGGGGAGTGAAGGTGGGGGATAGGGAATTTAAAATTATGCTTTTTGCAGATGACATCCTGCTGTCCCTGACGGACCCCCTCACTACCTTGCCTGTCCTCCACACCCTCCTGACTTCTTTCGGCCAGCTGTCTGGTTATAAGGTTAACACGACTAAGACTGAGGCCCTTCCTATTAACCTCCCTCAGGCCCAAGTGGTGCACTTGCAGGCCAATTATAAGTATAAATGGTCTACATCGTCCTTAAAGTATTTGGGTATTGAGCTCACACCCTCGTATGAGACTTTGTATGCTGCAAACTTTCCGCAGCTGTTTAGGGATCTCAGGATTCTCCTGGGGAAGTGGAACTCCCAGTATATCTCCCTCTTGGGTCGCATAGCCTCGGTGAAAATGACCATCTTACCGAAACTCCTATATTATTTTGAAACCCTTCCTGTCCGAGTCCCCCTGAGTGAGCTGAAAGCACTGCAGGCGGCGGTCTTTCGCTTCATATGGGCTAATAAGCGGCATAGGGTTCCTAAATCAGTGATGATGCATAACAAGTCCCAGGGGGGACTGTCCACCCCCAACATCCTCCATTATTATTGGGCCACACACCTGCGCCAGATCTCAGGATGGGCGTCCCAAAGCACGTTTAAAGTATGGGCGGTGATAGAAAAACTATGGTTGGCTCCTGTTCATCCGAACTCCTATCTGTGGTCTTCTGCCCCTCCCCCCATTCCCTCCTCTTCCACACTTGGCCCGATTCTCTTCACTAGACAGATATGGACCACGTGCGCAGCTAGGTTCGGCCTTTACTCTCGGGCCTCTCCTCTCATGTCCTTCTTGCTAACGCCCGCCCTCGAGACGGGCATGTCCCCCTCAGTGGTGAGACATTGGATAGATAGAAAGTTGTTCCACTACGCGGACATCGTGGATCCGGTGACGCGAACCCTCCAGCCCTTTGACAAGCTCAGGGAGAAGTACGACCTTCCTAGGTCGGAGTATTTCTCCTACCTGGCCATACGACATTATATGCACTCGATTTTTGGGTCATTCACAGTCTCGAGACCCACAGCCTTTGAGCAGTTGATAAGGGCTGGAGGATCCACCAGAGGCCTCATCTCGGCCATATACCAAATTTTGAACTCTCCTGTGGGGGATATGCCTGTTCGACACAAATACATGGATAGATGGGAGGCTTCACTGGGTAGAGTGGTTTCCCCTGAGCTGTGGCAGGTGATATGGAGCAGGGCGGCCTCTTCTTCAATCTGTACAAACTATAAGGAGACCCACTACAAGTTCCTAATGCACTGGTATCATACCCCTGAATTGCTACATAAATTGAATTGCAGTATTCCCTCGGCTTGCTGGAGGTGTAATGGTGGGGTGGGCACCCTGCTCCATGTCTTCTGGGACTGCCCGCTCATAACGGGCTTCTGGCTTCAGGTGGCTGCAATGCTTTCATCAGTCTTGGAAGTTCCGGTCCCCTTAGATCCCCTAACGTATCTTTTTAATGTTACGCCTAAAACACTAGGTAAAAAACCTACTAAATTGATGCTACAGATACTTACAGCGGCTAAGACCCTCATCCCCCGTAATTGGAAGCAGACATCCCCTCCATCATTTGAGGACCTACTGGCTAGGGTAAAAGAAATCAGGGGCCTCGAAAGACTCACCGCATCCCTGAACAATCAACTTCCATTGTTTGAATCGGTTTGGGCTCCCTGGGAAGCTTACTGTGGGCGCTCTGGAATACCTCACTAATAGAGTAGAGTATTGGCTGGGTTGATCTGTACCTACCCCCCCTCCCTTTTCCCTGCTTCTCCTTTATGTGTTTTCCCTAAGTCTGCGTGTATCTGTGTTTTTACCCATAGCTCTATTTTTTGGGGGGGCTACCCAATGTTTCTTTTTGACTGAATTGCATAGGTGTATTGATGGTCTGGCTGATATATGTCTACTACGGTTAGCAATGCTATTTGTCTGCTTTCAAACTTTGCATTAAGCCATACACCTAAGTTGGCATGTGTTTGGTAGCCCTGTTTGCCTGTTTACTTTGTTTTCTTCTAAAAACTGTCAATAAAAATTACATTTATAAAAAAAAAACTGACACACTACAACTACTGTTTTTATTTTGAGGATTTTAGTATTTTCATTGCTTGCTCTTAAATATGTTTGCTTCTTATAAAAAATTATAAAGTACAGATTTCTAAATCACCCAAAGATTTCTTACTACTTAATAGATGATCACTTACTATTTTATCACTAATAGTATTCGCTTCCAAAATGACTATCTTCTTGTCATATACACAAATACACTGATCAAAAAATAAAGGGAACACTTAAACAACACCAACATAACTCCAAGTAAATTATACTTCTGTGAAATTAAATTATCCATTTAGAAAGCAACAGACCACTTTTCTGGGCAATGTTGTGGTCAATGTTGGTGGTGCTTTCACACTCGTGGTAGCGTGAGACAGACTCTAAAACCCACTCAAGTGGCTCAGGTAGTGCAGCTCATCCAGGATGGCACATCAATGCAAGCTGTGGCAAGAAGGTTTGCTGTGTCTTTCAGTATAGTGTCCAGAGGCTGGAGGTGCTACCAGGAGACAGGCCAGTACACCAGGGGAAGTGGAGGAGGCCAACAACCCAGCAGCAGGGCCGCCACCTCCGCCTTTGTGGAGGCAAAACAAGGAGTTGCAAAGTCGCCACTGGCACCCTGTGCTCTTCACAGATGAAAGCAGGTTTACACTGAGCACATGTGACAGACTTGACAGAGTCTGGAGATGCCGTGGAAAGCAATCTGCTGCCTGCAACATCCTTCAGCATGACCGGTTTTGGCAGTGGGTCAGTAAATGTGTGGGGTAGCATTTCTTTGGAGGGCAGCACAGCCCTCCATGTGCTCGCCAGAGGTAGCCTGACTGCCATTAGGTACCAAGAAGCAGGGCCGGTCTTGGCATTTCTGGGGCCCCAAGCAAAGTCATGTCCGGGCCCCCCCCCCCTCGACATGCGCTCTTCATCCCCCCAGCCCCAGTAGTACTCTTATAAGTCTACCACCATACAGAGATTACATATCGCCTTAAAACTGCTCTGAACAAAACAGGAAGATATCACCAATGATGCCATAACATAATACTGCCACACCATGACCCCTATCACTACAAGCTATAACAGAGTGCAGATACATCCAGTCACTCACAGGTGGCGTCTTCTCTGATCAGCGTCTTTTACTTCTTTTTCTTTCCCTCTCCATCCAGCCTGGGCCATCTTGAAGTCTTCTCCCGGCTGGGAATCTTCCATCCAGAATCTGTCAGAGAAATATTTTAGGCTCCAACACATACAGTAGTTAGGTCCCCTGTACCCCTATATAGAAGTTACACCCCTCTGTGCCACCACAGATTAAAGGTGTCCCTGTGCCCCCACTTAATTAGGTATGTTCTGTGCCCCAGTATAGTAGTAAGGCATATAGGCACTTCTGTACATTCCCAATGTAATAGAGACCGCTGTGTGCTGCCCCCAGTTATATAGACCCCTTGTGTGATGCCCCCAGTAGTGTATATACCCCTTGTATGCTGTCCCCAGTAGTATATAGACCCCCCCTGTGTGCTCCTCCAGTTATATATAGATCAGTGTGTGCTCCCCCAGTTATACATAGCCCCCTGTGTGCTCCCCCCAGTTGTATATACCCGTTGTGCTCCCCCACTAGTATATAGCCCCGTGTGCTGCCCCCAGTTGTATATACCCCCTGTGTTCTGCCCTCAGTCTTATATACCCCCTGTGTGCTCCCCCACTTGTATATAGCCCCCCTGTGTGCTTCCCTTCTTGTATAGCCCCCCTGTGTGCTCACCCTCTTGGAGTGCTGTGGAGTTTGCCTACATATATTAGTTTGGTCTGTGGTCAAGACTATCCACTGGCGCCACTGAAGATTTCTGTGCTGCTCATTTTTTATTTTGATATATAGTGTGTGTAAATTAGTAGTTTTCTTTTTAACAAATGTATTTTCTACTGCGACTATGAACACAATCAATCCCCCCATAAAATGTACATCCTTCCACCTAGATCTGTAAATGAAATCTGCATAGGAGTTGCCTTTTAACATCCGATCCCACTGACTATAAAGAATAGGTGCTATAATGCTATCTTACCCAGAGACAACTGCTTATTTCCTTCCCCTTTTCCCTATATGAGTACTTAAGGGGAAACGTCTTATCAATCAACAGTGAATAACCTAAACCTCTGCTTCCCCTTTCGGAATAGGCAGTGCAGCATATGAAGCCAGGCTTCCAGCTACTGAAGAAATGTGATCTTTAGACTATGCTCCCACCTGTGCCTGACTGCCACAATGGCACAGTATTAGGTGAGCGCTCATCTGCTAAGCCTATTATACTGCTCAGTATCGGGAAGGCAAGGCTGCATGAATGATAGCTGGATTTGTGCAGCCCTTTTTTTTCTCCCAAATATTAGTCACACAGGCGATTTGCATGTGCTTGTTCATTGGCTGATCACTGGGCCTATAAAAATTAGAATATTTTTATGGCATCCCATTTGATCAATGTTAAACAATTGTTTTGCCATTGATCTCCTAGAATAACACTGACTAGTTATCATTACAATTTCTCAGGAATAAATTATGATAATTGGAGAGTGTAAATGGGCCTGTATTAGTGGGTATTTCAGGCTTAGTATCCAGGGCAGTGCAAGCTGTAAATTGGCAATTGGGTATCATTGGTAATCTGGGTGGAACTACTGCTGTAGCAGCCATAGCAACTGCTACGGGTCCCGGCAAGCCTGATTGTCTCCTGGTTAGCTGTTCAATACCTTTGTCCTAACATTAGCTAACCAGAGAGAATGGTGTGTACTGCTCCAGATTGCACTTGAGAAATCTGGGCGGGTATGGCTGGGACGGACTTCATCCTGCACAGTGCTGGTACAGTACTTAGGCCACACAATCTCCCCCCCGTAGGTTGGTCCTCTCTGCCCTTTGTTGAAGGTACACTCATTGGGGGGGGGGGGGGTAGAGTGAAATCTGCCAGGTACAATTATGGATGACCACTTGCTGTCCATTCATTCACCACCCACTTCTGGGCTAGATTGCTGCAAAGCTGTTGAAGGTTAGATAAATTAGTTACCAGTGGAAACGCCCCCCACCGGTGAGCCCCATGAGCTGGAGTATGTCCCCCTCCTTGAATCCCTGCTTCTCTGTTTTGCACAATGTGAATGGCAGAGACACAATGAGCCGTACTCACTGTGTCTGTAAGTAACCCAAGCAGCAGTGAGACAGTCTCCTTCCTCTCTGGGCCCAGCCTCCTCTTCTCATAGTAACCAGCCTGCTGCAAGGGGAGGGGAAAAGACCACTAAGGAGGTAAGTATCGCTCTTTGGCTTACGGGAGAAAACACAGCACTGCAGCCTGCAGAGATGGCACAGCATTTGATCAGTAGGGAGCTTTGTCTGCAAAGCTGTGTGTGTGCTGTGTCCTTTCCTGTATACCACCATCTGCAGCATTTCTGTCTGAGAACCTCCTGACCCCTTCACTGCTTTCCTGACTATGTAACCCCTTCGCTGCTGTCCTGGTTGTATATAACCCTTTCACTGCTGTCCTGGCTGTGATAGATAGATATACTGTAGATGGATATATATAGATATATCCCCTTCACTGCTGTTCTGACTGTATGTAACCCCTTCACTGTTGTCATGGCTGGATGTTTCCACCCCCCCCCCCCCACCCCCAACACACACACGCACTGCTGCCCTGGCTGGATGTACGTATAAAAGTATGTTTATTATATCAATAAGAATACCCTTGGTGGCTGAGTGGCATGGCTGGAAGTGTTTGTGTGTGTGATTGTTGGTAATATTACTGTATGTATATGTGGTGACCCCCGGATGATGTTATAGCGGTGGGACGGGCGGTCACTTGCTAGATGGAAGTGTGAATCCACTTCTATGGTGGATGGCCGAGATACAGCCGGACCTTAAGGTTTTGTCAAGCGACGCCAGTGCTTGGTGGGCACACAGGTGTGTGATGGCACGCCTGCTTTTAAGGTGTAAGGCCCGTTTTACCCTTTTCCCCTTTGGTCAGTGTCCTCCCGGGTTGCTACCAGGTCCCTTGGGATAGTGTAGTCACAGATGGCCAGAGCGGTGTGATGGCCCTCCTGAATAATAGTAGGACCCGCCATCCACAGAAAGGGGAGATGTCCCAAGGTTGCGGTGTATATGCTGTGCAGGTGGTAGTGAATAATCACAGACTCCGTAGATAACGTTGACTTGATTTACTATAGGCAAATGTGCAACAGGTAATACAGACGTGCTCAGAAATACACTTGACAAAGTTCCAATAAATACTGAGACAGAAAACCACTAGATCTGCTTGATAAGTGTAGAATGTAGTAGAGTTGATAAGGTTGTACAGAGGTAGCTTAGTAGAAAGGAGGGTGCCATGAGAGTCTCAATCCATGTAGTAATGTAGTAATGTGCAGGTAAAGTATCCGCTTCGGCGGCCAGGGAGGTTAACGGGGCGGGCTGCGGACAAACTGGCAGCAGGGATGTACATCCCTGCTGCGTGTTTGTCTGCCATTGAAAGTATAGGGTTGGGATCTGCAGCGAGTCTGCGAGGGGACTCGCTGCAGATCCGGCAAGTGGGTTTGTAGCCTAAAGGAGAAGTCCATGTTATTACATGGAAAGTTAGACAAATTTCTAATGTACTGTACATTAGTTATGGGAAATGCACATATACTGCTATTTCCCTTAATTTAGTAGATCATGGAGTGTTAGAATTCTCTCAGAAACAGTGACATCATGACAAAGGGTGTAATTCCTATGGAGTGTCCAGCAGGGGGCACTCTATCTATGGGACTTTATTGTTTCTATGGATGTCTATGTAAACTAATGTAATGTACTGTGTGCTTTATTGAATGAATACATCTATGGAATACAATGGGAAACATGTGTCCTTGCTCCCCAAAGTATTCCATATATGTATTCAATCAGTACATTTGGATATCCACCGCCGCCCGTCCCCCCGCCGCCGCACTTGACTATATACACTGAACTACTACTCCCATCACCTGCTCATAGTTTGGGGAGCAAGGACACTTGTTCCCCTTTAGTATTCCATAGATGTATTCATTCAATAAAACACACTGTACATTACATTACATTATTATTTCTATGGATGTCTATGTAAACTAAAGTCCCATAGACTTCTAAATATAGAGCACCCCCTGCTGGACACTCCATAGGAATTACACCCTTCGTTGTGACGTCACTGTTTCTGAGAGAATTATAACACTCCATGATCTACTAAATTAAGGGAAATAGCAGTATATGTGCATTTCCCATAATTAATGTACATTAGAAATTTGTTTAACTTTCCATAAGTAATAACATATCAAAAAAATCATTTTGGCCGGACTTCTCCTTTAAGTTTTTATGTTACTTTTTTTTTTCTAGTTTGCCATTTTACTATTTTTTATTTTTTTTTACAATAATTTTAAATATAGAAGTTTTTATTTTGACCACTAAGACTAAAACTAAGCTGAAAAAAAAGAAAGGGGACATCACTCCATAGCAAGGATCAACCAGGTGAGCTAAAAGGAAAGGGTATAAAATGGTGACCCTCACCTGATAAGGTTGTGCAAATGTAGAGGCACAACACTCAAAAGCACATGGATAGCAGACAGCAGCCACTCCCGATATCCTCCAGGGATCAATCAAACAAAAATCTCCAACCACCAAACAACCGGTGGAAGGGCGCAGGTCCGGAAAGGACAGTGATAATAAGGAAAATAAAAACTGGTTTATTGAGACTCAACGCATTTCGGAACCGCACCGGTTCCTTTTTCAAGAGTTAATAAAATAAGATATTGGATCTTTAGAATGTATACTCTCTCTCCAGGTGGTCTCAATGAGATGTTAGAGAATACCAAGGTCTGAATGGTGTCCTATAGCATTTTTAGTATAGTTATTTCTAATTCGTATAGTCCTACATTTTCTTGTTTTTAATATCATGATTTTATATGTGCTGTTTATTGCCCTTTACTACTTTACATATTTATGCAATTTGTTAGTATTATTTGTAGTCAATTAAGGGTTAATGTTACATTTGTGGGAGTGGTCTCCCAACCCCCTCTGACATCATTGTAAAGGATTTTTTTGTATATATTGTATGGCCTGTTGGTGAATTTTATTGACCAACAGGTCAATAAACCAGTTTTTATTTTCCTTATTATCACTGTCTCCTTTCCGGGCCTGCTCCCTCACACCGGTTGTTTGGTGGTTGAAGGTTTTAGTTTAAAACTAAGCTGAGCTTTCCTCTTCTGTACTTGATAAGGAGCACACTGCTGGAAAGTGATAGGTACAGCATTACATCATTCAAGTGTACCTGGCGTTAAAACTTTCAAAATCTAAATCAACAGTAGATGTGATATAACGCAAGTTTCCAAATTTTCAGTCTTGTGCTGGTAAATAAGAAACCAAAAGCAGGAAGTTCCGGCCAGTACAGTGTTGCAGATCAATACATCTGTCAGTCAAATGACTGCCTTCTCTGAGAGCGCAGATGACCAGGTCTCTTTTATAATTAGCGCAAGACTAAAATTCTGCCTTCAGGAGACTGGACCTGGATACAAGTAAGTATAGCTTTGTTTTACATGATAACTAAAAAAAATAATTAATGTACATTGCAAACATGCTTTATATCACAACTAGACATGTTTAGATTTTGAAATGTTGCCTATGTCCATTGACTATGCCTATAAGTGTGCCATAAAGCATATCTCTAAATGCTGCTAAAAACTACTCAGGCAAGATAAAAAAAAATCCCAATCAGGCAATAAAAACGCATTAGAAAAAAAACATGTTTCAGAATTGGTCTCTAATCATTATATAAAAAAAAACTAGGGGGCACCTTCACTTTAAAGACAATTTAGATGGGCAAGTCATCTCAGTGTTGATATTGGATCAAGGAAACATGATTTTTTTTTATGCTTCAGTGATATTGAAAATTACAGTTTAAGGAAGTTATGCAACTTTTCTGCAAATGCATAGTACTGCTGTATGATATTACTGCCAGCAGGAGGAGCTAGGGCTCTTTCTGTGATACAGAGCCTGGAATGAACTAGAGCTGGAGAAAAGTCAATTCCTTTGATAATCGCTTCTCGGCCTTTTGGCTAAGATCAAGTGTAGTATCTGCTCTTATCAGTTTAATTCTTCCACCACCATGGGAAATTGATGCATGCGATTTTGGACTTCATCATTATGATCCCATAAGCTGAAGTCCTTAGCTCTGCCCCCTCTCCTCTGTCTCTTACCGCTGTTACAGGGGGTAGCCAGGACACCGAAATCCTGAGGCTTCCTGTGTCCATGGCTACCATTGGGGCTCTGTGATTACATCGCAGAGCCCCCGATGGTTATCAGAGAATTCTCCTTTTGAAGAGGGATAATTCTCTGTCTGAAGCTTTATAGGTGCTGAAGTCGTGTAGTGTTAACAGTCAGCGCCAGAGCGCTGCTCCGGTTCTGACAGTTGTGACGGGTCCCTGGCTACCACTGACAGCTGGAACCCGCTGTGGATGACAAACTACCATATTAGGTGGCCCTTTCAGTCAATATCCAACTTGTGTCTAAGGATATGACAAGTAAAATACCAATGCCAGGTACCCATCCACAGACAGCTCGGTGTTGCCACTAAGAGTGACTAAGGGTGCTTACAGCATCTGAAACGCGTTTCCTGTACCTGTTGGAGTGTGTGCCCGTGCTAGCACTGCAATGTCTCTGGGTAAGCTGGCATTTTTTTAATGTTTTTACCGCTACAACTACCTCTACGGTATTTCATTCTTCTAAGTATCTCTGCAGCACAGATCCAGTTGAAACACTAAAGTCTGTGCAAAGATTATCTATTTGCTGCCAAAGTGTTTTATATTATTCAGAGACTGCACAGTAAAGCTGTTCTATTTCTATCACTGGGACTCAGTCATCTTTGCATACACATCCGCCACGCATCTTGGGTAATTTTTCCCCTTTCTGTGGGTGGCGGTATTGATAGTCTGGGTGGGTCATTTCAGACTATCGTGAAAAGAGCCCAAGGGACCAATCACAGCCTGGCAGGTCACCAACCATTTTGGGGAACAGTACAAACCAGCCATACACAAAGCAGGTACCAACATCACCTGTGTGCTTGACTAGCACTGGCGTCAAGACAACCACCATCACCGGCCATGTACTGTAGCGATAGATCTGGGCCCAACCAGAGCAGTTTTAATACATTGGTGGGCCCGGTGCACAGCCCTCAAGAGTGGGTCCCCACTCTTCCTTTTCGGCACCATGCGCTTAAAATTGCTCTGTTTTGATTCCCATGACTGTAGGGCTGTCTGAGAGTCATTTTTGTATGCCATGCTCTGATTGATCCCATGTTTGCATATATGACTTTGGCGTTTCTTTCTTGGGGGCAAACACTGTATACTGTGCGAGATCGGACTGGTGATAATTCCTTTTTTTGGTTTTATTATAGTAGTTGGAGTTAGTAGTTGTATGGCTGACACACAGTATAGTATGTTGGGGGTAGTAGTTGTATGGCTGACACACAGTATATGCAAAAAAGGAGTCCGTGGAGCCTCGGTTATGAGTCTCAAAACACGGGATAGCCAGATATCTCTAGCCTGTTGCCACGGGGTGCCTCCATGATAGGGGGAGCACCACACCACCCTGATAAATAGCCCCTTAAGTCCCTTTCGGTTGCAAGTATTGGAACATAAATAGAAAAAAACACCAGGGTGGCCCCTTTTTGTCAATGTCTAACTCAAGGTGCGAGTATTGCGTTCATGACAAGGGCTTGCCAAGGCAGGCTTCCATCCACAGTGATAACTGTGTTTTGTTGGTCGATTTGCTATTGCCCCAATTAGCCAGAATCCAATTCCACACTGACGAGGGGCAAAAACCCTGAAACGGCTGTCTGTGGATGGAAGCCTGCCTTGGCAAGCCCTTGTCATGATCGCAATACTCGCACCTTGAGTTAGACATTGACAAAAAGGGGCCACCCTGGTGTTTCCCTATTTATGTTCCAATACTCGCAACCGAGTGGGACTTAAGGGGCTATTTATCAAGGTGGTGTGGTGCTCTCCCTATCATGGAGGCACCCTGTGGCAACAGGCTAGAGATATCTGGCTATCCCGTGTTTTGAGACTCGCAACCGAGGCTCCACGGACTCCTGTTTTGCATATTTAAATTTTGGGGGGCATCAGTGGAGACTCTTGATTGAGTACTTCATTGGAATTTTTTTCACTGTTCTCCTTGAGTTCAGTGATAACTGTGTTTTGTTGACACACAGTATAGTATGTTGGGGGTAGTAGTTGTATGGCTGACACACTGTATAGTATGTTGGGGGTAGTAGTTGTATGGCTGACACATAGCACTGGCACAGTCAATTAAAGATAGTAGTTGTATCGCTGACACCTAGCCATACAACTACTATCCCCAATATACTATACCAGTGCTGAAAGATTGCACTAGTACAGTATATTGGGGATAGTAGTTGTGGAGTTGTCGGTTCCTCTCTGTGCAGTCCTGCTTCCGCAGCAGAACCCTTACCTCACGGCTCAGCCAGAGGTCATAGTTTATCAATAGGGTTAAAACCTGAAGACAGGACAAATGTGCTTTATCAGCTCCTGCACTGATAACATCCGATCTCCGTATTGAAGCTGCCGGCAAGTTGCGGGACTCCGAGGTTATTCAGTGCAGAAAGACAGCAGAGCCTACCCGGCGGCCCCCACAGCTTGCAGAGGAGTGTAGCTGAGGAAGGGTTCAGCCAGTGAGTAGTGTGGGGTTAACCCCGGCCATGCTATCCCTGTGCAGGGGGCGCCATGGATGGGTAAGTAGATTAGGTAAGTAAGGGGGCTCTTTAACCAGTGGGCCTGATTCACGTGCACCTTTTGCCCTCTGGTTAAAGCAGGGCGGTTTCTAGGTCATTTGAACTACAGGGCGAATCTTGCTAAAAGCGCCCCCTCCCCCCGCCCTCAAGTGATGTGGTGGTGGTGGGGCTGTTACTAGGGAGAAGCAGTGTGCGTATTATGGCATAGAGTAGTGTTATTCAACCCTTTTCAACTTGGGGCAAAAAAAGTAATTCAGTGACTCACAGGTGACGTCTTCTTTGATCTGAGGGGTCACTTTCCTTTTCCTCTCCTTCTGGCTCAGACCACCATGATGATTTCTTGCAGCAACAATTCGTCTCTTCTGAACCTACCAGACAAACATTTTAGGCCCCGCACTTTTACAACTTCCACTTTTTTTGTGTCATGTTCAGTAAAGTCAGTAGGTATGTGGGTTGCCCCCTGTATGTAGCATCCCCTGCTGTGCCCCCATATAGTAATAATGTCTCCATATAGTAATAATGCCCACTGTGCAGTGCCCCAATAGTGATAATCCCCCCTGGGCTGCATCCGGCATAGTAATAATCCCCCCTGTGCTCTATCCCCATAGTAATATTCCCCCTGTGCTGCACCCGCATAGTCATAATCCCACCTGTGCTCTATCCCCATAGTAATAATCCCCATGTGCTCTCCCCAGATTAATAATCCCCTGTTCTGTCCATATAGTAATAACCCCCCTGTGCCCCCCATAGTAATAACCCCCCCGTGCTCCCCCCATAGTAATAACCCCCCCCCTGTGCTCCCCCATAGTAATAATCCCCCTGTGCTCCCCCCCATAGTAATAACCCCCCTGCGTTCTCCCCAGATAAATAGTCCCCCCGTGCTCCTCCCATATCAATAATCCCCCCTGTGCTCCCCCATATTAATAATACCCCCGTGCTCTTCCCATATTAATAATCTCCCTGTGCTCCCCCCATATTAACAATCCCCCCTGTGCTCCCCCATATTAACAATCCCCCCTGTGCTCCCCCATATTAACAATCCCCCCTGTGCTCCCCCCTCCATATTGATAATTCCCCCTGTGCTCCCCCCATATTAATAATCCCCCCCTGTGCTCCCCTCTCCATATTGATAATCCCCCCCCTGTGCTCCCCCATATTAACAATCCCCCCTGTGCTCCCCCATATTAATAATCCCCCCTGTGCTCCCCTCTCCATATTGATAATCCCCCCTGTGCTTCCCCGCATATTAAAAATCCCCCTTGTGCTCCCCCATATTAATAATCCCCCCTGTGCTCCCCCTCCATATTGATAATCCCCCTGTGCTCCCCCCATATTAATACCCCCCCTGTGCTCCCTCCTCCATATTGATATTCCCCCTGTGCTCCCCCATATTAATAATCCCCCCTATGCTCCCCCCTCCATATTGATAACTCCCCCTGTGCTCCCCCATATTAATAATCCCCCCTGTGCTCCCCCCATATTAATAATCCCCCCTGTGCTCCCCCCTCCATATTGATAATTCCCCCTGTGCTCCCCCCCCCCTGTGCTGCCAAACAGACACACACACAAAAAAAACATCAACATTAATTAATTACTCACCTTAATACACGCAGCGGGTCCCTGTATCCTCTTCTCCTCCAGCCTGTGAGGAACAGGCCGCCGCCGCCCCCGCACACATGTTCTCCCTCTAGCAGGTGCAGTGATATGACGTCACTGTGGCTGCTGGAGGGAAATGTGTGAGGGGGCGGCGGCGGCCCGACAGGTGCCGAGCGCGGTCCGGGGAGATGCGGCGGAGCTGTGGGCGGGCAGGGCGGGGCAGGTGATTCGTTCATTCGATCGGGCGGGCGGCCGGCCGCGGGGTGCCACCGGCGCCCTTAAGCTGTTGGCGCCCCATGCGGTCGCCCGGCCCGCCCGCCTCTAGAAACGGCACTGGGTTAAAGCGGCCCTGAGCCCACCACACAAAGTACTCAGCAAGGAGAGATCCTGTGACCTCTGTCTTAGAAGGGAGGGAGAGAACAGAGGAGTGGAGACAGAGTGGACAAGGAAGTCAGTATTTTCTGCAGCTTCAGGGAGTCAGGATGTGCTGCAGACAAACAGCCCAATTCATGTAATGAAAACCTATTACAAACAAGCTAAGATTAGATTGAACAGGGTTAAATGTTTATTAACTGAAGTTCCCCTTTAAACTCTTTGTCTTGCGATGAGGTATCCCTGGCTTCTATGTTAAGGGGCAACAACTGGTCTGAGAGGGTTTCTGGCTGCTATGTAGGATATATCACCCCATACAGTAGTAAACCAAGCCTTGAAGTCCATGCTGTGCAGTTGGTTTATCTTTCAGATACACTTACACCTTCATTGGAGTCCATCTGTGGTAAATTGAGTTGACTGGACAGGATTTAGACACATCCTTGTCTATATAAGGCTTACAGAAAAGTTGACATGATGCATGTTTTTTGAAGCTGGAACAACTTTTTTTTGTTTTTTTTTTACTATTTTTTGGGTGCTGGATTTCTTGGATTTATTTATGGACAGTGGTTTGGCCTGCTTTGAACAAGCACACAGACTGTTTGCTATTTGCTGCCCCATTGTGGTCTTGTGTACTGTGTGCTGCTCTCTCACTCTGTCTGTTCTTAAAGGGGTTGTCAAGGAAAAATATATAATATATATTTTTTTTCAAATCAACTGGTGTCAGAAAGTTATATAGATTTGTAATTTACTTCTATTAAAAAATCTCATCTTCCCATACTTATAAGCTACTATATATCCTGTAGGAAGTGTTTTATTTACATTCTGACAGTGCTCTCTGCTGACACCTCTGTCCTTGACAGGAACTGTCCAGAACAGTAGCAAATCCCCATAGAAAACCTCTCCTGCTCAGGACAGTTCCTGTCTCAGCCAGAGACGTCAGCAGAGAGCAGTAAATTACTAGTAAATTACAAATCATAACTTTCTGACACCAGTTGATTTTGAAAGAAATTATTTTTTTTTTTCACTGGACAACCTCTTTAACACTACTGTGGCTTTCAGCTCTGAATGCCCTCTGCCCCCCCCCCCCAACTTCCAGCTTCTCTCTTTTCCTTCTGCAGTACCACCCAGCACCTCTAGAAGCCGTGCACAGCAACTGACTTCCCCTGCCAGTGAGGTATGCTCCCTGCCGCCCAAAGCTATCTTGCTGCCCTCCTATACATCCTGCTCAATAATCATCCCTACAGTGAAGCATGGTGGTACGCTGGGCTTTAGACTGGCCTGAAACAAGGAAGTGACCCTAAGGACACAGCCTGGACAACATGCAGCCATTCGTATGATCCGTGCCGCGACCCGCACCACGAAAAAATAGGACATGTCCGAGTGTGGATTGCGGCAGGGATCACCCCCCCCTGCCACCCGGCAGCAGAGATAACAGGAGAGCATGATGTGCCCTCCTGTCATCACACTCACTACTCACCTACTCCGCTGTGCTGACCACCTTCATGTTCACCAGAAGTGGCCTGGACTATGCTGCCTCCTTCTCCCAGTGAGTACGTGTAGCCTGTCAGCACGGGGGAATTGGTAAGTAGAAGATGCGATGACAGGAGAGCACATCATGGTCTGCAGCCGGGGATGGGTAAGGGGAATCCGTACTCGGCAGCAGCAGAGCTCCGGCTAGGTGATCCGTGCCGTGATCCTCCCCTGGATCGCGGCACGGATTGTGGGAATAAGGCCTAAATGGTCTGAATACTTCTGTTAATAAAGTAGCAAATATTTCTAGCATTGTGTTCTCTGTTATTACCCTGTTATTATAGGATTGTGAGTGCAGAATAATGGGGAAAACTGTTCTTTCAATTTTAGCACAAGTCCAAGACATAGCAAAATGTTTTAAACTAAAATGATCAGTAAATGTTCTGAATACATTGTACGTGGTTTTTGAATAATATTCAGAAACTTTAATAATGAAACACACTGATACAAAACTAAAGTAGTTTTTGACTTTGTTCTTAAAGAGTCCCAGGGACTCTACATACTTTGCACTGCATTAAGTGAGTTAAAAAAAAAAGTTTCATAATCTTTTTTTTCCCCACCCACATAAAATTTTACAGCAATTTTTTTAAATGAAAAAAAAAAAAACCACAAGTCCCATCAATTAGCAGGAAGTGTTTTGCATGAATAGTACTGTGTAATTTCCTTTACTGTCTGTTACTGGTCTGTAATAGGCAGAGGTGGAGCTGCAATCACTTTGCTCTATTTCATCCATTACTTTCTGCAAACCAAACTCTTCCTTTGCTTCTTTTTCATTACAATGAATGGAATCTACAGAATTTCAAGCGTCCAGTTGTTCTACTTGTGTCCCCAAGATGACGCCTCAGGGACTATGGCTATGCGGAAGCATTTAACATACTGTATAGATGTGTGGTGTTGAGCCTTCTTAGTACGCCCACTGCCTGCAAGCTTCAGATCTTTTGCATCTAATGGTCATGATTTTAATAAGTTGTGGTAATACTTTTTATCTAGTACTGTCAGGCTCGTTTCACATTGTGTATAGCAGTGCTCAGAATAGGTCCCCTTTCTGAATAGCTTGTCCTTTATATTGCTGCTCATTCTGAGTATTTTAGTCCAGTGTGTGGTCCTACTCAGTGACTGATAGCTGGGTATAACTAAGTGTACATACAGAGAGCTGTCAGTCTCTGGTTAGCGTTGTCTAATGGCCCTATTCCACGGGTCGTTTTAGAGGAGCAAACGAGCGCTATTAGCGCTCGTTTGCTCCTCGTTCCCCGCTCGCTGCCACCGCTATTCAACGCGGCTGCAGCGAGCGGGTGAGTGCGGGAAGGGCGGCAGGGAGCTGCGGGGGGGCTGCCCGGGGGATCGCTGATCGTCCGGGCAGCCCATAGGATATAGCAGCTCTGCTGCCGATGCTCCTATTCAACGGAGCGACGGCAGCAGATCGCTGCTATATCAGTCGCTTGTTTTTCAACATGTTGAAAAACAAGCGACTGCAACGATCAGCCGACATGAACGATGTCGGCTGATCGTTGCACTCTATTCCACGGAACGATTATCGTCCGTAGCGGTCGATATTGTCCGAAAACGAACGATAATCGTTCCGTGGAATAGGGCCATAAGGTTGCCTGAAAGGTTCCCTTTCAGGGTGCGTTCACACGTACAGGATCCGCAGCAGATCTGCAGCAGATTTCACGGTGCAAATTTGATGCTGTGTTCAGTTATTTAGATGAAATACGCTGCGGATCTGATATGTGTGAACGGGGAAAAAAGTTCTTTTACACATACAGGATCTGAAGCGGATTTGATGCTGTGTTTAGTTATTTAGATCAAGTCTGCTGCGGATCCGCAGCATAAAATCCACTGCGATATGGTGTGTGTGTGAAGCTACACCTAGGGTAGCTTCACACGTCCTGGATCGCAGCGAAATCTGCTGTGATTCCCGGTACTGTCATTTTCTATGTCTCGCAGCAGATTTCTATGGCTTGCAGCCTGAACTTCTTTGAATTAGGACCTTGAAGGGCAGTACACCTGTGCATTAGCCACTGACTGGTGTGGCTCAGTGCGTGGCTTATTTATACATGGGTCAGCTAGGCTATCAGTGTGTGTTTAAAAAAAAGTGGTTGCGTCAGGTAGGCCATCAGTGTGTGTTTAAAGGGAAAAAGGGTGCTGTAGTAAGCCATCAGTGCTTTGAAAATACAAGTTAAATACAAGTGTTGGAAAAGTTAGGGCATCAAACTCTTAAAGGACAAGTGCCATGAAAAACTTTTTCCCAGTAATTGAAGCACATTACAAAGTTATATAACTCTGTAATGTGCTTCAATCACCTATCTGCCTCCCTTCCCTGTCTTTTCCCCCCTCCACCCCCCACCAGGAAGTGTCCTGACTCACACAGACCTGATTACTGCCGTCACTGTCACCAAGCTCTTCTCTCAGCTCCTTCTCCTGTTACACTAGCCTCCCCCCTCCCCTGCCTTGTCAGGTGACAGGCTTGCTCAGCTCCCATTGGCTGAACAACTGCAAGCCATCACTTGTCACATCTCACTTGCTTATCTTCCCTCTGACTCCGGCACATAGGCAGCTCCCCCCTCCCCTCATACCCTCTCTCCTGCTGCCGTGGACTCAGTGAAGGAGTCATGTGACTAGAGAAGATAAGCTGAGCAAGCAGAGTCACCTGACAAGGAGGGGAGGGGGGGCTGGTGTAACAGGACCTAGAGCAGCCCTCCTGCTGATGACTCATCCTCACAAGAAGGAGCTGCCTGGTGACGGTGACGACCGTAATCATGTTTGTGTGAGTTAGGACACTTCCTGGTGTTTAATTTGTTTAAGTTTTTCATGGCACTTGTCCTTTAAGTCTCTACATTTGATTACTGATGGTTGAAGAATTGGGTGCAGTTCTAGGGAGTCCTGGCAAACATGGATATAACCATAGGCATGCTCTAGTTGCTGCAGTTCGGCCATCAGTGCGTGGTAAATAGATACATTCAATTGAAAAACAACAAAGAAAGAGGGAGCTCTACTAAATGTCAATGGGGGTGCAGCTTGGTGTCCAAATATATTAAACCACCAAAAGAAGAAAAAAAGCTGAACACCATGATAGCGCACACCTCCAAAATAGAATATATAATCAAATTTTATTGATACATTATTTCAAACAACACCAAAAACAAACAAAGAAACACCATAGCAGACATGATTAAAAACAATTAAAAAAACATATAGGTATATAAGCAATCCAAGGAGTGAGAGGATATGATAGCCCTCTCACTAACTCAGGTTAACACCGGAACAAACTATCTCATCTCATGGTCAAAACCAACATGTATGGACAATTTAACTTATTGTGCAATAAAATATATAAACTAGCGTCACATAATTCATATAATATGATGTAATATTACAACCGTGTAAAACAGAACCCAAATATCACAGATAATGCAATAAAACCCTCTATTAGTGTATAGAATCTATCACAAAAATATAAGAGAGCAATGAAATAGAATAAAGTGCTGTCCTATAAAGTGCTCAAGTGCCAAAAAATAGAAAAAATTATTATGATACGCCAGAAAAATAAGCACAGATGACAAAACAATTATAGTCTGATCACCCTATGACCATGAGAACCGGTGTCCTGACTGAGACCCAACGCGTGTCGTCACCGCAGTGACTTCATTAGTGGTAGGCATCACGCCGCAGTGACTTCATCAGTGGTAGGCAAAACAGTGTCGCCTTTTAGGCTCCAACTCCTCCTCACCCCTTAATAGCATTAACCCCTCCTCACCCTCTTGCAAATCTTCAAAATGGTATGAGTCCCAGGTCATGGAGCAATCACTATTGCTTTGATGACTCTGCTCCCATTGAGTTAGTGGTCCATCTACCTGCTCTAGTTGAAGACCTGCAATGCACTGATGCCCAGGTCCCTATTTGCCACTAGGCACCCGCGGTCCGGTGCCTAGGGGGGCGCCCCACGGGGAACAAATTTTTTTTTTTATTGCAAAAAATATATATTTTTCACCCCTGCCGCCATAGGCACCGGACCACGGGTGCCTAGTCCCGTGGTCCGGTGCCTACGGCGGCAGGGGTGAACCCCCTTCCGGCCTGTGATAGAGGCAGTGTGTGCCGGAAGCTTACCGGACCCGAAGCTGCATTGCGGGCGGACCTGCCCGGCCTACCTCACCTGCCTCTGCTCCCCGGCCACTCCCTCTTTCCCCAGCCTCTCCTCCTGCACCCCCAGCCTCTCCCCTAGCACCCCCCCCAGCCTCTCCTCCTACACCCTCATGCCTCTCCTCCTGCACCCTCCAGCGGCTCCCCCAGCCTCTCCTCCTGAACCCCTCTGCCTCTCCTCCTGCAACCCCCAGCCTCTCCCCTGCACCCCTCAGCCTCTCCTCCTGCACCCTCCAGCCTCTCCTCCTGCACCCCCCAGCCTCTCCCCTAGCACCCCCCCAGCCTCTCCTCCTACACCCCCCAGCCGCTCCCCCAGCCTCTCCTTCTGCACCCCCTGCCTCTCCCCTAGAACCCCCCCTGCCTCTGTCTGCACCCCTCTGCCTCTCCTCCTGCAACCCCCAGCCTCCCCCCTGCACCCCCACGCCTCTCCTCCTGCACCCTCCAGCCTCTCCTCCTGCACCCCCCCAGCTGCTCTCCCTGCCCCCCAGCTTCTCCCCCTGCCCCATCTGCTCCTCCGCCTGTCCCCACTGCTGCTCCCCCTGCCCTCCCAGCTTCTCCCTTGCCCCCCAGCTGCTCTCCCTTCCCCCATCTTGTCCTGCCCCCTTCTGCTCCCCCTGCCACCCCAGCTGCCTCATCTTCTCCCAGCCACCCTAGCTGCTCCCCCTGCCACCCCTAGCTGCTCCCCCTCACCGTCACCCCGGCTGCCCGCCTGCAGACGAGTTTTGGTCGGAGAAGTCTTCATGATGGCTGTGCCAGATGGAGAAGAAAGCAAAAAAGTGAGCGACGCCAATCGGAGAAGACGTCACCTGTGAGTAACTGCACTGTTATCGCTTCTATAGTGTGCAGAGCCTGTGTACCATTGGGTCAGTGTATTGTTTGCGGTAGTGTACTTACACAGCCCCGCGGTCACTACAGTACACTAGCGCAAACTTTTAAACTAGGACCCAACTACAACAGCTGCAGGCACTACAACTCCCAGCATATGCTGAGGGCTGCAGACTGTCAGTACATGCTTGGAGTTGTAGCGCCTGCAGCTGTTGTAGTAGGGTCCTATACACTGGATGCTTTGTGGGAGATCAGAATACATAGATCTGTGGGGGCTCAGTGCAGGGACGTGATCCCAGAACAGCACTAATAGGGGATGGAACAAAAACATCTCCCCCCCCCCCCCCCCCTTATCAGTGATGTTCTGGGTCACTTCCCTTCACTGAGCCCCCACAGATCTATGTATTCTTATATGCCACAAAGCATCCAGTGTATAATGCACCATGGGCCCAACTACAACGGCTGCAGGCACTACAACTCCCAGCATGTACTGACAGTCTGCAGCCCTCAGGATATGCTGGGAGTTGTAGTACAGTGTAGACAGATGTATTGCTGGAGCTTTAGTGCTGATGGTTGTCACCCACAGATTGCAGCCACCAGGAGACTCTGCACACAGTGATTTATTATAGGGTTGTCTTCTCAGAGACTACAACTCCCAGCATACCCTGAGAGCTGTATAAATAGAGGGGGTTCTGAGAGTTTTAGTTCGACTGAAAAAGGGATTTGTCACAGATACAGATTAATCCAGGATAGGACGGGGTCAGCGTGTCGTGTCTCACTGGTTCTTTATTGGTGGGCCCTAAGGATCATTTCCTCTGGTGGGCCCCAGGTACCCCAGTCTGACACTGGACAGAAGCGGTCCCCAAACTAAGATGTCCCTGGCCTCCTTCCTTCCTTCATCACGTCTGTTTGATGAGAAGAGCGGGCATCAAGCAGAGCGGCACACAAGTGCCAGGGTATATATCATGCGTGCAAAGTCCCTAGGGCAGCATGAACTCTAAATACAGGCCTGCTGATGCCTAACCACTTCTGATGGAGGATGAGGACGTGGCAAGGGTAGTGCAAATGGGCAGGGGACCATCACCGCACATCTCTGATGATGATTGCCAATCGCTGAGACTTTCAGCAGTACGGAGACAGCAGTGCAGGGCAGTGGAGAGGACTGGGTAGAAGATGATGTGTGGGGTGATGACTAGATCCTGGATAAATACAGTAACAGGCTGCATGTTGCCTTGGTCTGCCCAAACAGGAAGAAATCTATCATAGCTAGTGGTGCAGGGAGAAGCCCCTGGGAACCACCTGATGACTCCTTGTTCAGCGAGCAATAAGGAAATAATAGGGTTCCCCTATACAGTGAACAGTCAGCTGAACCCACTTTTTCGTAGAAGATATGGTGCAAAAAATTGTTAAATCATTCAAATGTAATCGATAATCTTCTGGTGTAAACGCGGCAGCGTCCAAACTATGAACAGAAATTTGTTTGTATGTGGTTGATCCCAAGATTCTCAAGTTCTTCAGTGTAAACGCTCATCGTTCTCGCTATATATGAATGCAATGAATATATAAAAACGCAATTACATTTGCATTAACGGCTTTTCATAACGATTTACCTTCTCGTCTAATGCTGCGTTTGTACGAAGCGATAAATCGCCCAATCGATCGTTTAATGATTTTGAAGCAACGATTTGGTTTTTATAACGATCAGCGTTTAGACGAATAAATCGTTAGAAAAATCGTTATTGCGATCGTTTTTAAGATCGCTTAAGCGCATCTTTCACATAGGGTGAATCTTTGAAACACTGTTTACACGAAGCGATCTGTGAATTTTTAGCGAACGACTATTTGAGAACATGTTGAAAGATGAAAATGAACGATTTCTCGCTCGTCACTTGATCGTTTGCTGTTTACACTGTACGATTGTTGCTCGAATGTGATCCTTGTTGCGAAAATGTGAATGATCATCGTTCCGTGTAAATGCAGCATAAATGCCTGTAGTTTTAAAGTAAAAATCCTCACTTGTTCTTCGCCAAACGAGTGATAAAGCGATTTATCTGTATGTGTAAAAGGCCCCTAGCTGTGTATGGGGGGGGGGTCCTGACAGAAGAGGCCAGGGACACAAGGGTTGGCATAGAGGACTGACTGCTTGCTCCTTTCATCTTGAGATAAGCCAGCACCTAGGTGTCAGCTAATTGGAGGTGTATGAGCCTTTAGTCAGTGACCAACCAGGTGACCTTTAGCAAAGGCTTCTGGCAGGTTCTTTTCTAGTAACCGGGTGCCTTGTCATTGGGGTCCCCCTCCCCTGGAGGTGTGACAGGTCAGGGAGTGACAGCGCTGCCCCAGCTTCCTGCTGTGCCGGGGGAGGCGGCAGGTCACGTGGGACGCGCGTCACCGCTCGCATCGCTGGTATTTTAGGGACTTTCCTGAAGCTCCAACTTTCCTGGGGCCCTTCCCCTCCCTTTGTGCTGCTCCCTGTACACACAGCCCGGCCGCCCTCTCCTCCCTCTGCTGCTGCTGCTGGTTTTCCCCTGTAGTTTTCCTCAGAAGCGCAGTCTGGCTGCTCTGCCGTCACAGAGTCGTCATTGTCGCCCGGGCGGCTTGTATTGGCGCAGTGGAGGACGTGCTAGGTGGTCACCCTGTGAGGAGTGCTCTGTGCTGGACACTGGCAGGAGAGAAGCCATTGCATCATGTCTGGCTTTAAAATGGAACCCTATGATCCCGTGAGTATTGGGGTGACATTGTTTACTTGCAGCAGCGCGTAGGACTACAACTCCCAGCAGCTGGAGCTACAGCATGTAGGCTAGTGCTCTCCGACCTGTGCATGTGGCTTGGAGGTCAGGTTGGAAATGTAGTTTTGTCACAGGCAGAGAGCCACAGGTTGGGGTCAGCTTACTGTCACAACTTGCAGGGAATTGTCTGATCACTGACTGACACCATGTAACTCTTTCATAGACCAGTTATATATAGCGTCTTATGCTGCTAGAGCAGTACTCTGGGGGGGACCAGTGCGGAAGGAAAATGGGGCACAGTAGCAAGTCACATTTCATTGTGTTGAGGCTTGATCGTGGCCACTGGTTCTTTATTTGCTTATCGGTGGCCACTAGCTTTCTGTGCTGATCGGTGGCCGCTGGCTCTCTTCGTGCTGATCGGTGGCCACTGGCTCTTTATTTGCTGATCGGTGGCCACTAGCTTTCTGTGCTGATCGGTGGCCGCTGGCTCTCTACATGCTGATCGGTGGCCGCTGGCTTTCTATTAGCTGATCGGTGGCCACTGGCTCTTTATTTGCTGATCGGTGGCCACTAGCTTTCTACGTGCTGATCGTGGCCACTGGCTCTCTATGTGCTGGTTGGTGACCACTGGCTCTCTATGTGCTGATCGGTGGCCGCTGGCTTTCTATTAGCTGATCGGTGGCCACTGGCTCTTTATTTGCTGATCGGTGGCCACTAGCTTTCTACGTGCTGATCGTGGCCACTGGCTCTCTATGTGCTGGTTGGTGACCACTGGCTCTCTATGTGCTGATCGGTGACCACTGGCTCTCTATGTGCTGATCGGTGGCCGCTGGCTCTCTACGTGCTGGTCGGTGGCTGCTGGCTCTCTATTTGCTGATCGGTGGCCACTGGCTTTCTATGTGCTGATCGGTGGCCGCTGGCTCTCTACGTGCTGATCGGTGGCCGCTGGCTCTCTACGTGCTGATCGGTGGCCGCTGGCTCTCTACGTGCTGATCGGTGGCCGCTGGCTCTCTACGTGCTGATTGGTGGCCGCTGGCTCTATACGTGCTGATCGGTGGCCGCTGGGTTTCTATTTGCATTCATTTCCATGAGACTGTCCTGTGTGGCTTGTGTGTACCCACACCACCTGCCGGCTGGAAATCCCGGGATTCCTGACATTGGCACACGACATTTCCGGAATGTGGCACATGCCATGGCAGAGTGAAGCAGCTGACGTGTATGCTATATGACTGTAAGAAAAAACATACAGTCCACCAGTGCGGCTGGGGTCCGTATATATGTGCATTATGTCACCCGCTGTGAAATGATCAAAAACAAACAGTAAAGTTGCCCTTGTCGCCCATAGCAACCAGTCAGAGCTCCGCTTTAATGTTATTCCTATGTGTGTGGGTCCCCCAGCTGGGCCCTGTGAAGGTGTCCTGGCATATCTCCTCCTGTGAGGTGTGGGCTGCAGCCTTCATGGACTTGTTTTTCCTGCACATCCCACAGATACCTGATCAGATTGGGATCTGGGGAATCTGGAGAACCCCCTCAGGTCTTTGCCATGTTCCTCGGACCATCCCTGAGTGATGTTTGTAGTGTGGCAGTGAGTATTACCCCGCTGAGGGAGGCTACTGCCTCTAGTGGGAACACCATGACCTCTTTGTTGCTAACAGTAACCAATCAGAGCTCAGCTTTTATGTCACAATGGACACAATGAAAGCTGAGCTGTGATTGGTTACTAAGGACAATAAACAGATTTGTTACTGGATGTTTTTTGATTATATCCCTCATTAACATCAAGAAATGACAGTTCACCTGCGGCCTGATATATCCCACCCCTTAACAGGTGACATGGTCACTGGATAACCAATGTCATTCATTTCACCTGTCAGTGCTATTAGGCTGCTTTCCCACATGACTCCATGTGTTCACCAATAGCCTGTGGTATACTCAGTGGAGTAGTGTGGAGGTCGTACTATTTCATCCAGGCAGTCAGCACCTTATAAGTTTTGAATTGAGGCCAAATTGACACACTTCTCGCCTCCCTCTGATATATATGAATGTATGGATCCATCTACTGCAGGCAGTGGGATGTGACCCAGCGTTTCTGATAAAGGGAAGTTACTGAACACTGCTAAAAGTGCTGTGAAACCAGCCTTAAAGGGGTTTTCCGGTTTTATGTAATAAAAGCATAAAGGGGTTTTCCCACCTGAACTCTGTACACATCAATAGCATGCACACTTGTTTGCTACTGTATCTCCTATATGGGGAATGGTGAGAGTCTGCAGGTGCCCAGCCACCTCTTCTGTAGACACAAGGACACCATAAACATATAGCTGATTTCACCCACCTAAATCTTTACCTGCTGTCTCCATTTATCTTTATATGAAGAACATGATGGACCTGTCTTTTCATTAGCCTTACTGACAATGTAACTATAAGCTGAAAGCCAGCACAGACTAGTGGATCGATACACCGATTTGTGCCTACAGTGTAGACAGTCGACTGATACAGCTATTAATACATTGTAGTGAACTACATGGACAGTGTTAGGCTTGTGTTTAGTGATTTCCTGTACCACTGTGGCAAACCATCAGCTGTGAGAAGTATTATGACTATGTATTACGTATTACCACTACGTCTGGATGTTCTCAGAATTGGCCATACATTATTTCCTACAATGAAAGGAAGTTTTTGCAACCTTTTTTTTTTTGCATTTTTTTATTGGTTCTCTGTATCTAAAATTGAAAGTATAACAATGCTGTTAATAGTTTTAGGTAAAAATCCCCTATTTTTTTTATTTTTGTATGTCTACAGCTCCTACTGTGTGGTCTGACCCTGCAGTCATTTTGCCTTCTATCTGATACTTACTGCCAAATGTATGTTAGTAAGAGGGAAGATGAAAAAGTATGACTGTGACTACATAGGGTTTGTTTGTGGTCTGTTACTATGGAGACACATAGACCTGTATAGATGCTGTGGGTACAAACTGGTTCTCCCTGGGCCAATGCATTGTTGCTGGGACTTATGGCAACATTGGATGACTATTGATAATTGCACAGGGGTGTGGTTTCAGCTGCATGTGGGGACTGCAAATGGGAGACGCAGCCTAATGGTGCGTTTACACGGAACGATTATCGTTCGAATTTTCACAATAACTATCGCATTTGAGCGATAATCGGCTTGTATAAACACAGCGAACGACCAAAGAAAGAGCGAAAAATTGTTCATTTTGATCTTTCAACATGTTCTCAAACAGTCGTTGGTTGTTCGCTACAAATTTGCAGATTGCTTCATGTAAAGAGTCTTTCAGAGATTCACCCTATGTGTGAGATGAGCTTAAGCGGTCTTAAAAACAATCGCAATAACGATTTTTCTAATGATTTCCTTACGAATTTTCTAACGATTTTTCTAACGATTTATTCGTCTAAATGCTGATAGTTATAAAAACCAAATCGTTGCTTCACAATCCTTAAACGATCGTTTGGGAAAATTATTTCGATTTGTCGCTTGATCGTTTGCTGTGTTTACACAGACCGATTATCGCTCAAATGTGATCGCAAATGCGAAAATTTGAACGATAATCGTTCCGTGTAAACGCAGCATAAGTTAGCACACTTTGAGAAAAATAAACGATTAAAGGGGTTGTTCACCAAATTTTCTTTCAAATCAACTGGTGCCATAAAGTGCCAGAGATTTGTAATTCACTTCTATTAAAAAATCTTAAGTCTTCCAGTACTTATCAGCTGCTGTGTGTCCTGCAGGAAGTGGTGTTTTCTTTCCTGTCTGACACAGTGCTCTCTGTTGCCTCCTCTGTCCATGTCAGGAACTGTCCAGAGCAGCAGCAAATCCCCATAGAAAACCTCTCCTGCTCTGCAGACTGGAAATAATACAACTTCCTGCTGGGCATACAGCAGCTGATAAGTACTGGAAGGCTTGAGATTTTTTTAATAGAAGTAAATTACAAATCTCTGGCACTTTATGGCAGCAGTTGATTTGAAAGAAAAAAATTTTTGGTGTACAAAAAATTACCACAATGAAAGTATTAACTACTGCAATTAAATGATGCATTAATGCACTGAAATTGGGGACAATTTATCAAAGTGTGTTAAATATAGACTGGTGTAAACTGCCCATAGCAGCCAATCACAGCTCAGCTGTCAGCTCTGGTAAAACAAAAGCTGAGCTGTGATTGGTTGCTGTGGGCAGTTTACACCAGTCTGTATTTTACACCCTTTGATAAATGTGGGCCAATATGTCTGCAATTGTGTCTAAATTGACTGAGCTTTGTCATGTGATCAGTATTGCTGGGCTTTATCAGATCATTTATGACAAGAAGAACACCTGTGATGAAGCCTGGTAATAATAATCACATAGCAAGGCCATTTCCCCACATATCAGTCCCCGTCTGCGGCTGAAAGCCCTCCTTGTTCAGCCATCAATAGCTGCGCAATGTTGGCAATAATTCAAGCAACATCATCAGGTTATGGGTGAAGAAATAGGGGCATTGTTTTAGCCGCATTCAGGATTGCAAAAGTAGGAATGTGGCCCAATGCTCAGACAGCCAATGTAGGCAAGGTTACACGGATTACATGATCAGAATAGCTTCAACTGTCTAAACAAAAAAAAAACTCAACCTTACCACTAGTTCTTCTACTTACCTTTTCCATGATGTGCATTCATAGAATTGTATGTCTGGGATTGTCTGGGAGTTTCTGGCACAGTCACTGATCATGGAGAACACCGCAGCCCGTTCAGTGTTTACTTGCAGTTGTTGTACTTTTAGTAGATATGCACCACTCACTTGATTGGTGGGGGTACTGGGGGTCAGACCCTGATCAGTCTGAAATTCATGGCTGATAAATAACTTTTAAGGCATGATAATCCAGGATTTGAAAAACACAGCTGCTTTCTTCTAGTGCCACACTTGCCCTCAGTTTGTGTGCGGTATTGCAGCACAGTTTCATTTAAAGTGAATGTACCATCAGGCCCGGGCTAAAGCACTGGAGGTGGGCTGACCCACCCCCAGTGGGAGGAAACCCCAGCCCCTCTATGAAGCGATTGCTCCTGGCTGCTATTAGCCGAGACAGCCTGATCACCGCACCTGCTAAATAACCATTTAAATGCTGACAGCTGAATTTAAATGGCAGTAAAAACACATCAACAGTTGGCTAGTGGGGTGATTAACCTCTTCTGATGCGATCAGTAAAGGCTGATCAAGTATACAGTACCTGCCGGGCCTCTCATGCTCTGTCCCTAATCCTGGCTCGGCAGTTTACTGCGGGCTTTACCAGCTCGTAGTAATCGAACACTGATTGCATGAATCAATGCAGTACATTTGTACTGCATTGAGAAGCCCCCTAGGGGGGACTACAAATTATGTTGATAAAAAAGAAAAAGTTTTAAATAAATATATTTTCTGTCACCACATGAGGAATTGCCCAAACTATTAAAATATTATGTTTCTGATCTTGTACAGTAAATAGCATAACTGCAATTCTTGGTCACATCAAAACCAGAAACATTTTAATTAAAAAGTTAGTAAAAAGACGCATATACACAAGCAAGCTACCGATAGAAAGTACAGGTCACAAGGCAAAAATGATGCCACAGATAGACTCATAAATCAAAAAATAAAAGAAAAAACATTGTAAACATAAAACCCGAAATGATTTTTTTTTTTAATCCCGGTTTCACAGAACAAATATTTTTTCCCCGGTTTCACAGCATATTTTATGGAAAATGCTTAGTTTGTCATTGCAAAGTACAAATTGGTGTCTCAAAAAAATAAGAGCTCATTTGAGTTTGTAGGTGAAAAAATGAAAGCACTATGGCCTTTTAATCACATGGAGGAAGAAACAGAAGTGCAAAAATGAAAATTGTCTCAATCCTTAAAGGGTAAAGTGAATGGGGAGAGTTGTTACAACACACAAACTTGGGGTACTATTTTGTTTTTCTAATCCTGGATATTCCCTGTGAACCTAACAGCTGGAACTACTATAAGATAAAGAAACAACCGTGTAAATCCCCTGTTGCTCCAATGCTGATGCTTAGGTGCTCCCCGCCAGTCATTGGTTATTTTCCTGCAGTGATGATGGGCCATACATTCATGTGACTGCCACAGCCACTAGCTGGCTTCAGTGGCGATCCTGTAAATACCTTTTACCAACAAATATTGATATTCTGTATTAGGATGCATTGCAGCAAACAGGAAAGGAGAGTGATTGGTGCTTCTTTTGCTGAGTATACAGAATATTACTAAGAGTGGATGTAGCAATAAGAATCGCTCCGCTATAGGAGTGAATTCACATATGCTGGGTTTGTGCATGTACAGTTTGCAGCAGATTACAGTACCAACCATCTGGATTTCCCTGCAGATCCTTTGCAGATATGCTAAACAGGATTGTATTAATATTCTGCTATTGTACAGTGCTTGCTGTAAGTGAGTGGCAACAAAGTGTATTCCAGAGTTGCCAAACTTTGCATGAAAATAATTGTTTACAGGAAACTGGAAAAACCCTTTGAGAACACAGAGGTTCATTTGGCGTTCATTCAGCTGCACCCTGGGCTGTTACTGATGTTGTGCAATGCATGCATGTACTTCTATGAGAGTGCGATAAACTGAGCTCTGCCTGCAGGGGCTTGTCCAGGACTGCATTAAGCTGTTTGTCCATGCACAAGAAAACATAACCTACTTACCAATCATTTTTGTCAGCAAAAGGCAAGACTCTGTAGCTTAGGCTAGTTACACACCAGGTTCAGACTGCTTGTCACTTGTATACATTGGGATACCGACAAAAAAGTAAGGAAACATATACCATCTTACAAGCATAATACAGGTATTTTTAATCTACGATGCTGTCAATTGTATTCATTACCTTCATATTTGGGACAGGATTTGCGACTGTAATGTTGCACCTGTACTATTTGTGAGAATTCAGGTTAAAGGGGTAGTGCGGCGCTAAACAATTATTCACAAAATAACACACATTACAAAGTTATACAACTTTGTAATGTATGTTATGTATGTGAATGGCCCCCTTCACCATGTTTCCCCCCACCCATGCTAGACTCGAAGAGTGGTGCATTATACTCACTGCATCTCGTGTCGACCCCCGTCTGCCATCTTGGGACAATGACGTAGTCTTCGGGAGGCTGGCCAAACCGCTCCATCCGTCCCAGTTATGCTCAGCCAATCGCGGCTGAGGTGCTGCTGATGCGGGGGGGGGGGGGGGGGACACGAGATGCGGTGAGTATAATGCACCACACTTCCGGGTCTAGCGTGGGTGGGGGGGAAGCACGGGGAAGGGGGCCATTCACATACCTAACATACTTTACAAAGTTGTATAACTTTGTAATGTGTGTTATTTTGTGAATAATTGTTTAGCGCCGCACTACCCCTTTAAGGGGTTGTCCAGCGAAAATCAGCGAAAGTTATATAGATTTGTAATTAACTTCTATTAAAAAAAAATCTCAAGTCTTCCCATACTTATCAGCTGCTGTATGTCCTGCATGAAATGTTTTTTTTTTATTTCAGTCTGACACAGTGCTCTCTGCTGCCATCTCTGGTCGAGACAGGAATTCTGTCTCGTTTTTTTTTTTTTTTTTTTTTTTTTTTTTTTTATGAATCTCCATAGAAAACCTCTCCTGCTCTGGACAGTTCCTGAAGTAAATTACAAATCTGTCTGACACCAGTTGATTTGAAAGAAAAAGATTTTCGCTGGCTAAACCCTTTAAGGGTTATGTGCCAACTGTGTATCATGCATAAAGCTGCAGACAGGGAGGTATAACAAATAATAACTTTCTCTTAGTGCCCTATTACACAGTCCGATCTGGGGGAGCAAGAGAGCGCCAATCTGTCAGATCAGCGTTTGCTTGCTGCCGGTGCTATTAACACACTGACATTAAGCGGGGAAGCCCATAGGAGATAGCAGGGTCCTATTACAAGGAGCGACAGCAAGCAGACAGTCGCTATTGTTCTAAATTTTTTCAACAAGTTGAAAGGCAAGGATCGGCTTGTCGTTGCCTTTTACCAGGAGCTATTACACCAAATGATTGTCTGCTGTAAGGGCTCGTTCCCACTGAGCAAAAGCAGCTGAATTTCTGCGCTGAATCAGCGCTGAAATTTCAGCCGTTAAAATAGGTGCAGAGCTAATTTCCATTGTGTTGAATGGAAATTCTGCTCTGCAGTTCACACAGTGGAATTTCCGCACTGAACTAATCCGCTTTCCGCCAGAAGAATGAACATGTTCATTCTTCCGCTAGCGGAAGCCTATACAAATCAATGGGGCTCTGATTTTCTGTTTCAGCGCGGAATACAAGCGTAATACAAGCAGAAATTACTCGCTGAATCAGCGCGGAAATGGGGAAAAGGGGGGGAGGAGGATTCTAGTATATATTCTGGTATAGTCTAGTTTACTCACCAAATACTCGCTGAATTTCAGCGCTGAATGCATGCGGATTCAGCGCGGATTCCTCGAGTATTCCGCGCTGAATTTGTCAAGAGCTGATTACGAGCTGAACACTTTCCTAGCAGAATACGCAGGGATTCTGCTTACATTCTGCTTATATTCTGCTCGGAATTCAGCGTCAGTTGATTTCAGGCGGAAATATTTCCTTGCGTAATCCGCTCCTTTTGCTCTGTGTGAACGTAGCCTAAATCGCTTGGTGTAATGGGTCCCTAAGTGTCCTTTTACACACACAGATACCTGACAGATTTTTTAAGCCAAAACCAGAAACAGACTATAAACAGAGAACAGGTCATAAAAGTAAAGACTGAGATCTCTTCTCTTTTCAAATCCATTCCTGGTTTTGGCATAAAAAATCTGTCAGATACCTGTGTGTGTAAAAGGACCCTAAGCTGATGGCTTTGTGCAAAAGTTCTGATCCTGTAATGATCTCCCCCTGATCTCTACACATGCTGAACATCCATGTGTTATGACTGAGGGGATTCTCTACTAAGGAAAAAGGGTTGGGAATTGAATCCAGCATTCCCGATCCTACTTTCCCCCAACATCATCTGTAGAGGTAGAGTCGAGAGACCCCTGTACAAATTTGATGGTGAGCTGAACCCACCACCGAAAATTACTGATTTGGCTTGCTTGTGTATGGGGGCCTAAAGATGTGAATGGTTCTTCCCCCTTTTTGCGTCTGGTTCCTGTGTGATTCCCATTCCATATAGAAGGCCCCTTATGCTAGATACTCCTGAGACCATGGGATTTGATAACAACTGTAGTGTGATCTTTAAAGGGTTTGTCTGGGGATTTCTTTTTATAAAAATATGTTTGTGCTATACAAATAAATATTGTCATTATTGTGGTATTTAATTTAATGTATATTATTGCCACAATAATAATAATAATAATAATTATTTGGATAGTGCCAACAGATTCCGCAGCGCTCTATTGACTATTATGACAGTGCCCAGTCCCACTGCAAAGCACTTCTGGTGGCATCTTAAAGGGGTTGTCCGGCTGATGGCTTTTTAAAACAATACCTGTCTACGGTCCCTCTATGTCCTCCTCTGGTGTCTCCCGCTTACTGCAGAGCCTCCACTTCTGAGACAAACTTGTCTTGGGAATGACAGCTCGCTCAGCCTTGGGACAGCTCAGCTCAGCGGCTAGTGGGCTGTCACTCCCAAGATGTGTTCGTCTCGGAAGAAGAGGCTCTGCAGTTAGTGGGGGACACCAGAGGAGGACACTGAGGAAGTGTGGAGAGGTAAGTATAACATGTTTGCTTTATATGGATGGGCAGCAGTATATTAAAAAAGGCTGACCGCCAGACAACCCCTTTAACTTGCTCAGCCAATCACTGGTGCAGCTGTGACCCACTATCCAGTGATTGGCTGAATGAGAACGTCCAGAGATAATAATTTGCTTGTATTAAAAAAATCTCAAGTCTTCCAGTACTTATCAGCTGCTATATGTCTTGCAGGAACTGGTATTCTTTCCAGTCTGGAGGACAGGAGAGGTTCTCTATGGGAATTTGCTACTGCTCTGGACAGTTCCTGATATGGACAGAGGTGGCAGCAGAGAGCGCTGTGTCAGACTGGAGAGAATATGCCACTTCCTTTAGGGCATACAGCAGCTGATAAATACTGGAAGACTTCTGATTTTTTAACTGAAATAACTTACAAATCTCTGGCACTTTCTGGCACCAGTTGATTTGAAAGAAAAAAAAATTGGTGAACAACCCCTTTAACTATATGACACAACTAGGAATCAGAATGTGTAACCTGTTGAGAGTCTGCTTCTGGTTATAGACATCCTGGGGTTTTAGGGGAGAATCCACATTGCAGAACAGCAGATAATTTACATGACATCCTTACACTGACTCCTTGGAGATCCCGTGGCTCCCTGCAGGGCCTTTGTCTTATTACACCCTGACTCATTCCTGAACTTTTTACTAATTTTTAAGGAATACCAGCCCTGAACAGTCGTGCCTCTTTAACATTATGGTCTTTCTTGCTTTTTTTTTTTGTTCCACTGGTGATTCCCGTAATTCAGCGTGACGCAAGCGATCAGCTATGAATCACAGCTACAGAAAAATCCTCTAGCTGCATCCTGTTAACCGTTGATAATGTCACACGGGATCTTTTCTTAGCTGTAATTTTCATATTATCAGCAGTTTTACAATGCCAGTCTTGTGTATTTTGGTCTGGTTATATGAAGGTTATGTTGGTTTTGTGATCAGTTTCCTGTTGTAAATTGTAATGTAAGTTGGTAGAAATGAGCAGACTCTACCTGTAAGGTCTTCCCTTTGTGAATATTCAGGAAATGACTGTCAGAGGATACGTTTTATAAGCAGAAAACCCCAAATCTTTTACGAACTAAGGTACAGCCTAAGCAGTTTATTGTAAGAATATTCTAATCTGCTCTCTCATGTCTCCTAAAACAGCTGATTCACAACGGGGGTCTGGACGACAATGGCTTTGGTTATCCACCCATAATAGACCAGCATGAACCCGATTCTGAAATTCGTAAGTAAACCTTAAATTATAGCTGCCTGTTATTTATTCTATATTGATTCCATCATGTCTCGTCCTTATGTACTTCCCTGTGTCTTGTGTGAAGCAATTTATATAGATATAATACACAATGTATAATATATATAGTTATTTGTTTATTAAAATGTCCTCTTATTCCACTCATGGAGTCCACTCATGCTGCCTAATAGGTAGATAACTATCAAAACCGGATGAAATGATCCCCTGTCCAACTGCTGGAACGCTACCGATCTCAAGAATAGAGGTCCTCTGAGTAAACTGAGTAGCACTCAGTATTCACTGTATTCACTGTCGATGGGACATTCAGCTATTTTTATGAGCCCCATAGAAGATGAATGGAAGGCTGGCCATGCATATGCTCTGCTACTTTCATTTGAGGTTCAATTGACCTCCTTTCTTGTGATTGGTGGAGGTCTCAGTGGTTGGACCCCCACCTAGCAGCTAGTTATACCCCTTACTGAGGATAGCTTTTAATCGTGTGTTAATCCCTTAAAGGGGATCTCCAGGTAGAGGTTAAAAAAATGAAACTTCTGCAGAAGCATAACGCATTACTTACCTATCTATCCCAGTTTTTAAACTACCAAAAATCCATTTTTTTTTTTTTTTTTTTGCTCTGTTTTGTGTTTCTGTCCTTCCTGGTTTAGCATTTCCCAGAATGCAATGCTTTCCCTCATGTGATCATCACAGCCCCCACCCATTACAATCAGTAAAATTAGTGCTACACCTGCTTCTGGCCGGTTAGAGATGGTGAATCAGTCAGGGGATTGGGTTATCCAGCCAAGCCCCCTGTGACATCATGCCCTTCCCCCTGTCTGCATTATCAACAAACACACACAATGTGAGACAGAGGCATGGAAGATTTGTCTCCTGGGGGGGGGGGGGATAGCAGAAGGAGCAGGAGACAATGTGAATTGGCACAGAGGCCATTTTTCTTCACTTCCTGGATTTCTATCAGCTACCAGTGTGGCGGAACTGTACAGATACAGTAATACATTGTATAGACACATCTATATAACTTTTAATATACTTTTAATAGAAAACAAGTTTTTCTTATCCGGAGTTCCCCTTTAAAAATCTTTTTTTTTTTTTTTTTTTTTGTGTCCCTTACTTGACTTTTTATCTTTTCCAGAAAATGGTCCATATTTGGCAATAATTGAACAACCAAAGCAAGTAAGTACATATTGTACCAAGAATGAAGGGTTTGAAAAGGGTTTTCAGTGGTATTTTATTAATGACTTTTCAATATGTGTCATTCTGCTTGCCCATGACAAATCCAAAATGTATTTTACAATAGGGTCTGTGGGACAAATGTGAGGCTAAAGATCCCCGTACACCTTATAGTTTGGTCTGCCGTTGGTACAAGATGTATGTGACTCTCCTGAAAGACCACTGACAGATTATGTTGGTGGAGATAAGGGTCGGATTTGATGGAAAATCACTGCCTGACCCTTTTGTTCTGAGAGAGAAAAGCTGCTGTCAGAGCTCTCTGGCTGCTGCTCACCCCTCACCATAGAGAACACAGGAACTCCCAGCCATGCCAAAAGTTCCTGTGTATGGGAAGGACAGATGGCGAACGGGTGAGATAACTAATGGCCGAACAATCAAGCTGGTGGCAGTGCTAGATAGCTATCAATGAAATCAGGACATACCCTTGTTGCCTGTGTCTGTGTTTTTATTTTAATTAAAACTCCTTTATTTGAGCCATGAATAGTGTAAAGAAGACGGGGCCTATAATTCCCTGGGTCCTAGTACTGTTATGCCTCGCTGTGCCTTATGTCTGCCCTGTGCATTATCAGCTTTTTGCACTGTGCATACAATACAATGAGGCTTAGCAGTTCTAGGGCCCAGGGAAAGATAGGCCACTAGGTACAGTTCTACCTGGGCAGGGCTTCACAGGCGAAACACCACTTAGCCCCGCCCACATCACCACTGCAGGCTTCGTCCCCGTGACGTCATCGGCGCAAAGGCCCGCCCCTTGACGTCCATTGGAACAGGCCAGCCTAAAGGTCTAGGCCCTACCCCTCTAGGTCGACCCATACCAATGGCCACTGAGGGGGCGGGGCCAATGTAGCAAATACACCATGGGGCGGGGCATATGGTGGCTATGTGGGCGGGGCTAAGTGGGGCTTTGGTAGGTAGCACAATCCGCAGATGATAAAAGATCACTTTTTACTGGAACAAGCACCATGACGTATGATATAAAATAAGGTATGAAAACTGCTAAATTTACCCTTGACACCTGTGTAGAGAAGTCATAAGGCAAAAAGGGGGTGACAGTGTCACTTTAAAAAGGACCTGTTACCCCCACTGCCGGGGTGACAGGCTCCTGACCCCCCGCTGGAGCACCCTATACTCACCTGATCCCTCCGGGTCCCGCTTCTTGAGCCGGTCGGGTGACTGAGATATCTGCGCCCGAGGCCCGGCGCGCGTGCTCCTCAGAGTCCAACTCTTAGAATGACAGGTGAGTCCGCTCTGTCATTCTCTATGAGTGTTGGACTCATCTGAGGAGCGCACGCGCCGGGCTTCGGGCGCTGATATCTCAGTCACCAGAATGGCTCAAGAAGCGGGACCCGGCGGGAGTATAGGGTGCTCCAGCGGGGGGCCGGGAGCCTGTCACCCCGGCACGGGGGGTGACAGGTTCCCTTTAAGTATAAGGTGCATAGGGACCTTAAAGGGGAACTCCAGGTAGAGTTTAAAGAAATGAAACTTCTGCAGAAGCATAAAGCATTACTTACCTATCTATTCCATTTTTGAAACTACCAAAAATCCATTTGTTTTGGGGGGGTTTGTTCTGTTTTGTGTTTCTGCACTTTCTGGTTTATCAATTGTACTACAGGTTCCAGAATGCAGTTGTTCATCACAGTCCTCCACCCTGCCTATTCCCCGCCCAAAGCTGTTGCAGAAAATCTAGGCTTTGTTCACACATTGCAGTTTCATTTTGTTACTGAATTATTTGCTGTAATTTATGATTTCATTGTGGTCTCACCCACACAGCACGCTGTATTCTCTACCTGTAACACCACACAGCACGCTGTATTCTCTACCTGTAACACCACACAGCACGCTGTATTCTCTACCTGTAACACCACACAGCACGCTGTATTCTCTACCTGTAACACCACACAGCACGCTGTATTCACTACCTGTAACACCACACAGCACGCTGTATTCTCTACCTGTAACACCACACAGCACGCTGTATTCTCTACCTGTAACACCACACAGCACGCTGTATTCTCTACCTGTAACACCACACAGCACGCTGTATTCACTACTTGTAACACCACACAGCACGCTGTATTCTCTACCTGTAACACCACACAGCACGCTGTATTCACTACCTGTAACACCACACAGCACACTGTATTCTCTACCTGTAACACCACACAGCATGCTGTATTCTCTACCTGTAACACCACACTGTATTCTCTACCTGTAACACCACACAGCACGCTGTATTCTCTACCTGTAACACCACACAGCATGCTGTATTCACTACCTGTAACACCACACTGTATTCTCTACCTGTAACACCACACAGCACGCTGTATTCTCTACCTGTAACACCACACAGCACACTATATACTCTACCTGTAACACCACACAGCACGCTGTGTTCTCTACCTGTAACACCACACAGCACGCTGTATTCTCTACCTGTAACACCACACAGCACGCTGTATTCTCTGCCTGTAACACCACACAGCACACTGTATTCTCTACCTGTAACACCACACAGCACACTGTATTCTCTACCTGTAACACCACACAGCACACTGTATTCTCTACCTGTAACACCACACAGCACGCTGTATTGTCTACCTGTAACACCACACAGCGCTGTATTCTCTACCTGTAACACCACACAGCACACTATATACTCTACCTGTAACACCACACAGCACACTGTATTCTCTACCTGTAACACTACACAGCACACTGTATTCTCTACCTGTAAGACCACAAAGCACACTGTATTCTCTACCTGTAACACTGATATTGGAATAAAGTAAAGAACTTTTTGAATTTTTTTTTTTCATTTCCACGCACATATTATGATCAAGCATCTGTTATCTTTGAAGTTAAGCCCCACAATAAGGCTCTGATCCTCTCTGCCGTTTAGCATCATTTACTTGTGTTACTGCATCATTTTTGGGAATACAGTACTGCAATGACACTCCCAACATGTGTGAACACAGCCCTAATTTCACTGCACACTTCTGCAAAATTAGAGAAATCAGTGCAACAGCTGCTTCTGGCCGGTCAGAGATGGTGAATCACTCAGGGGATTGTGGGATCCAGCCAAGCCTCCTGGAACATCACGCCCTGCCCCCTGTCTGCATCATCAGCCTGATCTCAGCAAATACACACAGTGTGAGACAGGCATGTAAGATTTGTCTCCTAAGGTGGGAGAGCAGAAGGAGCAGGAGACAATGTGGATTTGCACAGGGGCCATTTTTTTTTCACTTCCTGGATTTCTATCAGCTACCAGTGTGGCAGAACCGTACAGATATGGTAATACATTGTATATTTATATTTAACTTTTAATGTACTTTTAATAGATAACAAGTTTTTCTTATCCGGAGTTCCCCTTTAAAGAGGATGTACCATCAGGTACACTCTCTTTAAAATTACACATGAATCGAATGGCGCCGGCACGGGGAAGCCAGTGCCGCGGTCCTTTTTTTAACCCGTAAGAATCAATGGAGCCACTTCATGGAGGGGTAGGGGTTTCCCGCCTCCAGTGCTTCACCCCCGGACCAGTAATTGTGAATAGAGCGGCGCCGTGCGCGGGAACCAGGCCGTGGTTCTAAAAAAGGACAGCGGCAACAGCTTCCCCATGCCTAATGGTACATCTTCTTTAAGATAGCTGACTGAAGCAGGAGCTTTTCCCCCAACACATCTTGTGGTTGTACAATTCCATGATTGTTAAATTCCACCATATCCTGTTAGTTGGAGAGCAGGATGATCATATATCTCTCTGCATTGGGGTGTCATAAACAGCCATGAGAAACTCTTTTTAACTAGTTAGATAAAAGTGCATATTTTATACAGTAATTGGTGCTTTTGTAGCCATTTAATCTGTTTTTAATTCTTACAATTGATATTTGCAGCGTGGCTTTCGTTTTCGCTATGTATGTGAAGGGCCATCTCATGGAGGACTACCTGGAGCTTCCAGTGAAAAAGGAAAGAAAACCTATCCGACTGTGAAAGTAAGTGCATTAGAATTTGGTATGGTATTAGGAAGTTGTATGTTCCAGAAAGCCAACATGAAAGACCAAAAAAATTTGTCTTGTTCTTAAGAACTAAAAAGTTTTGCTCCTTAAGTAGTTAAACAATTATTACCGAGTTATTACCGGGGACAGATTGGTAAGATACTAGCAGTAGAGCAGGAGGTAAGTGTAGGTCCCCTGTTTGGACAACCCTGGCGCATTATTTACCAAGAAAATATTTTTAGTACTTATAAGGCTATGTTCCCAGATTTTTCCATTTTTTCCTTTGTGGCATTTGCAGTAGAAATCTAAGAATTACCTTCCAGTTTCTGCACATCTCGCCTTAAGTATGGCAGAGTTGGTCATTGGTTTAGATAAGGGCTAACCACATGCAGGATCCCCAACATGGAATCTGCACAGATTCCACATGAAAGCAGTAACTCTCTCCGCTCTCTTTGTTCAGTGTGAACTATGGCATGAATTCTTATTGGAAACATATCCATGTGAAATGGATTTTATGCCAAATATGATGTGTATCTAGTTAAAAACCTATTTGAGTAAGCCTTTGATGTTTCTTACCGTATGAAGGGGATACTTATTTACAGCAGATTACATGTTGGTGCACAGCTTTGGTTTGTTATAGAGCACAATGTATTTTTTTTGTTCATTTAGTTCTGTTTTGTTATATTATCATATATTTCATTTTAGATCTTCAATTATGTTGGCATGGCCAAGATCGAAGTAGATTTGGTGACCCACATGGAGCCTGCTCGAGTACATGCTCACAGTTTGGTAGGGAGACATGCCAATGAAGCTGGAAATTGTGTGGTCACAGTAGGACCTAAAGATATGACTGCCCAGTGAGTATTTATGCAATTCTGAATCTTGTCTTGTTTGAGCTAAAACCCCATGGACATAAGTTGAATTGAAGGGAACCAGTCACCTAAAAAAGTCTATTACGCTATTTAAATGTGTTGTAGCAGCATCCTGCACACTTCCCAGACATGCCTTTACACCTCCCTCCCTGCAATGTAAAAACTGCAAACTTTATAAACTTGGTGCTCTTGCGTTTAACTTGTCTCCAAGTAGTCATCTGGGTGGTGAGCCGCCAGCAAGTTGTCCCCTGGGCGCTCCTGCGCCGTAATCACGCACCTCTAGGGTTGATTCAAACTGCAGAATTGCTGTGATGTTATTCATGAATGCGCTGTCCCTCACGTTGTTGCATTTACATTCTTGCCACACTGCGCATGTGAGTATATTGGGTCCGATCCGTGCTGTACTGCGCAGGTGCAGAATAGCCTCGAACTCATTGCTGTAGATTATTTCTTTGAAGCATGTGCTGAAAATGTTAATGATCCGTACTGCCAAACTCTTTATTACATGGATTGGTAAGTGTTCTTATTCTTTTTGTAAAAACATTAAATCCAACTTCAGTGTGATATATTTTTTTTGTCCAGGTTTAATAACTTAGGAATTGTTCATGTTACCAAAAAAAGCCAAATTGACATCTTGAAAGAAAAGATAAGACGGCAGCTACTGAGAAATGGCAGAGGGTCACATGCACTCGCAGGTAAGTTACTCAAAAGTGGGAAAGCAAAGATGGTAAAAAGCCTGGTTGGCATTAGAGATCAGATAATTGACTTGCTGATTCACTCATCCATAGAATAGCATGGGTTCATTGATTGATTGACTATTAGGGCCAGTTCACACTTAGCAAAAGTGGCAGAACTCTCTACCGCAGAGTCCCACTGTGCTCCAGTGTCTGAATGGGAAGGCATGCACACATCCGCTTCCTTCCCTCTCTGCTCAAAGAATTGACAAGTCTATTCTTTGAGCAGAGAGCGTCGGGAGTGGAGGCACGCACTCCCTCCCATTCAAACACCGCAGGGCACTGAGCAAGGAATTCTGCTGTTTTTACTCAGTGTGAACTGGCCCTTACTGTCTTAGAGGTGGTTTGCCACCATAACAGCCCCTTATTGAGAAGAATCTGTCCCAGTGATTAGCTGATCCCTGCAGGTCTGGCTTCTGAAACCCCCAAGGATCCCCCCAAGGTTTCTTCAGGATTAGGAAAGCATGGCCACTTTCTTCTAGAAACAGCACAACTCTTGCAAAACCAAACCCGAGCTGGAAACAAGAGAGGTTCTATTTCTGTAAGAAAGCAGCCATGTTTTTCAAATCCTGGATAACCCTTTTACATTTTTTCAAACCTACAAAAGTTACTTTACAGCAGGGATTCCTGTACTGGGATTTATGGTATGCTAAGGGTCTGTGGGTAGAATTTACAGTGTTCACCTGAAATTTTGATTCCATTACATATATCAAATACTTTTTACCTTCACAGACCTGGATGAGAAGAAGATTGAGGCAGAAGTTAAGGAACTGAAGAAGGTTACAGATTTAAGTATTGTTCGTCTTCGGTTCACAGCCTATTTACCAGATAGCACAGGAGCCTATACTCTGCCTCTAAAACCTGTCATTTCAGATCCCATCCATGACAGCAGTAAGTAAAGTAAACTTCTCATGCATGATGCATTTCACACTGTCTGTAGTGTGATTTCTTTTTCTGAAGTACGCTTGCTGTCCAGAACGGCAGCAGTTATAAAACCTAAAATATACTTAAGTTATATATCCTCTTAAATGGGTAGGAAATCAGGTAACAAATAAAAAAAACACAGCTTGCACTGCTCCAGCCTGCTGGACGCTTTGTGATCCCCTTACACTGACCACCTGACACTGTCGCCAATCACTGCCTTTGGCGTTTTCGTTTATCACCCCATAATAATTCATAATATTCCACGTAAGTGCAACATTTATACTGAATAGTAATACAAAAATATACCTATAAAAAAAAGACCTTAAAAAATATTCTTTGTATAATAAAAGGTTGGCATAGTTTCTATTAGTATGTGTTGTCATTGTTTTGCGTTGTAGAAATTTCCGCAAAAAAATAAACACTGCATGGCATAGGTTTTTATGAGATCTTATAGCCTATCATAGTTGTACCTTGGGCTATTCTGAGTCATCAGACCAGTCCCCAGTGGTTAGTGTATAGGTAGAGATCTGTCTGTCAGGGATGCTGGATTGTCCTGATTTTTGAATGAAGCTACAGCTATGATTTCTTTGCAGTTGTTCATGAATGTGAATCATTGTGATAATAAGGCTTAAAACACCAAACTACTGACAGGTTCCCCTTAAAGAAGACCTAAACAAAAACTCTACTTTAGGCAAAGTATATAGAGATATGTATAAAGTTTGCTAGATGTTAAAAAGTGGTAATATGAAGGTGTAACACCCTTTTGTTTCATTGAGCTGCACATGCTCCTCTTCATGCATTTTACGGCATATTTACCATGTACATTGGCTAGTATTAGTAGGGTCTGTGGTCACATATTCAGAGTCAGACAGGCTTGTGATAATGTGATAGCACCTTTTATACAACTCAGGAAGATGTACTTTCCAGCATCAGGTGGGAATTACACTGCTGTTATATGAGCTGGCAGAGAAGAGTTTCCTTAATGCGCCAATGTTACCCTTTAGCTTTACATAGAAAAAAACCTTCAGACATTAGTCACTGCTGTAGAGATGTCTGTGCCGACAGTAACAGCCAGAGATTAAAGGGACATGTGCATATCGCTTGCTGGGTTTTACCTTGTTTGTGCTTTGATCTTTTGGATGTGTATTAATGTTGAAATAAATAATGTATACTATACATGAGAATTCAGTTTCTCTACATGAGCGGAAATTTATAGTGTATGTAAACATAAAGCAAATGCATTTATGAGAAGATGTCTCCCGCGCTTCTAGATGTCACTGCCAGCAAAACAGTTGACTGACACTACTTGTAAAGGATATGCTCACCTCTGCAACTTTGAGGTTACAAATGGTCTATGTAGGCCAATATATGAACATGGTTACATATTGCAAACCAATCTGCTCCTGCATCACTCCTTTATGTCTGCAAATTCCTAACCTACAGAGGGGAAAGATGGGAGGAGGTAACATAACTGCTGGATACTACACGCTGGCTTTGTAGTCTGCAACTATAAAGAAGTGTTGGCTACTATAGGAGCTAATAAAAGGAATAATTGTAAAGTTTTCTTCATTTTCTTATTTTCCCATTCAGTGGTTTAATGCTTTAAAGAAAATTACCTATAGTTTAAACCAGGTTTTTTATGTTAAAGGAGAAGTCTGGCCTCGGGAAAACATTTTTAAACCGCAGGGCATGGGAGGAACATAACACACTATATCACCTTGCCTCTTCCCGTGCCTTTCCAGTGCTGGATCGCTGCTCCGGGATCTCCAGCTGAGCCAATGCCACTACCAGGCTGATGGACTGCCTGCTCAGCCAGTGAGTGACTGGGGCAGGGTGCTGCTCCAGTCACTGACTGGCTGAGCGGACTGTCCATCAGCCAGGACGGGCATTTTCCCCTGAGTCGTGATATCATCAGAACTCAGAAGAAAATGCCTTTTGGTGTGGTTCCCAGGGCCAGGGGGGCAAGCAATGCTGAAGAGTTTTTTTTTTTTTTTTTTTAAATTATTATTCTAATTTTCTATTTACTCTGGCACTTCCTGTACTCTAGTAATAACTTTCCAGCAGTCTCCTCCAGTGAAAGAAGACACCAGTATATAGATAACACAGGATCCACCATTCATAGTAGCTGATGGTCAGAGTTCAGCCCCCTCCTCCCTGCACAGTGACTAGTGCTTAGGTCACAGAACATGCCTAGAAACCTTTCTAATACAAGTCAACAGGATCCCCTCCAGTCTGTTGTTTCTATGTCTATGGGGCTTGCTGTAAAGCATACTTCTAAATGCTGCCCCAAAATAATGCACTAAAAATAGAATACATGACAACTGGAAAATTTAAAAGATTACTGTTGCAGTAATTAGAAATCCCAAATTCATGGATATCTGGAAGTAGTGCTGTCAGCTGTCACTATGGCAGCCAGTTAACAGCTGTTAGTTAGCTGTGATAGTGGCACAGTCCTCGATCAATACTTGTAAGGCTTAGATGACATTGATCCAGGGACCTAGAGCGATTGCTGCTTCGCGTTAGGAAGGAATTCCCCCACCCCTTCACGTCGTTCTTCCTTAAATTGACAGATGACTCAGTGGGGGTTTTCGTTCTGCTTTCCTCTCGTCATAGTAAGACTGTCAATTGTTAACAGGTAAACCTTGAGGAACCTTTGTCCTCTATAAGCTTATTGACCAGTTTTCTACAGTCTGTATGCGATGTAGGGAAGCGTTCACAAAAATTGTATTTCTCACCTTCTGTCTATAGGATGATTTAAGGGATTGTGGAAGAAACCAATTATGTTTTACATAGAAACATTATCTAAATGATCAAACATTTCTATATGTTGTTGCCTTGCTCATGGTTAGGGCTTTGTTAGACCTGGAGATTTGTCATAGAGTGGCACTGTGTAGTATCCATGCTGCATTCATTGCCTCTCTTGAGTATCATCAATTGCCAGCTATAATTTTTTATTCAGGTTTGTTATACAGCACTAACTTATTTACAGGCATTCCACGTCCGTGTTCCGTGCGGAACAAGGAACGTGTGAATGCAGCCTTGGGCTGGGTTCACACACAGTATATTTGAGGCTGTATTTGTGAGGCTGTATAGCAACCAAAACCAGGAGTGGATTGAAAACACAGAAAGGATCTGTTCACATAATGTTGTAATTGAGTGGATGGCTGTCATTTAATGGCAAATTTTTGCTGTTATTTTAAAACAACGGCTGTTATATTGAAATAATGGCCGTTATTTACTGTTATATGACGGCCATCCACTCAATTTCAACATTGTGTGAACAGAGCCTTTCTGTGTTTTCAATCCACTCCTGGTTTTGGTTGCTATGAGGACCTGACTTGAGGACCAAATACAGCCTGAAATATACGTAGTGTGAACCCAGCCTTAATCTATCAGCACAGTGTGCCAGAGAATTGGAAGAAACCCAAACCAAGACCTGTAGAACATGCAGTGTGTGTGGGGACACAGTGTGAAAATCATTTACTCTATTATTGTATTGTTGTATGTTAATCAGCAGTGATAAGGTACTTAAAGTATCTGTAAGGAAATCCCCCATTTTAGAAATAATCTTGGCTTTCTGAAATAAATGGAAGGGGTTGTCCCAGATTATCTGAAATTAACCTGAATGCTATATATAAGATAAAAATTGCTCTATAAATCCCCCTCCATTCAAGCCCCAGTGCTCTTGTGGTCTTTATATTCCTGCAGTAATTAGGTGAATAGAGGCCTATGGATAAGTGTGCCGTATACACTGGCAGCCTTCCCAGCAGCATGTATTTCAACATACACCATGAATGCAGAGCCTTTGCACCCTAAGGCTGGGTTCACACTGCTTTTTTGCAATCCGTTTTTTTCATCCGTTTTTTGCAAAAAAGGATGAAAAAAACGCATGCATTTGTGTGCATCCGTTTTGATCCGTTTTTCCATTGACTTCCATTGTAAAAAAAAAAAAGGATCCGTTTTTATAACGGACACAAAAGTAGTGTCAGCTACGTTTTTGTGTCCGTAAAAAAAAAAAAAGTTTTGTTCCTTTTTTTTACAATGGAAGTCAATGGAAAAACGGATCAAAACGGATGCACACAAATGCATCAGTTTTTTTTTGCAAAAAACGGATGAAAAATCTGATTGCAAAAACGCACTGTGAACCCAGCCTAATACTGGCCCAAATGTGTATTGTTTTGACATGTCTGACCTCTAGTGGCTGCTCAGTTAAATGCAGCGTTACTGGTTTATTATAGCTTGATCTGTTTTTGACACTTGCATAGAAAATTTAGAGGATTAATGTATAATTTGCATCTGTTTCTTCTACTTTTTCCTCTTATGCCAGTATTATCTGAACCCCTTTTTATTGTTGCAAGATGTTTCTTACATGTAGTATATTTATTATCAAATACTTTTACTGCCTGGCAATAATTAATTTAAATCTAAAATTCTTGCCCCAGCTAAGTCATAGCCACTACATCTGTCAGAAAGCATTACTGTCAAGCAAGGCGCAAGTGCGTAAATAGTTAGAAAAGTAAAGAAGGCCATGGAAAATGACACCAATGTGTGCCAAAATATAGGTGCAAAAGCAATGATAAATTCCCCCGTTATAAATGTAATTTACCTCCTACAAATAGCAGAAAGAGAATTCTGGCTTCATGCCATCTAATATTATTATACACGGCTAATTTGTATCTAATTTGTTTGTTTTACAGAATCTCCTGGAGCCTCCAACCTGCGCATTTCCAGAATGGATAAGATATCTGGTTCTGTAAAAGGAGGAGATGAGGTGTACCTGCTGTGTGATAAGGTGCAGAAAGGTTAGTTACTGCAGGGCATGTGCCTTCTGTCTGTTTCCAGAAAACAATAATCATGCAACAAGGTTTCTCTTCACAAGTCGCATTCCCCCGTAGAATCCTGACTGAATAGACCATAATATCTGTAAAGGCGTTGTCCATTTCCCCCTTTTCAGTTTGGCCCCGCTGCATCCAGCTCTCAATTTCTGGTTCAGCGCAGGGGGACTGTGGGGGCAGTGAGGACAGGACGCAGTGGTGCTGGGCTGTATGGACTCTGACATTACACATACCTCTAAGGTAATACACCAAGCCCTGGAGACATGTGGGAGAGAGACATAGTAAAAACATACTTAGGCTAGGTTCACACTGCGTTTTCAGCATCTGTTTAACGCATCCGTTTTTTGCAAAAAACGCATGAAAAACGGATTGCAAAAAACTGATTCATTTGTGTGCATCCGTTTTTCCATTGACTTACATTAAAAAAAAAAAAACGGATCTGTTTTTTTTTGGCGGACCGAAACGGACCAAAAATGCTGCTGACCCTATTTTTCTGGACGTTAAAAAAAACGGATCCGTTAAACGGATGCTGAAAACGTAGTGTGAACCTAGCCTTACCGACTCTAGCAGTGGTCGGGACCACTGTCAAAATGACAGAGAAAGAAAGGGGCCAAACTTGAAAAGAAAGCATTTTGAAAGGCATTACCAAAATTGGTTTCTTTTGCATTTCCCATGACCTAACAAAAGTTTAGGTGATTGGGTTACCCCTTTAATGTCATAAACTACCGCTGATTCATGAATTGGTAGTTTAAAATTAACGCATTTCCTTGATTTTTTTCCTTACTGATTAGAGTCTGAAACTTTTTTTTTTTTTTTTTATCTGCTTATGTTTTCCAATTGTAAGGAGAGGCTGAGCTCCTATTTCCTTTACCTACTGGTGTCACCTTTCGTAATTCTATACAGATAACTTTCCAGCAGCCTTCTACTTATCACAGATGGAGTATGAAGTCTCTTTATTTCAGGATTATTTGAAAACATAAAACGTAAAATGGAAAGTTAGAAAAAATATTACCAAAAATTCTTAAAAAACATTTTACATAAATTCTTAATTTAAATAAAAGATAATTTTTTGATGACACATTCCCCTCAAAAAGTCAAGGGAATTTCCACCCTTCAAGAAGAACAAGGGCTGCAGGCAACATAATAATAAAGTTATATTTACCCATCTTGTTGCCCCACAGTGCAGTGCCACCGCTCCTGTATCTCCCGGTTCCTGGTTTGTCAGTGGAATGCTCAATTGCCCATTTATCAGTTCATTTAAGAGGCTTTTAGCTACTAGCCTACAAGGGGAGAGTCTGTGGGGGCCTGAGACATGCCTAGAGACTTAGCATTGGTTTAGGCTGCTGTTCTCTCTCTTCTCCCTGTACCTGTGCCTCCTCAGATGTATAACACAAGTCTGTTCTTTTCTCACCATGAAGACACAAACAAGAAGTGTTTCAACCTTGGATTAGTTTTTATAGTTGATTGTTGTAGTACATATTGGTGATACAGGTGGGGCGTTTGTTTACAGGGTTTTGCTTGTATATATTTATATGGCTTTCTGCTTGTTACAGATGATATAGAAGTGCGATTTTATGAAGATGATGAGAATGGCTGGCAGGCTTTTGGGGATTTCTCACCAACAGATGTCCACAAACAGGTACGGATGACAGTTTGCTGTATTCATTATAATTTGCTATGCACAGTATAACCTTTATAGTTGGCATAAGAACTAAGTATGCACCATTTACTTCTGTAGGTTTGTAAGTTTATATGTTACACAGGACAAAAAATAGGTATGCTGCTAGCATATGCATTGCTGTCATGTGATTGCTATATGGGTCCCAGCTTCCTAAAAGCTATATAGGCCTTCATATGTACATTTTAGAGTAACCAAATCCAGTGCATGGACTTCAGAATCTTGGAGGCTTGAAGTGTGCATCCTTAATTTTGGAATTTTTTTTCTTTTTGTGTAATCTACTTACAAAAAATACATAAAGATGTAGACAGAGCATATATGTTATAATGTAGTTAGAGACTGACATGGACCTCCTGTTTATTTAGTATGCGATTGTATTCCGGACTCCTCCGTACCACAAACAGAAGATTGACCGTCCAGTCACAGTGTTCTTACAGCTGAAGAGAAAACGCGGAGGAGATGTTAGCGACTCCAAACAGTTTACATACTACCCACTGGAGCAAGGTAACATGCTTTATATGCTTAGTAAGAATATAAATTAAAATTATTATTATTAGAAAGGAGCTTACAGAGAATCTGTTAGAAGATGGGGAACTGTTTAGTGGGTGTAGTTGTACCCTCTAGATATTATACTCATGACTTTATTTTAATAGGTTTAGCACACATATAGGTTTTTTTGAAGAGTAAATGGGCATCTCCATCTCGTAGCCAGGATCAGTAGGGGTCTGACCTCACTCGTTATGTTCCCTGCAACATGGTGCTTCCAACCACCCAGCTGTGAAAGGAACTGCAACACTGCCCCATTCCCAAGAATGGAGCTGTACTGCCGACCCCTACACATCTGGTTGGCCAGGAGCGCCACTGTGCAGGGAAGGACCATACAGAGGCATCAGTGCTGAATCAGCACTCTGCCCCTTTCTGTCTCTGGATCAGAGGGTTTCCCAGAAGCTGGACACGTTTTATAGTTGTACCATCCAAGTCCACCATTACTCATTGCCTGTATAACAGCAGTATTACATGTAAGCAGCCAAGTCCATTGTTTCTTTACAAGGTAATTGTACATAACTTCAGTAATGCATTTTAGACAATGCTCATTTCCTGTACACAACTCCTCACAGTTTTGTTTCTTTGCAGACAAAGAAGAAGTGGACAGGAAGCGAAGGAAAGACTTACCATCTCTGAATCACTTCGGTGGTGGAGCACCTATGGGTGGTGCAGGAGGGGGATCAGGAGGATTTGGTCATGGAGGTGGTAAGTAAACTAAAAAAAAAAAAAAGTCTCACATACATAAAGTAAACATCATAAAAAATATATGCCATTAGATATTGCTGTCTATAAATATATGACATAGAATCAGATTTTCTGGGCTGGGCGATTAATCGAAATAATTCGATTAATTTGCCCCAGAATTTGAGAATCGATTTAATTTTTTTTGAAAATCAAAAATCAATTTTCAAAAAAATCATTAGATACGGGCGGCTGGGTGGGAGGCGCGTTAGTCGCGACCTCCAGCTAATGAAACAGAGCATGAGGAGGGAGAGCGCCCAGCAGCAACCTCTGTCCTTGCCGCTGACCCGCCCCCATAGCGGGATGTATAGACGCGCTCCCTCCAGGCTGCACATGGAGGTCCCCGGAGGAGGTTGCTGATACTGAAGCATCGGGTGATAGTGTCTCTGCAGGTGCTGGAGCTGTACAGCAGGATCGGGGGTCTGCACTGCACCCTTCGGTCCCGCTGTACAGCTCCACTAACCGCAGCGGCACTATCACCTGATCCGGGCAGAAGGGGTATACCGGTTATTTTCCCTCCTGCCCTGGATCTGCCCCATGCTCCCCCGCCCCAGTGTGCCTGCCCTATGCTCCCCCCCAGTGTGCCTTATGCTTCCCCCCCCAGTGTGCCTTGTGCTCCCCCCCCAGTGTGCCCCATGCTTCCCCCCCCCCCCCAGTGTGCCTGTCCCATGCTTTTCCCCAGTGTGCCCCATGCTTCCCCCCCCCCATGTTCCCCATGCTTCCCCCCCCAATGTGCCCCCCCCCCCCCGTGTGCCTGTCCCATGCTCTCCCCAGTCACCAAGGTTTCATGGGGCCCCATGCTCCTAGCTATGTCCCTGACCCTCATCTGTTCCCTTATTACTACACTCGTAATCTATTCCTGTACTACTACACACCCCTCATCTATTCCTGCACTACTACACACCCCTCATCTATTCCTGTACTACTACTACACCCCTCATCTTTACCTGTACTACTACTACTACTCCCCTCATCTTTACCTGTACTACTACTACACCCCTCATCTTTTCCTGTACTACTACACCCCTCATCTTTACCTGTACTACTACACCTCTTATCCACTATACCTCCACTATTACATCCTACCTAGATGGAGGCACAAAGAAGATCTCCTATACTATATCTGGGAACAGAGTACCATTGTACATAGGGCACATACATGTATTTGGGAAAACTACTTATATGGGGCACAAAGAGGGCTTGTCTACTACATGGGGGGAACACTGTTACATTGGGAAGCAATACAGTTGTCTCAAACGTCATTAAAATAGTACCTGACGCTGCAGGGAGAAAAATGTTCTGTTTATTTATCAAAAAGAAAAAAAAAATCAAGATTTAAATCGAGAATCGTCCAAAATCTTTTAAAAAATGGAAATTTTATTTTTTTTGGCTATATCGCCCAGCCCTAGCTGCCTTTGATTAGAAGACATTGGTTTGCTGTTTTTACCCTTACAACAAGTGATGCTGTTTTTGGGGGAAAGTTATTTTTTTTTTCCCTTTGAATACAATCTATTGCCACAAAGGTACAATTGACTTAATTAAGGCACATTCTCCTACCATCAGTATTATTCTAGGCATGCAGCCAAGGATCATGTCCATTTTTACCTATTATTTGCTTGTTAGGAAACAATATGAATTTTACATATGGAGGAGTTACCAATTCGTTCTACACACATGCTAGTGGGGTCTACCACCATCCCGGCTACATGATGAATGATGCGTCATCTGACTCTACTGAAACAACACAACTATTGACAAATCTCAAGAAAGAAGAGCCCCCAACCAGCCCACCAGAAGAAAGCTCTGCATCACATCATAGAGATACTCAGAGGGCTGCTCAGCAAGGTATGGAGAACACACAGGATATATATTATATGACTCTTCTAGAATAACATTTTTTACACATACCCAGTCTAAAATAGAATATAGTTAAACATTAAAACATACTTCAGCACGTCTTCATGTTCTCTGCAGCTGATAAAGCCGCTGCTTTGTCTCCACAGCTCACGTATGCAACACGAGAATGCTGTCTCTTGCTCAGCGCACGTCTAAAGCCTTAATGGACTATGCAGTTACTGCAGACCCTCGCATGTTGTTGGCTGTACAAAGACCCTTAGTGGCTACAAAGGATCAGAATGGGGACACGTAAGCATTTAATTTTCTGTTTGCTCTCTTTCTGTTAACTCTCTCTCTCTTTTCTTTAATACAGTATGATTATATATATTTTTTTTACCAGGCCGCTTCATCTTGCCATCATACATGGGCAGTCAGTTGTTGTTCAACAGCTGGTAGATATTCTACAGGACATGCCAAATCAACGCATCTTTAATATGTGTAACAACCTACATCAGGTATTGCTGGTTTTCTTCCCATTGAGATAATCTGCATCATCTTTTCATGAAAGATCCTTGGATATAATTCGCTCTGTACCCCACTTGCATTGTCTGTTAAACTTTCACTTTACAGTGTAATGGTGCCTTCACACATACCGGATCCGCAGCGGATTTCACACTTTGAGTTTACAGGGAAATCCGCTGCGGATGCTAGTATAATGAAGGCCTATAGGGTCACATACCCGCAGCGGAATATTCATTCCACTGCACATATGTGACCCGGCCCCTTTAACCCCCGGTACGGCAGCACTGATTGGCTGATGAGGAGTGAGGGGAGCTGGGAGCCTCACACAGCCGCGGCGCAGAGCATGTGATGTATGCTTCGGGCCAGGGCCAGGGCGGCCGGGGGTTAAAGGGGCAGGGTCACATATCTGCAGCGGAATTAATATGTAACCCCATAGGCCTTCATTATACTAAGATCCACAGCGGATTTTGCTGCAATCTCGCAGCGTGAAATCCACTGCGGATCCAGTATGTTTGAAGGCACCCTTAAAGGGATTATTCAGTGCTACAAAAACATGGCCACTTTTGCCCCACTCTTGTCTCCAGTTCAGGTGTGGTTTGCAATTAAGCTCCATTTACTTCTATGGAACTGAATATAAAGCCCCACCCAATCTGGTGACAAGAGTGGGGCAAAAGTGGCAATGTTTTTGTAGCATTGGATAATCCCATTTAAAGTTTTTAAGTCTATTTAAAAATCCTAAGTCTTCCAGTACTTATCAGCTGCTGTATGTCCTGTATGTTCTGCTATGGACAGTTCCTGACACGGACAGAGATGGCAGCAGAGAGCACTGTGTCAGGTTGCAAAGACTCCTGAAGGACATGCAAAAGAAGAACCACCATACTAAGTGACCCTATAAGTCAATGTAATGACAAAGGGAAAAACCAAGGCCCGGTTCCATCCACATACAGCTGTTTCGGGGTGTTGCCCCTCATCAGTGTGGAGCAGGATTCTGGCTAGGTGGGAGCAATGCCTAGTAGAGCCATAAGAGTAACAGATCGCTGATCTCAGGGAGACCAGCCAAAATTGAGAACACTGCCGGCTGCTAGTTGCCCCCTGGGAAACATGAATATGCAAACGAAGAACCCGTAGAGCCTCATCAAAGAGTCTCAAAACACAGGACTAGCCAGATATCCCTCCGGGAAGGACCCAGCCAAGGGTCCTAGGGGGCAATGCAGTGTTGTCATTTTTGGCTGGTCTCCCTGAGATCAGCGATCTGTTTCTCTTATGGCTCTACTAGACATTGCTCCCAACTAGCCCGAATCCTGCTCCACACTGATAAGGGAAAAGAGGAGTCCGTGGAGCCTCATTGAAGAGTCTCAAAACACAAGACTAGCCAGATATCCCTCCGGGAAGGACCCAGCCAAGGGGCAGCTCCTGTTAGGAAACGACCAAATCCACCATATTAAGTGGCCCTATAAGTCAATGTAATGACAAGGGATAAACCAAGGCTAAGTAACCATCCACATACAGCTGTTTCGGGGTGTTGCCCCTCATCAGTGTGGAGCAGGATTCTGGCTAGGTGGGAGCAATGCCTAGTAGAGCCATAAGAGAAACAGATTGCTGAACTCAGGGAGATCAGCCAAACGACAACACCGCCGGCTGCTAGTGAAAGCGCTCAATGCAGTGAAGTCCTAGGTGCATTGCCCCCTGGGAAACATGAATATGCAAAAGAGGAGTCCGTGGAGCCTCATTGATAAGGGGCAACCCCCCGAAACAGCTGAATGTGGATGGTTACCTGGCCTTGGTTTTTTTCTTTCTCATTACATTGACTTATAGGGCCACTTAATATGGTGGTTTTGGTGGTTTCCTTACAGGAGCCACCCCTTGGCTGGGTCCTTCCTGGAGGGATATCTGGCTGGTCCTGTGTTTTGAGACTCTTTGATGAGGCTCCACGGGTTCTTCTTTTGCATATTCATGTTTCCCAGGGGGCAATGCACCTAGGACTTCACTGCTTTCATTAGCAGCTGGCAGTGTTGTCATTTTTGGCTGGTCTCCCTGAGATCAGCTATCTGTTTCTCCTGCAGGACATGACAGTAAATTACAAAACTTACTGTCACCAGTTGATTTAATTTTTTTTTTTTTTTTTGCTGATTACCCCTTTAACATACCTACAGTCTGTGGGTAGAACTGCATTGTAATCAGCCACAGCACTTAGGGCCCTATTACACAGACAGATTTATCGGACAGATATCTGACAGATCATTGAAGCCAAAGCCAGGAACAGACCATAAACTGAGAACAGATCATAAAGCAAAGACTGAGATTTCTCCTCTCTTCAAATCTATTCCGGGCTTTGGTCTCAAAAATCTATTAGATAATCTGTGTGTGTGATAGGGCCTTTACACTCATGATAGATAGAATATATATAATAAATGATGTCACCTTTCCACAAATTACTGCTAAATTAAAAGTCTGTTGTACACAATGAAAAACCTAAAATCTTTTCTTTAAAAACTCATTTATTTACTAAAGTGAAATAAGGAAAACAGGTTGGACTTCTTGAAATGTACCTGCGCCACCTTTTAATACATGAAAAAGTGAAATCTTTTATTCCCCGCATTCTCTTGGGCTTATTCAGTAGAGCCTAACCTGTTTGTATGGACATCATGGTTACATATAATTATGGTGTTGTCTATTAGTTGCAGTGTGATGTGCATGCTATGAACATGGCCTCTAGCATATTCCTGATCTGGAGGCTACCCTGCAGGTCATGAGTCCAGTAATTGACAGCTTACTAGCTAAGCACAGTTATATGCAGAAAGTTATCAGGTGGACCTGCATTACATAAATACACTGGACTCTTCTCCATGGTACATAAGATACTTGTCTCATCATTAACATAGAGAACGTGTCCTTGAACTAGAGATTTAATTTTAATATATTATTTGTGGCATTATATAATTATGTGCATTGTCTCTGTCTTGTAATACAGACTCCCCTTCACCTTGGGGTTATCACCAGACAGTACCAGATAGTCAATGTTCTGCTAAAAGCCGGGGCAGACCCCACAGTCCTGGACCGCTATGGAAACTCCTTGCTTCACCTGGCAGTTCAGGCTGCAGATGTAAGAATGCTTCAGGTCCTTTTGGAAAATACAGTTTCTGCCTATAAAACCCTTCTCAACATGCCAGACTACAATGGTGAGTAGATCTGGGTTACCATAGACAATGTCTTTTTGTCTGTTCTGTACATTTTCCATCTTGAACATATATACATGGTAGCAGAATATGACTATTCAGATTAGTCTTCATCTCCTTTATAACCCATTTATAACATACTGGATAAGAATCATGTAGTGCTATTAGTGTAAATGTATAAGTAGTAAACCATGGCCATTTCCATTGCTTTTGCTGTAATGCCCCGGGAGTCTTATGGCTTATGCACATTGGAAGCTGGGTGCAAGTAACCTATACAGTGGCCTGTGGAGTCCTTATGGGTCCATATTACAGGTCTGTGTACATTACTTGTGACTCAATGCCCCTGCATGATTTGGATCATTTAACCTCTGTGTGGTTCCCTATAAAACAGACAGATTTATTTTTTAACATGGGCTTTGGATTCCCTGCTGATGAGCTATGGATGCTGTGGACTTCAAGACATTCTCAGCTATAGAGAAAATACACTATTACACTGTGTCCATTTAGATGAATAAGTGGTCCTGCCGAGGCCTCAGGAGCCATTGGTCCCATTTGCTCTCTTTTCTGGCCATTAGAGAGTAGCCCTGAGCTGCATATATACTGGGATTGTATAATTGCTATAAGCCCTTTAACCCTTTGAGGACCAAGCCCAAAATGACCCAGTGGACCGTGTCAAATTTCATTTTTGCACTTTCGTTTTTTTTTCTCCTCCCCTTCTATGAGCCCTAGCTCTAAGAAAAAAAGAATGCAATATTGTAACGTTTGGGGGTTCCTTTGTCTATGCAATGCACTATACGGTAAAAGCGACATGATACCATTATTCTATAGGTCAGTCCGCACACAACCATATGCAGGTTTACACAGATTTTCTGACATTTTTTTTATTTTTATTAAATCCTTTTGTTTTTTTGAAATTAATAAAACTGCCCTATTGTGACTCATATAACGGTTTTAGTTTTTCACCTATGGGGCTGTATGAGGTGTCATTTTTTGTTTACGCTGTTCACCGTATGGGATGGCGATTGTTATTTTGAAATAGATCAGACAATTACGCACGCTATGGTATATTATATGTTTATTTATTTAAATATCTTTATATGTTTTATTTATTTTTTATAGGAAAGGGGGGTGATTTTAACTTTTATTGGGGGCGGGGCTTTGGGGTATTGTAAAAAACATTTTACCTTCCGGTTAAGGGGCTTTTAAGGGGTTAATGTGCGATCGTTACAGCCTGCCATTAACGGTGAGGGCCCGACTACTGATTTCAGCCGACCCCCACCTGCTAAGGTACCTGTACGATCAGGGTCGTCTGGGGACAGGCTTCCAAGGTGTACAGGTATGTCCTTCCTCGTCTAGGGGTTAAGTGCAAGGGCAACCTTTTCTACTACTGAAGTAATATTGGTTTAAAGTATTTGTTCTCTGAATAAAGGTTTAAAGGACATCTAAAAATCATATGACTGGAGCCTCTGACATTTATAATACATTTTAAGTGAGTTCTAGATGGCAATTGTGCAGCTTTCTACTATCTGTACAGAACAGAAATATCTCTCTAGCTAGATATCCTAACTGGTGTTATTAAACACGTTGTGCTTGGCATTAACAACCTATTTGAATTAAGGTTTATACCCAGTTCACTGGGCTGTGAAAGTGAAAAGTGAGAAATGTCTGGAAATGCTGGTGAGAAGTGGAGCCGATGTTAACGCTGCCGAACGCAAGAGTGGAAGATCCCCCCTACACATTGCTGTGGAGATGGACAACTTCAATATGGCCATTTCTCTTGTCAAAGTAAGAATTTTTATTAAAGTGAGTTGGCAGTGAGCTCTCTGTACATTGCGGCCCCCGACTGCTATTAGCAGCCAAGGACAGTGGCTATTAGCCAACGCAGCCCGTTCTCCTTGCTGATCAATCAATGCCGCTATTAAAACTGACAGCTGCATTTAAATGCAGTTAAACCAGCATTTATTGGGGTATAGTGGCGGGATTGCATTGTGGGGGGCCATCCTTCCTACTGGCTGGATCTAGGCTCAGCACTGTAATCACGCTAATCCCAGCTCAGCATTTCTTTACTATGGGCTTTAGCAGACCTTAGTAATGGATTACTGATTGCAGTACATATGTACTGCATCGATCTCTACAAGCAATCAGTGCATTGTTCATAGAATAAAATGATGCCTCAAATAAGCCAATAGACCAAAAAATAAAGACATTATAAGGATCAAAATGGAGCAATTTTAAACCCCCTATCCCAAATGGAAAAAATAACTTTTTTTCAATTTCATCATGCAAATAATTTTATGGACAAATCGTGTCATTGCCAAGTACAATTGGTGTCACAAAAAATAAGGGCTCATGTGGGTCTGTAGGTGAAGAAATTCAAGCTCTAGGACCCCTTAAACACGAGGAGGACAAAACAAAAGGTGGTAATTAAGTATGTATTAAATATAAAATGAATGGTAAAGGTATTTGATGAATAAAAACAATCTTGCTTATACCAAGATGCTAATAAATCTGCAGTTGATACACACAGTATAAATATCTCTCCTGTGCTGATAGCCTTTGCTGCAATGTGTCTATGCAGGTAAATGTATCATCCGGGAGTTCGGTTGCTTAGTTCATAAGACTAGGTCTGTACATTTTATAGGTCTCTGGTTGGAAACAAGAATGTCTGTCTTGTCTGAATGGCTTCATTATATAGAGAACAAGAAAGTTTAATCTTCTCTATTACACAGTGAAGGACTTTGTTGTCTTAATTTAACAATGTGGTAATATTTTTGGGCGAATAGTAATCCTGCACACTATAAGTTGTGAAGTCATTGTAATTCTTCTTTTTCAGCATATTATTCTGTTTTTCATCTGCTTTTATTTTAATTTTTCTAGCTGGGGGCAGATGTCAATGCTCAGACATTTGGAGGAAATACCCCTTTACACCTGGCTGCCAGTCTTGGCTCTCCAGTCCTTACAAGGATGCTTATTGGTGCAGGTAATTGTAAAATGCAACTTGTAAAACAAGGTATAACATGCTGGGGGAAATCACTGTAACCCGAGCATGCGGCATTTAAATCCCTCTGCCTGGAGAAGTTGGATGCAGTCCTAAGGAGTCCTGGAAAACAGAGATACAGCCTTTGGGCCATGCCCGGCTGTATCCATGTTTACTAGGTAGTCCTCGGTCTGCATCCAACTTCTCCAGGCAGTGGGATTTTATTGCCATCAAAGGAGTCCTGAAAAACATATATACAGCCTATGGCTATGTCCATGTTTTCCAGGCAGCCTTAGGGCTGCATCCAACATTTTCAACCACCGGTAATCAAATGCTGCATCTCTATACCTTACCTAATTAACTAGAATTTGAATGCCTTTGAAGTGTTTTCAAGAGTAAACACTCATGTAAGATAACTTTACATTTCTGAACAGTACTGAAGGTTGCTTTTTTTACTGTACTAGTATTAGAAGTTTATTTTAGATCATGGCCATCTGGGATCTTGTTGTGTATAGTCATATTCTTTGTTTGTTAGGTGCAAATGCTCAGTTAGAAAACGACGAGCCTGTGCGACCATCAGCATCCAGCGACAGTGATGATACCGACAGTGATTCTGATGTGCAAATGGATACAGACTCTGACCAACAGGGGGACTCTGATTCAGGAGACGATGAGACCATTGACACAGATGAGGACAACAGAAGAATATACTGTAGTGTTAAAAGGCGTTATCCTGGGCACACTCCACTGGATTTAACCCGAAGTCAAAAGGTAAGGCTTCTATCAATGAAAAAAAATAAAATCAAATTATATATATCTATATCTGTATATAGATATGTAAATAAAATCTTCCTCAGGGGAGAAATAGGGATAAAGTTTCCACTGCGCTTACAACGCATATGTGGAAAAATAGCACTGAAAGGATTTGGATCTTTGACACTCAGGTGGCTGTCATTATTTTCGTATGGCAGCGCGTTCTCATTAATCCAGTGATTATAAGCTGCATCTGTTGTAGTCTGTCTGCCCTGTTTCACTGAAATGTTGCGACATTTGCACCTACCTCTGTAGTGTGTCAGTGTGCTGTCCTCCACATCTTCAGCCTTGAAGCTAATTGATGCATGTTGTGAAAGAGCTTGGCTTGTGTCCTCCCCAACCTGTCAGCTACGTGACGCAAGTCTGCTTTATACAATCTGTCCTTTGGATGAAACTCACAGCTCAGAAGGAAGGAGAGTGACCAGATAACATTAATATCACAGCAGATTTCACAGCTTCATGTTCTCACAGCTTCTGACAAATTGGACATCAGAAATGCCTGCACACAGGGTTCCTGTGTGATAAATGCTGAACATCAGAAAAACACACACCTTTACATATATTTATTTATTTAAGGATTAAAGGCATTGTGTCTTCTGTTATACTCTTGTACTCGGGCTACTTCCAAAAATGCCAGAGATGGTTTTCTTATCTGGAATACGAAGATTAGTTTTAGGACTAGGGGACAACCTTTACCAGCTGCCTCTTCATGGATTGTAGAGGGAGTAACTGACAGACAGTATTGCCATTAGGTCTTGTGCACACCACATTGTGCAAAGATTACTTTTTTCTTATTTCTTAAAGAGAACCTGTCCCTTTTACTGATAGGTCTGTTTTAGTACTTGAATTAGCAATAATATGCTCCAGCTTTTTTTTTCTATCAGCACTGATGGACAGTATGAGGTTGTTCAGGGACGCGACAGATTGACAAGAAGAATGGTAGCATCCAGTTTTTAGTTTATTTATACAATTCTAGGAGAAATAACTGAGGAACAGCAGATGTCTAAGACAATTTGCTGCAGAATTGTTGTTTTATGGGGAATTACTTAGTAAAACAGACAGCTCAGGAGAGCAGAAGTATCCTCTTTTAAACCAAAATATTGCATAGACTTTTGTCAAAATAATATTTTTTGTCTGGAGAAGTTGGATGCAGCCATAGGGCTACCAGGAAAACATGGATACCACATATTACTGTATCCATGTTTTTCCACAATTCCCTAGGGCTGCATCCAAAGTCTCCAGGTGGCAGGAGTCAAATGCCGACCATTCGGGTTCTCCCGAAACCAAACATTTGACATGTTCATTCAACACTAGTTTTACAGTGCAAAAACGTCTTTAGGAAGCAAACATTCTATAGTGAAAATGATTCACAGTATTAATGGTGGTTTGCCTGGATATTACTTTGTTTCTTAGGTGAGAGATATCTTGTCTAGACATTCAACTGGAAGAACAGCGAGAAATCCAGCAGAACAAGAGCCAGGTATTTTTCTTATTTGCTTGTTTACCTTGTTTTAATGTGCTGTCCATTACTAAAAGGGAACCAATCACTAAGAACCCCCCAGCAGCTATAAGTAAGTTCCTATATGGCCCCTAGTTGGTTTCCATCCATATACTGTAAGTAATCGTTATGAGTGTTACTCATATGGCCGAAAACGTGTTTTGTAAGTTTGACCTATCCAGACATGTGGGTGGTCCTCTCATGTTAAGTAGTCACCTATGACAGCAAAACTCTTCCTTAGTCACGCGTCCCTGGGAGCGTAGGCACACAGGGATGGCCCCATGTGACGTTGCAAGTTAAAATATGCCAATGATGCCAGGGAGACATGAATAACTATGAGTTTTCCCGCCAGTGGTTACCACGTAACAGTGGAAGCCTGCCGATATGCCCAGATGGGTAAGACTAAGTACGTTTTCAGGCCATATAAGTAACACTCATAGCAATTACTCATATGTCTGGGGACCATACTGGGCTATATAGTAAAGCCCCTATTACACGGGGCGATCAGCAGGAGCAAGGGAGCTCCCACCTGTCAGGTAAGCGCTCGCTTGCTCCTCGCTGGTGCCATTACACGTGCTGACAGTATTTCCATTATAAAGCATGAAAGTGCACATTATGCTGTAAGAACGCTTCTCTGCTGCTAGCTGTTGAAGGCTGGTTAAGGTAGAAAGTAAATAGGAGATCTAAAAAGGTACTGCCTTTCCATGCTTCCTGGCACTTGACTTCTGGGTCCTTGCTGATATGGCCTGATTGCTTCACCCTGGTATGAAGAGGGCGGGCCATGTCACTGTGGCATGTACTAGATTGTGACTGATGCAAAATATTAATGTTCTGAGTTGGCCAAGTCAAAGGCTAGACCACAATCCAATTGAACTGAGGTTCATTGTGGCTAGTGACACACGCAAAGTTAAAGTGAATCTGTACCGCTACACAGAACTCACTCCCCCCTCCTGCCCGTATTGTTTTCTAGACTTCATCACGGCATGTCTGGTCCTATAGTCTGCCTGTTTCCAAGGGTGGTATTCTGGCTAAAAACTACTTTTATTCCGGAGGGGTGTCAATGAGGCGGTGCCTACAGCATCTGTGCCCTAGGCCTGCAGCGCTTCTCTTCCCGCCTTTCTTCTTTTTTGGCATGCCTCTAAGCTGGATCTTCATCTACAGAGTTCTAAAGATTCAGCCCACATGCGTGCCAAAAAAGAAGAAAGGTGTGGAGGGAGGCGCTGCAGGCCTAGGGCACAGATGCTATAGGTCCCGCCTTATTGACACCCTGCTGCACAGTGTTGCCAGAATAAAAATTGTTTTACCCAGAATACTAGCCACAGGAGACAGTATCGGCAGTTTGTGGGGGTTGTCAGGCAGTACAGATTTGCTTTAAAAAGGTTTCTAATTTACACTGGCAGGGAGACCAGGAAATTCTTAGCATTAGAGCGGTGACTCATATTAAAGCGACTCCGTACCCACAATCTGACCCCCCAAACCACTTGTACCTTTGGATAGCAGCTTTTAATCCAAGATCTGTCCTGTGGTCCGTTCGGCAGGGGATGCAGTTATTGTCCTAAAAACAACTTTTAATCTGGCAGCGCTGTGTCTAACGGCCGGGGCTTACATTTGTATATGCATTAGGCTGGCACAACCTCTCCATCCTTCCTCCCCACCCTCCTCATCATTAGGAATACACCAGGCAGATTGCTTCCTATTCCCCACCTGTGGCAGCCCGGCACATGGGCTGGATCGTTAATACACCTGTGCAAAGCTCAAACAGCAGTAAATGTTCCTGGATCATTCCTAATAATGAGGAGGGTGGGGAGGAAGGACATAGAGGTGGTGCCAGCCTAATGCATATACAAATGTAAGCCCCGGCCGTTAGACACAGCGCTGCAGGATTAAAAGTTGTTTTTATGACCATAACTGCATTCTCTGCCGAATGGACCCCAGGACAGATCTTGGATTAAAAGCAGCTATCCGAAGGTGCAAGTAGTTTGGGGGGGACAGATTGTGGGTACAGAGTCGCTTTAAGCATTTTTTATCTTCTATATTTTAGTTAATGTACTGTCTCTGGAAACCAATACTGTACAGTGTCTCGGAAGACTGTTAAATGAGGGTCAGATTGGATCTGATTGGACTGAACTCGCCTCACGTCTGAGACTTCAAAGCTTAGTTGACACTTACAGAAACACTACTTCCCCAACAGAAAGTCTTCTGCGCAGTTATGAGGTAGGTTGGTGGGGAGCTTATATTATGCTGATCTCTGTGGGATATTCATGGCTTTCTATAAATGGTTATAATTTTATTTTATTAGCTTGCTGGTGGAAGTCTGAATGAACTGATAGAAACTCTAGAGTCCATGGGATTGAATGAGGGGGTAGAGCTGCTGCGGAAGTCTGAGGCGCACATCAAGAGTGACAATCAAGGTAGGCCTTTATGCCTTTCAGAGTTTATATTTTGCATTACACCCTCATGAGAGTATTAACTGTACGACAGCACTTCTCAAACTGTGAGGCCAATAAGGCGCATCTCACAGTCCGATGAGGTGTGGGATCACACTCCAAAGCAGACACTACGCTACACGTCAGCCCTGCATTATCAGTAAAGGCTCCATATTTACCACAGGTAAAGGACCTGTGATGATGGCATGGTCACATGACCATGATCTCCAAGGTCTTTTACCTATGGGGCAATACAACTGAATGAGGAGACCATAGGGGAGCCACTGAGAAAATTAAGAGATAATGAAAACTGACTTTCTCCCTCTTTCACTCCTCCAGCATCTCCAGGGTGAGGTGAGAGCTGCTGACCCTCCTCCTCAGCTTCCCCTGGGTTACCTTTGCATACTGCTCTATACAATAGATCTTGGAGCTGTGAACTGTGGGGGAAAGCGGTGTGTGTTGGAGGATGGGGGGGGGGGGAAATTGGGTAAGGATGGTAGCTGGTAGCTGCCATTGGAATTGAGGCTTTGGAGCTGCATTGGGGTATTATGTGCACTACATGGCAGTATTTGACACTGTGCCGTAGCAGGTGTTTGTTGGTGAGGCGCTAGTATCTACATGGATTGCTTGGTAGGGCACGGGTACAAAATAGTAAAAAGGTTTGAGAAGCCCTGCTGTACACAGTACAGTGAAAATGAAGTATAAAGCTCTTGTGTATGTTCAGAGTACAGTGGTACCTTGGTTTAAGAGTAACTTTAACTTTAAGAGCGTTTTGGTTTAAGAGCTCACAGTTTTTCAAAATTGTGACTTGGTTTAAAGTGACTGTACCACCAGGCGCAGGCTGAAGCACTGGAGGCGGGCCGACCCACCCTTAGTGGGAAGAAACTCCAGCCCCTCTATGACGTGACTCCATTAGAATCAATGGAACCCTATCATAGAGGGGCTACGGTTTCCTCCCACTAAGGGTGGGTCGGCCCGCCTCCAGTGCTTCAGCCGGGGCCTGGTGGTACAGTCACTTTAAGAGCATTGCTTTGGTTTAAGAGCTCCCTGTACTGGGTGGGAACGCGAGTGAGGGAGGGGCATGGTCTGCATAGCGGGGTCTACAGCTCTGTACTCTGACCCAGGAAGTGTCTCCCTCACCTTCCAAATCATAGCAGATCATCTTCAGGCTGGGGCTTGCATCAGGGGACAGGATAGTGGAGGTAATCTCTTCATAGCTGTAACCCCTCTCTCCCCGGACAGACAGTGCTGCTATACTGTGACCACATCTGTCCTGCTCATTCCTTCATGCTCCCTGCAGTCTCTGTCAGCCCTTGTGTTTCCTATCCTCCCCATTCCTGTACAGTAACTTATAATATCACATATTCTGCTGTTTCAGAATGTTTGTTTCATCTGTCTTACATGTTATTTAGAATAATAAATCATTATTTTTGGGGTGTGGAACCAATTGTCTGCATTTCTATGATTTCATGGGAAAATTTGCTTTGGTTTAAGAGCGGATTTGCATTACAAGCACAGTCCCGGAACAAATTATGCTTGTAATCCAAGGCACCACTGTATATGTAAAAGAAATGCATGTGTCTCCAAAATATTTTGTCAGCTTAATTATTGCCCAGAGACATGAAACATGGTTGTTTGCATGTTAGATATCAGAAGAAATTTCTTCTCTGAGGTATTGATCTGGTTCATTAAAGTATGTTGCTATTCCCCAATGGGTAGCTGCTTAGCTGTCTCCATGATAGCAGAACAGGCTGATACAAGATTTCTCCACCCTTTATGTACTCTACATAGTATGCATTTGAATTCCTTGGAATCAAAGATCTTAAGCGTGCCTTCACACATACTGGCTCACAGCAAAAAAACACGCTGCAAGTTTCTGAGGTCCTGGAAGGCCCCTATCACTACATACAAGCAGTGGTCTGAAAGACCGCTGCATGTACGTAATGCAGCCGCCCCCTTAACCCCTTCGGCTCCCGCACTGCTGTCTCCATACATTACCTGGCTCTGGCTGCACGGGGTCCCCCGGGTCCTGCTCTGCCGCCCAGCCAATCAGTGGCTGCGGCTGGGCAACACACTGATTGGCTGGGCGGCAGAGCAAGACGCCGGGGACCCCGTGCAGCTAGAGCCAGGTAATGTATGGAGACAGCGGTGTGGGAGCCGAAGGGGTTAAGGGGGAGGCTGCATTACATACACGCAGTGGTCTTTCAGACCACTGCTTGTATGTAGTGATAGGGGCCTTCCAGGACCTCGGCTCGTAGCAGAAACTTGCAGCGAGTTTTTTGCTGTCAGCCGGTATGTGTGAAGGCACCCTAAAGAAGCATTGCAGGATTTTTATTTTCTTATATACTGCAGAATAGGTTGTTATTAAATAAGAATGTGGAGTGTATACTTTTTAGTATGCATTGGTTGTGTGTCATCTTAATTCCTATTTTCTCACTAATATGGTTTCCCAGTGTTGCTGTATTTTCCATATCAGAATTCAGACAAATGTACTGTAGTGGCACGGTGGGCAGCAATTCAAGTGATAGCAACATTTGAGAGAGCAGTGGAGGGAAGGAACTAGTTTACAGACTAAGGCTATGTTCACACTACGTATGAGACCGGCCATTCCGTGACCCCGGCCGGGTCACAGAACGGCCGGTCTCTGTCCGGTTCATCTCGTCCGGTACTTAAGTATCGGCCGGATGATCCTTCTGGCCGCAGAGCTCAGTTGTTTGCGGCGGCGTATGGGATCTCGGCCGGAGCGCACACGATGTGTGTACGCTCCGGCGGGATCCCATAGAACAACAGGCATTGTTCCACCGCGGTAAAAGTACGGCCTTTGTTGCCATCAGCAACAACGACCGTACTTTTACGTAGAGTGAACATAGCCTTAGATGCAACCTTACTTGTTACTTTTCTTGAGCTTTTACCTTCATGAATACAATGGTATCTGTATTGGTTAGTGGAGCAATCTTACAGCTGTCACCTGTAGAACAGGGACACATATTTTGTGGTGACTGTCAATGTGTTTTATTTACAGAGGTAAAAAATGACAGTGCATATGGAAGCCAGTCTGTGGGCAGTGAACAGGCTACAGCTTGTGAACCTCAGAAACCTTCCTCTTCAGCATCCTCAAGGCTTTCTCCAACACAGGAATTAGCACCACGGACAGAACCAGCAAGTGGACAATAAAACTGCCATCTGACACAGATAAACTCTTTGCTACAGAGGAGACCTTTTAATAATAAACTTGGTGGCTAATGGGATAAACCATGAATTATTTTTTTCCTCCAGTAAATCAGTTGGTTATAATCTAGAAAACATCTTAAAATCACAATATGAAATTATTCTGATGGATCCTCTGCTGCCTTTGTTGAACTCTTCATGATGTTGCTGTGTGGTCACATTCAGAAGTGCAATGAATGATGAGGAAACTAAAAACAAACCAACATTTTGGAGACTGGAGTTTTGCACATAGACTGAAATCGTGGAATATATGTGAAGCTTTTCTATAAAACATTGATAAGTGAATCAAAGGCATGTAAATTGGAGAATCACAGGTGTTGTCCCATGAAGAATATTTAAATAATGCGACACGTTATAAACAAAATTTCTCAACAGACGTTAGAGTAAAGCGTTATGACATTTACTTACATAGTATGGTGACACCTTGTGTTCAAAGTGTACAGTATTGTGCATGTCCAGGTCAAAAGCTGAATGCTGGTGGACACACGCTCAGTCACTTACAGCTAGTTCTCTGCAAAGTGATCCAGCTGAAAATATAATCATTTCTTACTTTCTAATACAGCTTTCCAATCCTAACATACTAAGAAGAAGGAGACTTATACTGACCAGAGCCCACCTTAGGAGTACAGATTAACAGCAGCATCAAGCAGGATGCATTGAAGCAAAAGTTGATGAAAAGGATATTTTGTTATGCTAAAAACAGCAAATGACTGTAAAACATAGATCACCAAAATGTCAGGACTTCTGGTATAAAATGATTCATGGGATAACCTCTTTAAATACAAGCTATGCTACTTAATAGAGTAAAATCAACATTTCTGTAGACAACAGCCCACGTCCCTGTGCACTAGTTCACATTATCTTCTAAACCTATAGTCTCTAACCCATGGCTCCAGCAGTTGTGATACCATAATACCCAGCATGCCCTGATAAGACTAAATCAGGCACGCTGAGCATTGTAGTTTTACAACAGCTGTGGAGCCAAGGGAAGGAGGCAACTGTTCTAAACTCTACTTTGTTCACTCTTTTAAAGGTTATTTAAAGGTTTGTTTTTACTACAAATAAATATATTTTCTATGTGGAACATTCTATAGTATCATAGATATGTATGTCACTGGTGACTGTTTGCCATGATAATGAGACCATGTGCCGCTATAGGAGGGTTCTAAAAATAGACGTTAGCAATTTACAGTACTAATATGGCTAAAAAACTGCAGCATTTTAAAGGGGAAAAAAGTCTGTACAATTAAAGGGGTTATCCAGAATTACAAGAGGTGCTGTTTCTGGAAAAGAGCAGACATGTTTTTCCAAACCTGGATAACCCATTTGATTTTATGGTTGTATCACTTAAAGCTTCAAAATGGAGTTAAATGGAGTTAAATAAAATTCAATAAAGAGAAATAAACGTAGAAGAGGGTGGGGGAGTGAGAACATGACCTCACAGCGCATCTGTCACTTCCAAAGTCATTACTAAACCACTGGCATGGTTATACACACTGTACTGGAGCTGTCTAAGTGAAAGGGCGGGGAATAAGAGCATGGAGGCATTGTGGACATTGGGCAATCACAGTAAGAATATTTGTGTGTGTGAAATGTACACTTATGTACTTTCGATTTTTGGGGAAGAAAAAGCAAAATGTACAGTAACTGCAACAAAATGCAAACTATAGTCTGTAACATACTAAAACTGCATTTTATAATTTACTATTCAAGAGGGTCCAAGTGTAAATAACCACCACCACACATGACCTGCGAAGAATCATTTTAATGAATGTATGGAAAATAAAACTGAACACAGATCCTTTACGCAGAAAACAGTTTGGCATACCTCGGGTGCAACCAGAATTACAGAAGGGAAATAGAAAACATTAAAAGATTGTATGAAGCATGTTCAGAATTAATCAGAGATGCAGAAGATATGATCTTCAAGGAAAACATAAGCAGCCAATATCCTCTCTAGCTGTCGGACCGCAGGAGTAATGCTATGCTGCTGCCCACTTTCTCCAAATATGCAATGACTAGAAGACTGGAGGACATGGACACTACAATCCCATTTCGTGTTTTGGTGCTATAGGACAAATATAACATCCCAAAGCATAAGAAGAAATGGAAAAATCATGCTCACAAAAAGCTAAGCAATGAGCTTAAAGGTAAAAAATATATATATATAATATACAAAGCCCGAGTTGTGTTGAAAGATATTTGCGCAGACCCCCTTTCCTTTGGATGCCTTGTACCTACTTGTGATATATGCGCTTAGAAGTCTATAAAACCTATAATGGCTGCTTGTACCTGTAATGCATAAGATCAACTAAGATTATGATCAATGTTCAAGGCAAGAAAAGGAGGATCATCAGGAGAAGGTAAAGATAATACTTTTTTTTTTTTTAGAAATTTCTAATGCCACTTGGTCTATGGAGGATCCTGTGTAACTTTGTGTGAATGTTGGGAATCAAGTGTCAAATCATTTATACATGATGTAACATTATTAGCATCTTTAGGGTATGGAAATTATAAACTGTATAGTATATGGAAAGTATTCTCAACCACCGGAGAACGGTTATCAGTATACAGAGGGAGTGTGACGTTATACAGGTGACCAAGCAAGTGGGTTATGACGTTTCTTAGCCTAAAATGTATGTAGCCCTTTTTACTGTATCGCCGGGTTTCTCCACAGAAATGTCCCACGGTGGAGGATTTTGCAGGGGGAGATATAATACCTCTGGTAAATAATACCTCTGATAAATTATTACCAACTGGAAAAAATGACTGACCTATCTATTGTTCCTAGCAAAATAGTGCACTTACTTGAGCCTCTTTTACAAGGGCCGATTATCGCCAATAAGCATTGCTTGCACGAACGATAATCGGCCTGTGTATAAATGTCAGCAATCAGACGAAGAGTTGGAAAATACCCGCTCATCGGCTGATCACACTTTTTGTCCAGCAGCAACATCTATTGCTGTTGGCCGCACATCTCTTTGTGCAAATAGGGGATGTGCAGCAGATAGCAATACATTTAAATGGCCTCAGGAACAATGCAGTGATCATTCATGCATCCTGGCCGCACAATTATTCCTGCCTGTGGACTGCTAAAGAGCTGTCAGTATAAAAGGAAAAAAAACATGCCCCCCATTGTGCTGATGCAGCCCTCAATCACATGATATTGTGCTGAAATATCACCGCAGCGGCAGAAACTGCAGAACTGCGAGCTGTATCAGTGCAGTGGGACAGGTTTGATGATATATGTAAATTACTGCACTATTTTTATAATATTTTCCCTCTGAACCTTTAGGGTCCATTCACTCGTACAGGATATGCTGCAGATTTGATGCTGCGGCTATTAATGTAACTAAATGAATGCGTTCGACATCAATGTTTACAGAAAATGTGCAGTGTTTCTGCTCTGAATTAATAGATGCAATGAGTCCCAGATCTACAGATTCTGGAGTTTTCACAGTGGATTCTATGCTGCGTCCAATTAGGATTATGTGAATATTAAAGCTCGCTGAAATCTGCAGCCCATACGCTACGTGTACACATAGCAATAATATATGGCCTGGTAATATATATTAGTTTCCTACAGTACAGAACCCCCTGGTAAGATTATAGATACCATTTCTGCTTCTGTACACATTCTCATAGTTCCCATCTTGTATCCAGTGATAAATTATTATGAATGCATATTGCGGCCTCTGCTATTACAACCATTACTCTGCTTGTGAGAAGACATAATTGTCATAGAAACCTAATAAATGACTGAATCAGTGACCTGGAGAATTAATGGAACAATGACTCTCAGCATCTGCCTTCTCTTCCCTGCTGGAGTGCAGTACTCAGATGAGTGTTGTGCTGTTGCTTAGCAACCTGAGAGGTAATAGTGTCTCGGAGACAGACTGTACCACTGGTGGTCATGTGACCGTAGTACTGAGAAGGTTTTATATTGAGGTCTTCGGTAGTGTGGAACGCTTTATACATACTAAGGATACTGCCTCAATGAAATACCCTGTAAATATACATTTATATCTGATGGGTATATATGTTTAGTTAGTAATGGGGTATGTATAATTTCAATAATATAAGGGATACTATAGCATTATGCTATAAAATAAAAAGGATATAGCACAGGTGTATCCATGCAATTGTTTTTATATTGTAGCTTATATGCAAAATAACCATCTTCTTTCTATACATCTGGGCATCTCCCTACATGAATTCATATCACAATTTATTACCGATTGTCTGCCCAGTTACTTCACATCTAGCAGTACAGGCACAGCTCAAAAATCCTGGTCCCCATTGCAAATCTGTCACACGGCCCCTTTCTGCTTATTTACTTTACTGGTGTATTGGGTATAGGCACTCCCTCAGACACCAGAGACCTGTGCATCGGTCAGTGCAACAACCAGGTAAGTTATAATAAACCAGGTATAGAAAAAAGTGTCACTCACCCACTTACTTGTTTCAGTAAAATCCAATGTTATTTCCAACACCTACTGATACAGAAACGATAGAGCAACCTGAAGCACTCATCGGGTGAACTCACACTGCATAGTACCATTATCACGTTTGGTGTCGGTAATAAAGTGGGATTTTACAGCAACAAATAACCAGGTGAGTGCCACCTTTTTTTCTATACCTTCTTTATTAAAATGTATCAGGTTGTTCTCAGCAGTATACATCAATGCAAAGGTCCCTAGTTCCTGAGGGCCCCCCCAACCCATTAGAAGACATCAGAATAGCAAAAAATGTGATGAAATTCTATAAATAATGCCTATTATAGAGAGCATGAACTTAGTCCTGGCGCTAGAGAACTGCTCTGTCACCTTAAAGGAACATTGTGGTCACTAGTAGTTATCCTTTAATATAACGTTAAGACAATTGTACTGTTGAACGCTATTCAAATTCTTTATCATATATCACAGTAAGTGAAGATACTCCAGCCCTTAACTTCCTTATTATGTATCTTACTGTTACCGGGTGAGATGTGTTTTGTTTCTTTTTTTCTATTGTTACTTTGTAAAGATCAGGATTATTGATCACTTTTTCTTTCTGGATACACAGCAACACATACCCAATCATTAAGCTTTTTTATAGTAATCTATATGTCTTCCCTCCCTTAGCCACTAGACATTAAACTCTACATACTGTACATCTATCGCCATCTTTCATGTCACAATGGCCACATGTTAACATAATAAGCACGTTTTGCCTACATTGGATGATTTATTCCTACATACTACACATAATAAAACAGGATAGTGAAGAATTATTACATATTAAAACCATAAATATAAAAAAATATAATTTAAAGTACAACAGCCACAAAGAGATTGTGGGTGAAAGGCTTGGGATGGGTATACCCGCCATCTATACCACAGATCCTTATTATCTTACTGTCTTTATTATCTTTTAAGTATACAGATGGGCTCCACAGCCTTAGCGCCTATAGTGTTCTGTTGCATTTTATATGTTTGTTTGCTTTTGCTTTGTAGTCACAGCAGACGAGCACCTGTACATTTATTTCACTTAGATTCTGCTTTCGCATTGTATTATTGGGAAGGGGGTGTGGGGTGAGGGGACCAGCAGCCTCTATCTTGGCTGTATTTTGCTTCCCATCTTTTTGGCTATTTTAGATTTCAGCAGATTGGAGCCGGTTCCTGTCTACCCTGAGTTCATTTAGGAGGCCAAGGCCCAAGAAAGCAAAGTTTATTTTAAGTCGGGACCTGTCTGTCATCTTTTCATGGGGGATGGGCCACACAACTTGATAAAATTATGCACCAAGTGTAGTAGATCTAGCGGTATTGCAATTCAGAGTAATTCATATGTTCAGTGTATATACGTATATATATATATATATATATATATATATATATATATATATCCTCTATTTACTTTTCTGTTGCAGTCACGGCAGATGTGTATCTGCCCATTTATTTTAATTTGCTACAATGAGCTGAATGACTTTTTTTCTCAATGTTCTTTGAGCGCTGTCACCATGGTTCCTTATAAAAGTAGTCAGCTTCAGTACTTTATTTATGTGTTGAATTGGTACAGTAGAGGCAACCTCTCAAGATAAAAATGACATTAATTTAAATCACTGAGTCCAGGGATGTTGGTAGATACTTAGGGCACTAGCAGAAATGGCCAACACAATTGAACAAGAATATACTCCTCTGGTAGCAGGTGCCAGCAATGACACTAACTGAGGCCACAGGTCCGTGGTTCTATTCCTACAAATTTTCCACATACTACATAGATAACTAACCTTGTAATCATAGAGCTCAAAGGAAGCATACACGAGTGCTGAATTTTGTCCTCCTCTGTTATAATAGACCAGTTTCTTCTAAGTATTAGATGGTCAATAGGTGCAGGACAAGCAGTTTTGGCGCTCAAGGCAAAGGCTTCATAATCTGTTACTGCATCACAGGCACCACTCTACAACCAATGAGCACCTCTCTATACTGCAGGGAAAACCATTTTTTTTATTATTTTGTGCCTCCTTGTATTTGAAGTTGAATAGTGTCCAATGAAACTGCCTACTCCCTGTCCTGGCCATGCAGGAAGACTTCACAGTACAACATTGACCATACGCCTCTATACAATTTAATTGCATTCATCTATTTTGTTGTGGCCAAAAAAGAGGAACCATCTATTGGATGAAATTGGATGATCCTCTACTTTAGTCAATGCCATGCCCGATCATGGTGAACACTGCAAGGTAAACACCCTTAAATCTTTAGTTGCATTTGGTGTTAGGAATTATATCTGTGGTAATAGTTTTATGCCCTGGCTAGTTCTTGTTAGGTAGACAACAACTCTGGAGTTTAATGTACTCATCTTCATTACTTTTCTATTCATCTACTTTGTTTTTGTTTCTGAGTTTTTCTTCTGTGCCACTGACTGACACCAACAGAGACTAACAGACCCCACTGACTTTAATTATTTTTTTTGTCTGGTAATTTGGCCATGTCCAACCAAGAAAGCATCTGACACAGATGTGAACATAGCGGCCACATAGGTTAGCATCTACTATGTGGATGGAAGCAGCTGCAGAAAACCATCACCTTTCAAGAAATTGTCTGTGCTACATGTTATTTCCACCCTGACTCTTAAACCAAATAGGGATAATGAATACACAACAGTCAGTTGCAATATCTGGGATCTGTAGATATCTAGAATTATTGCTGCTACCTAACCACCTGACTACTTCCAACTCTACCATACAGATGAACACATTGTCTGGGCATTTTATCTACTTTGTCAGACAAGTTAACATATAAAACACTAAACTGCCTCCTTAAATACTGTAATGGTAATAGATGCACTTAAGATTGTACCAGTAATATATTTCCAATCTGCTGTTTCCTTTAAATACCTGCTTTAATATAACCATTTCAATGTAGCAGTGCTGAGTTCGCCATTTGGCACAATATGTTGCGATCTGCTTTGGTGGGAAAGTAGGGGAAAGAAAGTAAAGCCATAGAATGAGAGCCCTGTTTCAACTAAATAATGGATATTATTAAGTAAAATCTGGGAGTAATACAGACCTGGGACCCTTTTTAATACCCCCCGCTCCCTCACTAGGGTTGAAGGCTGCACCAATAATCTGGAAATCTCATGACCACCCCCACCCACCATTTAATCAATATTTCATCTAGTCTCTTCAGATATAATGGGACAGTTTATATACTGACTAAGGGCCCTATTCCACCGGACGATTATCGTTTGCATAATCGTTAACGATCTCAAACGACCGCTATTGCAAAAGACCTGAAAACGTTCACTCATTTCCATGGAACGATAATCGTTACTTATGATCGTAATTGCAATAATTTTTTCTTCGCTATTTATTCGCTATTGCGTTCGTATCTTTTGCGAACGACCGAACTATGTCTTATTCAATGCGAACGTTTTGCGAACGAGCAACTATAAAAATAGGTCCAGGTCTTATAAAGCGATCAACGATTTCTCGTTCGTTCATTCGTTAATCGTTAACTGCATTTCAACCGAACGATTATCGTTTAGATTTGAACGATTTAACGATAATCTGAACGATAATCGTCCGGTGGAATAGGGCCCTAAAGGACTAGATAGGGGATATTCACAGCACTTGCATGCATAAAACACATGATACCATATATAACAGAGCCTGGGCCAGTTACAGAATTGTAAACTTGCCTAAGAAAGTGGTCTCAATACCAGGAAACCTTGCGTCCTCATTGTATCATTCTCAGAATAAGGAAATATGTATTTCTTGCTGTGGAATATCACCTACAAGTATGCTGTATTCTTATGTTACCAGCTGTGAAATAGATTAAAATTAGTTTGCAAAAAAAAAAAAGTATTATGTTATATGTTACAATGTGTTCATAACCAGCTCTTGTCATTCCACAAAGATCACCAGAAAATAGTGTCTTCTGGAGCAATACTGGACCTTCTCCAAACACTAGGACAACAGCTAAACAACAGAAACAAAGCATTAGGCAGCAAAACACTATACAGATAGATGGAATGGAATCATTATCAACCAATATAGCCTCTATTGCTGGAGCCAAACATCAAACCGTAAGCAAGCTTAAAAGTAATAGTACATGTTATAAGTAACTGCAGCAAAACCTAATGAATGGCTCCTAGGTATTACAAGACACAAGTGATGGTAGCTTGCCCCCCAGTACTTGGATTTCAGTAAATTTTTACTGGTAATGAGCAGTCTGATGTTCACATGACTGAATTATTCCCTTTGATGTCTGGATAAGAAGAATTCACTCCAGATGAGAAAATGTTGTTCATTGCATGAACGAAAAATTATTCCTCGTAATTTTTTTTTTTTTCTTGAATAATGCCCTATGTAACAATAGTGCTAAATGGATCTAAAAATAAGGACATGAATGAAATCAGATCATTTTCTAAACTTGCTGTATGTGGTTCGAGTAAATGGATGAGGCATCAGTGTTCGTTTTTTTTTTTAAAAAACATTAGCAGCCAAGTCAACCGTGAAGCCCTGTCCAATGAGTTCCTGAATATACATTGCACAAGGGGTTGCCTTTCCTACCAGCATCTTCTATTCTCGCCATGTAGAAAAGCTACTAATATGCAATTTAGGATTGAGGTGGCACTCGATAAAATGTGTAAACTCACTAGCTAGACCCTGGAGCTACTCTACAACTGTATTATATGCAGCTGGGACAAATCACTGTAGAGGTGTTTGTGCTGTTTTTATGTGAGTTTTAACCATGTTTTCCCACACAAATATTGTAATCAGGTATAGAAATATTGGATATGAAACTTCAGATATAAGCAGGTCAATGTGCTGACAAAAAGAGACAAAGGTCACAGATAAAAAGTCAGAAATGTAGGTGAAAAGCAGTGTTACCAATAGAATGTGGTTGGCTGCAAAGTGGGCCAATCTGATCATGGCATCTGAGAACTCTAGAGCTGCCCTATCTGAACAGTCTAATACTGTTATGTTTTTAATTTACCAAGAACTGTGGGTAATATATTATGGCTTAAAAGTTTGGCATACAATTTCAATTGCAGTTTCTTCTACGATCCTAAATTGTCCCAAACTCCTACCCATACAACCACATTCCCTTGTGATATAGTCACTCAAAGGTAGACTGGAATTCTGCTGGTAATCTTCAGGTGCATCCAAGTCTGACTGTCCAAGTCCAATGCCTTATGGTAAGAAGTCAATAGCGTTTCTGACACATGCAGAAAACGTTGCGTCTTTGTTGCCTTTTTACATTAAGTGTAAACTTCCCTTTACAATATTATAAAGAAAATTGACATTCATTGTTTTTTTCTTTTAACATGAAACGAAACAATTCCCAAACCTCAAAAGGAGAATTAATACTACAAAATATCAGCATGACAATCAAATTCAGTAAAGTAGTAAAAGTGCAAAAATATGTCACAAAAAGGGAGGAGTCCAGTAAAGAATTGGCACCATCTTAAAATGAAGAAGCCATTTTGCCAAATACCTTATAGAATTCAAGTTCCACTTTAGGAGTCTTTTCCCTTTGCTTTACCTCCTCTCCTTAGCTTGAGTAGGTGAAACATATACAAAACGAATAGAAATTATGTACATTGCCCTTTGTGTGTTTAGAGCCGGAGGCTTTCATCTCTTTGTTGTCTCCATAAAAAAGATTTCAACAACTCAGTTTATGTGCTGTATGTACTTCCTTGGAGAAGTTCACTTAGATATGCAAGGAAACACTATCAGAATAATTTTTGCTTGCTTTTTGGTAGGTTCCCGCTATTAAAATTTAAAAATATGGTCCCGCTGGATCTGAATGGCTTAAATATAAAAAAAAGAGTATAACAGCTGGACATACAGAACTACACATTGAAAAGCCTCCATTCACATGCTGTTCTCTCCTCTAGCACAATACATGTAAGATCTTCTGGGCAGTGCTTGTAGTGATTGTGCAGTACGTCATCCATTCCAAGAATACCACTTCTGTTTCCTAAAGCCCTTCAAGGTCTGAACCCATCGTAGTACGTACCGGCAAAAAGTATTAAATCATGCAATACTTATTGGTACCAGCTTGGAATCCAACATACCATGTATAAAGAAAAGAGGGGCCTTAATTCTTTCTTTCATCAACCAAGACTTTACCTCGCAGACAGTTCAGGACTTTTGCCTATTGCTATTGTGGGTCGTTCTACAGCTGCCTCGTGAAGACCCGTGGCATTTTGCTTTGGTTGATGAAACAGGAGGGTCCAGATTTAGAGAAGGACTGGAACGTGACTTTTTAAGTCCATCCTCATCGTTTTCTGCAGAGTCAAATAAGCTGTTTTCAAAAGCTTCTAAATCTTCTGTGCCTGCTTTAAGCTTGGCTCTTAAGAGCATGGCGTAAGTGCCGTAACGGGATTTCTGTCAAAATAAACAGGGAATGAATGAATATATAGTTAGAGTTTTATATCAACTCTATCAACATATTTATATCAACTCTACAATGATATTATTACCTTGGACACAAGGTATAATAGTGTTTGCCCTCTGATAGTAGCAATTTTCATTACAGCAGCATTTTCTACACCGCTAAGGGGGTTGTTTCTTGCCTGGCCCCCCCTCCTTTTAATACACTTCATGTGATCTGCTACAATGCCAGTAATTCATTTACATATCTTGTGTTGATTTTGAATCATTCTAGTTTCTTTTTTTTTTTTCCTCAATGAAAAAGTTAAAAATAGGAATTAGGAAAGGGGTAAAAGGGTATTTTTAGGGTATGGCTGGGGAAGGGGTGGAAATAGAGGCCGCCGGTCACTTACCTCCCCGGTTCCAGCGCCGGGTCCCGGATTGCGCCGCCCCGTTCTCCCCTCCGGCTGCCACTTCCTGGTCTGAGCTGCGGCTTGAGACGTAACGTCTCAAGGCAGTTCAGCCATTCAGCGGTCGTAGTGGAGTTCTGCCTTGGCCGCTGAGTAGCTGAGCTGCCTTGAGACGTCACGTCTGAAGCCGCAGCTCAGACCAGGAAGCGGCCGCGGTACAGAAGAATGGGGTGGCACAATTTGGGACCCGGCGCTGGAACCGGGGAGGAAAGTGACCGGCGGCCTCTATTTCCACCCCTTCCCTGGCCATACCCTAAAAAAGCCCCCAAGCCCGGAGTACCTCTTTAATAACAATCTTCTCAACATTTTCCTTGTTCTCAGCAAATATTGAGACATAGGAGACTGGTTCAATATGTAATGGTCAACCATTTTTATTTGCTGATAAACGATGCAGCTTATTTAACAGTATTGATTAAAAAATGTTACACTATTTAGGGTCTACAGCTCACAGGAAAACCTGTGGCCTTTACGGCAACAGACAACCAACAAACCCTATGCAGTCTGAGGCTTCATTCCTCTAATTTTTCTATACATTCAGCAGTTTAGCAAGAAGTCTGGGACAGATGCCACAGGACTTGTTTTCAGTCTATGACCATGGTGGTTATAGGCCCTGTAAACAGGAAAACTCTATGACTTTTAACACTTTTTAGAGTGTCTTAGGACAATACATGTGGTTGTAAAAGTGGACCTTCGTTTTAAGTCTACACCCCAGGACATGGGGCACAGCAAGCAGTCATTAAAGTGGGCAGGTCCTCTGGGGTCAGAATACCACAGAACCTGGAAGGAGCAGAGACCAGGAGGGGACCTGGAGCATGGCGCTGCAGTTGTGGGGGACCGGAGGAGGTGAGTATAGCAAGTTTATTATTTTTTATACAACTAGTACAAACCCTTGTAACTATAGATCAAATTTGAGGCCATGTTTATGTATTTGTAAGGACTGTGCTTTACCAACTATAATGCAGAATTCTGAATTACACTTATTTTTGATTAATGTCAAAATAAGTTGACACTTAAATGTACCAGCCCATGGGACCCCTATGGAAGAGACTTCAGTGTACGTCTTCTAAAGAAACTGTCTTCAGCCATAAAGTCTATCATATCTCCACTGCAGATGAATACAATAATTACCAATTTGTAAATGACCATTGTGACTTGGCGTTGGTGACTGCAGTGTCTATCTATTGACTTGCTGACAGGAAGCCCAGAATCCCTCTCTCCAGTATCTCAATTTTAATTACCTTCCCCCATTTACCTTTCATCTCTCCAAAGGAAAAGCTATCTTCTCTTATGAACCATACCCTTATGTATCTGCAGGTTAACGTGTCTATTTTTAAAAAATGTAAATGAGTTGTAAATGTTTCCAAAGCATGCCATGCATCAAGATGTGGGATTTAAGTTTAATTTATTTCCCTCCAGAGTATTCTACTATTTCTCTGTGATAATTAAAGCTGTTAGTGAAATCATCAATGGCGTCTGCTTGACAAACAGCTTGTCATTGAAAGGTTTTCTATCTCTTCTAAATCAAGTTATATTAGGATACATATTAACCTGAGATTTATAAATGGCAAAATTCCATATTCAGCCAACAAATATGACACGTCCATGACTTTTCAAACAGTATAAACAAGAGGTCCAGCTGCCAATATGCTGCAATAAAGTAAATTACTTTCTCCCAGACCAATAGTGAGAATAGTCTATTAAAGGGGTATTCCAGTAAAAAAATCAATTGGTATCAGAAAGTTATACAGACTTCTAAATGACTTCCTTAAAAATCTTCCATTTCCATTACTTATCACCTGCTTTATGTCCTGCAGGAAGTGGCGTATGCTTTCTAGTCTGACACGGTGCTCATTTCTGACACCGCTGTCCATGGCAGGAGAGTTTTTGTATGGGGATTTACTACTGCTCTAGACAGTTCCTGACATAGACAGAGGTGGCAGCAGAGAGCACTGTGTCAGACTGGAAAGAATACACTACTTCCTGCAGGACATACAGCAGCTAATAAGTACTTGGAGACTTGAGATTTTTAAATAGAAGTAATAAACAAATCTGTATAACTTTCTGACACTGGTTAACCTGGAAACATTTTTTTATCTTAAAAATTTCCACACTCGAAAAATATAAGCAACATACCTCAAATTCTAGATAGTCTTCCTTTTGCTTAAATTCGTCCACCTCTTTCCCTTTTACCTTCTTATCTGGAGGAGCGGTGCGATGTTCTATTAAGCTTGATGACATGCTCTTGAATTTCGATTCATGTGTTTTCACCTGTTCCTCCTGTACAATAAATATATATATATATTTTTCTTTTTTACAGTCTTTATTCCATTTTAGTCACATAAAAACATACATTCATCAGAGAGATACAAATATTTGCAAGTCATTCTCCATTTGTTTTGGGGATTTTCAAACCCACACCCTACCCCCTCCCACCCCAGTCCCTAAGACATAAAAAAAGAAAAAAACCCTACTAATACTATTCCGCCTGGAATTTTTTGTAAAACTTTGTAATGTTTTGCTAGGTGCCATGGGCGAGTGCCACCTCCTAGCTATTAACAATCTGGCAAATACCTCATTTATTTTCCCTTTACCCATCTCTACACCTGAATCGTCTCCTAACATATCTACCCTAGGGAAAACCTCTATTCTGCCTTTGACCTTTTCATTAATACTTTTAATTATATCCCTCCAGGGCCTATCCCTTCCTCCCAAATCTTTACACTTTTTGACCTTATCTTTGACAGTCCAAAGTTCCTATAATTGGATATAACTGTACAATAAATAAATAAAATACACACATTCATTGTTTTGAAGGTTTTGGACAATAAATATCAACATGTTCCTCATTTTGGTTTGTAAGTGATTTTTCCCTTTACGCAATCGAAAGAAGCGCCAAAGTCACCCTTTTTCAGAACCTAATGACTGTAACCTGTAATAAAAAATGGACCCAGGCCCCTTTTTAACCCTTTTATTGAGGTAACAATGACCACTTCCTCTGGTAGAGAAGGCCATAGTCTCACTGCTTTTACAGTAAAGAATACTTTTTCTGTGTTGGTGAAAAAACTTATTTTCCTCTTTTTTCCTCTGTTACAGATGCAGTTTCTATATTATGTTTTTATTTAAAGATCACATGAAAGTGCAGCTACAAGCGGTCTACTGGAACCACCCTCACTGAGACTTATATTCTTACTTTTCCTGGGATTTGGCCAATTTACTAGGAAGTGCATAAACCTTAAAGGGGAACTCCGGATAAGAAAAACTTGTTTTCTATTAAAAGTACATTAAAAGTTAAATATATGTGTCTATGTGTGTATTACCGTATCTGTACGGTTCTGCCACACTGGTAGCTAATAGAGTCCTAGGAAGTGAAAAAAAATGGCCTCTGAAGTGAAAAAAAATGGCCTCTGTGCCAATCCACATTGTCTCCTGCTCCTTCTGCTCTCTTAGGAGACAAATATTCCATGCCTCTGTCTCACATTGTGTGTATTTTCTGAGACCAGGCTGATGATGCAGACAGTGGGAAGGGTGTGATGTCACAGGAGGCTTGGCTGGATCCCCCAAACCCCTGGGTGATTCACCATCTCTGACCAGCCTGAAGCAGGTGTTGCACTGATTTCTCTAATTGTGCAGAAGTGTGCAGTGAAATTAGGGCTGTGTTCACACATGTTCGAGTGTCATTGCAGTACTGCAGCGTATTCACAAAAATGATGCAGTAACACAAGTAAATGATGCTAAACGGCAGAGAGGATCAGAGCCTTATTGTGGGGCTCAACTTCAAAGATAACAGATGCTTGATCATAATATGTGCGTGGAAATGAAAAGAAAAAAAAAATTAAAAAAGTTCTTTACTTTATTCCAATATCAGCGTTACAGGTAGAGAATACCGCGTGCTGTGTGGTGTTACAGGTAGATAATACAGCACTGTGTGGTGTTACAGGTAGAGGATACAGCGTGCTGTGTGGTGTTACAGGTAGAGAATACAGCATGCTGTGTGGTGTTACAGGTAGAGAATACAGCATGCTGTGTGGTTACAGGTAGAGAATACAGTGCGCTGTGTGGTGTTACAGGTAGAGAATACAGCGTGCTGTGTGGTGTTACAGGTAGAGAATACAGCGTGTTGTGTGGTGTTACAGGTAGAGAATACAGCATGCTGTGTGGTGTTACAGGTAGAGAATACAGTGTGCTGTGTGGTGTTACAGGTAGAGAATACAGCGTGTTGTGTGGTGTTACAGGTAGAGAATACAGCGTGTTGTGTGGTGTTACAGGAAGAGAATACAGTGCTGTGTGATGTTACAGGTAGAGAATACAGCGTGCTGTGTGGTGTTACAGGTAGAGAATACAGTGTGCTGTGTGGTGTTACAGGTAGAGAATACAGCGTCCTGTATGGTGTTACAGGTAGAGAATACAGTGCTGTGTGGTGTTACAGGTAGAGAATACAGCGCGCTGTGTGGTGCTATAGGTAGAGAATACAGCGTGCTGTGTGGTGTTATAGGTAGAGAATACAGTGCTGTGTGGTGTTACAGGTAGAGAATACAGCGCGCTGTGTGGTGCTATAGGTAGAGAATACAGCGTGCTGTGTGGTGTTATAGGTAGAGAATAGAGCGTGCTGTGTGGTGTTACAGGTAGAGAATACAGGGTGCTGTGTGGTGTTACAGGTAGAGAATACAGCGTGCTGTGTGGTGTTACAGGTAGAGAATACAGCGTGCTGTGTGGTGTTACAGGTAGAGAATACAGTGTGCTGTGTGGTATTACAGGTAGAGAATACAGCGTCCTGTATGGTGTTACAGGTAGAGAATACAGCGTGCTGTGTGGTGTTACAGGTAGAGAATACAGTGTGCTGTGTGGTATTACAGGTAGAGAATACAGCGTCCTGTATGGTGTTACAGGTAGAGAATACAATGCTGTGTGGTGTTACAGGTAGAGAAAACAGCATGCTGTGTGGTGTTACAGGTAGAGAATACAATGCTGTGTGGTGTTACAGGTAGAGAAAACAGCATGCTGTGTGGTGTTACAGGTAGAGAAAACAGCATGCTGTGTGGGTGGGACCACAATGAAATCATAAATTACTGCAAATAATTCAGTAACACAATGAAACTGCAATGTGTGAACACAGCCTAGATGTTCTGCAACAGGTTTGGGCAGGGAATAGGCAGGATGGAGGACTGTGATAAACAGCTGAGGGAAAGCATTGCATTCTGGAACCTGTAGTACTGTGTACAACTGATGAACCAGGAAGTGCAGAAACACGAAACAGAACAACCCCCCCCCAAAAAAAAAAAACTAATGGATTTTTGTTAGTTTCAAAACTGGGATAGATAGGTAAGTGATGCTTTATGCTTCTGCAGAAGTTTCATTTATTTTTAACCTCTACCTGGAGTTCCCCTTTAATGAACAACTACTCTGTACTTTGGAATCTTTGCTAGCTCCAAGCTAACATAGATTGCAACTACAATATACACCAGCTTTCTAGCATATATAGTAGTAATCTTGCTATGCGATGAGGCCACACTTTCTTTTTAAACCACTCGGGAAAAAAAGTTGTACAAGCTGCTTGTGCACAAATATGTGACTTTTTCATGCTAGAGCACTGAGTTAGGGGCTTAATAAATCCCCACCACCATAGTGTTTGTGTGGCACCTCTTACCTTCTTCAGTAATGGCAGGTTATGTACCTTGTGTGGCCACACAACCTAGCACAATTGTGATCACACACCCACTGGGATACAGTATACAGAATAGCTTATGACTGGCCATATGGCCACTGCTCCAACCAAGCTTTTTTCAATAGCAATGACTCTCTTCATTTGCTTTTTTTTAGCCAGTTTGGAGTATACAATACAGGAAGACCTCAATACTTTTCTAGAAACATATCTGTACATGAATACTGTAAGTACATGCTTATTAATAAGGAAGTTAGGGGCAATAGATGTCTGTCCAACATGCTTTCTGCCTGCAGCAATTATTCATTGCCAACTTTATACATAGGAACCAATACAAAGACAATAACAAAAACCAAGGACACCCACAGAATACAATATCCGCTACAGCTAAGGCGGCCTCACTGGTCATAGCTCTACCATAGTATTGGTTTAAAAAAAACTTTTTTTTAGAGAAAAACATTGGCAATACGGTCACATGGTAATGCATACACTGACAATAAATAGGTAATAAGTGTGAGAAGATAAGTGCATAGAATTATTGTAATACCATAAGAAACAATCAGATACCTGGGATAGGCGGGTGATGGCACTTGGCAGGAGTGGTCGGCTGAATTTCTTATGTGATCCAATTGCAGCTGGGAATGGAGGAGCAGAAAACATTGCTGCCACCACATTAATGCGGGTAATCCATGAATGCATCTGTTCTGTATTTCTTAGGGGGAAAAAAAATAGAGATGGTTTTAAGACCGCTTTAACACAACATTAACTGCAATACCAAAACAGGTGAGATTTGGGTGGTAGGCTGCATTTCCCAGGTGATCCTCATATCACTGATACATCTACATTTGATACATACCAAACTAACTTTTTACATGTGGTAAAAAAAAATCACAACAACAAAGAAGGATGATTTATATATCTTTCACACATTTATGAAGCTTCTATGCTTTTCAATGATCAGAATCATAGTGCTCCACTCTGATAAGTAAAAACTTTTGTGTGCAGTTACACTGTAGAATTACTTTTGGTTTGGAGGGCATTTGGTTTTGGTAATGTATTTGGTAATCTACTTCCTTCAGTGTCACCCACTATGTCATTCTCTCAAATGGCTGCCAATTGCACAAAGAATCTAAGATCTCTAGGTCTGCTCCCTGGTTCCTTTGTTATGAATGGAGACGCGGGTTTGTGTGTGACCCACAGCTCCATTCATTCTCTATGGAGCTGCCAGAAAGTTGAGTGCTGTACTTGGTAGGTTTAAATTGGAAAATGCCTTTAAAGCGACTCTGTACCCTCTTTGTGACCACCCCAACTACTTATACCAGGACAAATAACTTCTTATCAGCTAAAAGAAGGTATGTTTTTCCTGGTATGTTTTATATATTATGCTTAAAAGTGCTATAATGTATTCAAAATAGCTCAAAATTTGTATTTCTGTACATCCAGTAAACACAAATCAAAATTATGCAGATAAGTACATCATGGTTAGTAATATACCTACAATGGACATTTTGCTCTAATGACCTTTGATAACACTGTATAATTTGCATACAAAAGAAGAATATGAGCAAAAAGACTTGTGTCGGATCTCAGTATAGAAGTGAGGGTATGTGTGTATGTGCCAGCTAGCTATCTGCAGAAATGTGAATTGTGTTTGCTGGATGTATGGAAATACAAATATGGAGCCATTTTGGATAATAAAGCACTATGAAGCAGGTCACCTAGTGTGCACATGATATTTGTTAGTCACATAGCCTGATACAGCCAGCACTTTGTCTCAGAACGTATTAGTTTTTATTTACGGCAGATTGATAAATCTGGCCACTGTGGTATCCCAATATTAAAAATACAAATATAAATAGTAGTAGGAATAATAATAACAAAAATAAAATGAAAAAAAAAAGAGCCAAAATCTTTAAGGTGAGCAGAAGATGGCTAAAGCGTTCTGCTCACCAGCTCTAAAAGTTTTTTTTTCTCCCCCCTTCCTTCCAAGATATGGGGGGGGGGGGCAAGTTGTGATCATCCGCAATATCGGATACACTGTGCAGCTATTGGACAATATGCTTGTTTTGCCCACACATAGTGATCATGTCCCAGATGGGGAAGGGGGGACACTTAGAACCTTGCCCCCCCTCCCCTTTACATGTTGGAAGGCTTACTCCCAATATAATAATAATTTTTTATTTATATAGCAACAACAGATTCCGCAGCACTTTACAATTCTGGGGGTACATACATAGACAAAAATAGACATTACAGAGATATACAAGACGTGAAATCTCAGAAAGTGATCGCCAGCGAGAGCAGATGGTTTTAGTCAGACAACCCTTTAATCATCTGTTGCTGCTACAGGTCCCCACATATCTCTGTTTCCTTGTCCCAACTTGACACAAGTCATTACAGATTGAGCCACCAAAGTGGGTGAAGAAATTTCCCTATATTTCCCAATCACCCTTTAAGTACTTAAAACATAACTTTTATTTGAACTAACCTAATGCACACACACAAAAATGTAAAATATTCAGGACAAGGCTGGGTTCACACTACGTATATTTCAGTCAGTATTGTGGTCCTCATACTGCAACCAAAACCAGGAGTGGATTAAAAACACAGAAAGGATCTGTTCACAGTGGGTGGATGGCCGCCATATAACAGTAAATAACTGCCATTATTTTAATACAACAGCCATTAAATGGCGGCCATCCACTCAATTTCAACATTGTGTGAACAGAGCCTTTCTGTGTTTTTAATCCACTCCTGGTTTTGGTTGCAATACTGACTGAAATATACTGACTGAAATATACGTAGTGTGAACCCAGCTCAAAAGTGTATAGTGGTGTACAGTGCCCACATACCTCTTGACAAAGGCACGTCTATTTTTTTTAGGGGGGGGGGCAGAGCACTTGTTTTAATTCACAGAGATAAAGGTGTTGTGATTCCCCATAGCCTGTCTGCAGTAGGCTTTGGCACAGATCGCGATACTGGTTTACTAGCCTAGCAAACATATTACATAGGCACCATACACTTTTGTCCTGGATTTGAACTATTTTGTGTATGTATTAGGTTGCTTCAAATGAAAGTCATGTTTTAAAGTGACTGTACCACCAGGTCCAGGCTGAAGCACTGGAGGCGGGCCGACCCACCCTTAATAGGAGGAAACCCCCGTCCCTCTATGATAGGGTTCCATTGATTCTAATGGAGTCACGTCATGGAGGGGCTGGAGTTTCTTCCCACTAAGGGTGGGTCGGCCCGCCTCCAGTGCTTCAGCCTGGACCTGGTGGTACAGTCACTTTTAGTACTTTAAGAGTAATTGGGAAATATAGGGAGATTTCTTGTTGGCTCAATCTGTGATTGTAGGTAATTCAGCCCTGCAATCATAGGTCCACAAAACTAGCAATAAACTTGACAAGTCTGGACCAGGGCAGGAGATGACTGGGACGCAGAGAGTGATGGAAGGGCAGTGGTGGGGCTCAGGCAACTGCCTTGATTATGTTTCTCTTTCTTTTTCTTCAAATCCCAACTTGACCATTTGAAAAGAAAAAGAAAACCTGATTAATGGACAACATGAAATTCTTTTAAAAAGTAAAGTTAAAAAAGGGGTTGTCTGGGGAGCAAAATATAGCTGAAGCCTTCTGCCCCCAGACAATCCTTTTAACTTGATAATAGATGAGTATGCATTTTGATAGGATTTGCCAATAAATCAGGGGTGGAGTTAGAAAAGTCTAAGTAAACTATAGTACTTTCTGTATGATGAGACGGGACCAGTCACTGACCATCACCAGACATTTATTGCAATGGTTATTAAGACTCACTGAGCTTGGAAGAGGAATACTCTCCAGTCTGCTGTCCGTAGGTAAAAGACATTTGGCCTTTTGTTATAGTCGGATGCTCTGGTAGCTAGAGAATGATGTATGCTGATTGCATTTTTCAAGTCTTCTTCAGAAATTGGCTTTCCTGGTTTATATTCCTCCTAAAATGTAGACAGCAAGAATATTCTGTACCCAAGTGTCAGAAGCCCACAGCGAATAGATACTGTGCAACATCAGATTTTTCATTGAAATTACATGCTGAGCAATGTTTTATCTCGGTTTGACTATTAAGGTCACATTGATAGAGATTTCTTAACAACATGTATTACTAATTTTATCAAAGAACGATTCTGAGCAACAAGGGTAATACTAAGAAGCCACATAAAAAGGGATGAACGGCAAATGAAAGGCTTATGACTAGAAAGTCCACATTCACAATGGGAATTGCTTAAAGTGAAACTCTGGGAAAATACTCATATACCATGGTCATTTACTATCACAGGGTCATCAATCCTTTTACATTTCTGATGTGCTCTATACAGTGTCGGACTGGAGTGCCTTGGGCCCACCAGGGGAAATCATTCTTGGGGCCCACCCTTCAGCCACCGCACTTATCTATGGTAACATTAATAAGGGTACATTAACACGGTGTGATATGGGGCAGTGTAGGGTTGCAAATGATTGCTAATCAGCAGGGCAGGAAATATCCCCACACATATTACCGCCATACTATTACTGACCAGATCCTGTATACTGAGACTGGTTTTACCAATAATACCAGTATATAGGAGGAAATATTATCATCATACATATTACCGCCACACTGTTACTGACCAAATCCTGTATACTGAGAGTGATATTACCAATAATACCAGTATACAAGGGGGAAATATTATCACCATACAGATTACCGCCATACTGTTACTGACCAAATCCTGTATACCAATATTACCAATAATACCAGTATACAGGGGGGAAATATTACTGCCACACCACAACCAATACCATCACTATATTGTTACTGACCAAATCCAGTATACTAAGACCAATAAAACACAGTACCGGATTACAAGCAACAAATACCACCACTGCTACTGACTAACACCACCACTGCTACTGAATAATCCACTGTACACAGATCACAATCATCTCATCCAGTCATATAGAGGTGGATGCAGCTGTACACAGGTTCTGTACTCCATATACATTACAGTGCAAATATATCAGGTAACTCACAGGGGACGTCTTCTCTGATCAGAGTTCTTCCATTTTCATCTTCTTCTCCATCTGTCCTGGGCCATTATGAGAACTTCTCCGAGCCACGAAGTCACAGAATCTGCCAGACAGACATATTAGGCTCCTCACTCTGGCACCATCCCCATCTCTATACACACTGCACATCTGTATTGGCCCCTTTACACCCTCTTTAGTAGGCAGCCCTGACACTATGTATGTATTAGAGATGAGCGAAGCGGGTTCGGGTTCGAGTCCATCCGAACCCAAACTCTCGGCATTTGATTAGTGGTGGCTGCTGAACTTGGATAAAGCTCTAAGGTTGTCTGGAAAACATGGATACAGCCAATGACTATATCCATGTTTTCCACATAGCCTTAGGGCTTTATCCAAGTTCAGCAGCCCCCGCTAATCAAATGCTGAACGTTCGGGTTCGGATGGACTCCAGCATGCTAGAAGGTTCGCTCAACTCTAGTATGTATGTAAATATATATATATATATATATATATATATATATATATATATATACAGTATATATATATCCCTTACAGTATATGGTCCCCTCTGTGTTGTCCCCATTATAGATGGCCTCCCCTGTGTTGTCCCCCTTATAAATGGCACCCCATATTGTCCATCCCCCATATATATAGCCCCCTCATGTTGTCCTTCAATATAGATATCCCCCTTATGTTGTCCATCTCCCCCCATAGCCCCCCTCATGTTGTCCATCTCCCCCATAGCCAGCCCCCCATGTTGTCCATCTCCCCCATGTTGTCCATCTCCCCCATAGCCAGCCCCCCCTCATGTTGTCCATCTTCCCCATAGCCAGCCCCCCCATGTTGTCCATATCCCCCATAGCCAGCCCCCCCCATGTTGTCAATCTCCCCCATAGCCAGCCCCCCCATGTTGTCCATCTCCCCCATAGCCAGCCCCCCCCATGTTGTCCATCTCCCCCATAGCCAGCCCCCCCCCCATGTTGTCCATCATGTTGTCCATATCCCCCATAGCCAGCCCCCCCATGTTGTCAATCTCCCCCATAGCCAGCCCCCCATGTTGTCCATCTCCCCCATAGCCAGCCCCCCCCCCATGTTGTCCATCTCCCCCATAGCCAGCCCCCCCCCCATGTTGTCCATCTCCCCCCTATGATAAAAAAACAAAACAAAACCCAACTCACCTGTCACCACGCTCCCCCGTCGGTCGCGGGCCTCTTCTCCTCTCTTCCCGGACAGATGAGCAGCTCCTGGTCCCGGGCAGCACCATCAACACTGAGCTCGCGCCCGCTGAAGCGGCTGGGACTTCCGGTATGCGCTACGTGAACCGGAAGTCCCAGCTGCCGGACCGCGCACAGAGCTCAGTGGTGATGACGCTGCAGGGAAATGCAGCTGCTCATCTGTCCGGGCGGCGGCGGCGGTGGCACGCTTGTGATCGCAAGCAAGACGCTGCTTGTGGTCACAAGCGTGATTGACAGGGTGGGAAGCCTATGGCTTCTCGCGCTGTCAATGGGAACACTGCTTGATTTAACTGGAAGCGATCGTTGCGATCGCTTGCAGTTAAAAGGGAAGGTGCGGGCCGGCAATCGGAGGCTGAGTGGGCCCCCCAGGAGCACGGGGGGCCCGGGGGCCCCCGCTGCGTGTTCCCTGACTGGGGGGCGAGGCCTAATCCTGCTCGGGGCCCACCGGGGGTTTCCTCGGTCCCCCGGTGGCCCAGTCTGACCCTGGCTCTATATATTATAGGCAATAACTACTGCTGCACATTACGTCATGATGCAAAGGGGAAGCTACCAAAATAATCCCCCGACATCACTTCCTGCTCTGCTTAGATAATACTGATAAGACCTCTCTTTGCCTCATTCACACAAGCCTGCATGGATACCGCTTCCCACTAAAACAGACTTAAAGGGGTACTCCAGCAAAAACTAAATTTTCAAATCAACTAATGTCAGACCGTTATAAAGATTTGCAAATTACTTCCATTTAAAAAAATGTAAGTCTTCCGGTACTTATCAGCTGCTGTATGTCCTGCAGGAAGTAGTGTATACTTTCCAGTCCGACACGGTGATCTCTGCTGCCACCTCTGTCTGTCTCAGGAACTGTGCAAAGCAAAAGAGGTTTTCTATGGGGATTTGCTACTGCTCTAGACAGTTCCTGTCATGGTGGTAACAGAGAGCACTATGTCAAGACGGAAAAAATACGCCACTTCCTGCAGGACATACAGCACAAGTACTGGGAGACTTGAGATTTTTAATAGAAGTTATTATCAAATCTGTAACCCTTTATGACACCAGTTGATTTTAAAAAAAATATTCACCGGAGTACCCCTTTAATCCAAAATCTGCATCATACAAGCTTGCAATCCAAAGGCATGTCACTCATTTCTGTGTAGAAAAACACTCTTATAGTTGGTTCTGGTTGCAGGGGATACACAAGGGGTCAGGAAGAGCGGAAAGACTGGTTATCAGACCTGGTTATCGGAATGAATAAAAATAGACTGGGATTTTTTAAGGGCTTCAAGACCAGACTTTTTAAACCACTTGGGATTGGCCTATTATAATTTTACCATGTATTAGAATAGAATTATCAAAAATCATAATGTGCAAAATATTTTCTTAACATACATACAAACAACATGTAGCAGTATGTAGGTATGTATTATGTTATATATTGTAGACACACGATGACACAGTATAAAATAAAAGGACAGTCACAATAGTAACCAAGTCCAGTACAGCAATACAACTTAGGGTGTCTGCACACTACGGAATCCGATCAGATAACCCGCTACGGATTCCGCCGTTGGCCCTGCTCCGGTGCATCTCCGTCCGTGCCATAGACTCCATTCTATACACAGACGGATTCCACCATCTGCCCAAAGATTGAACAGGTTTATTCTTTGAGCATATGACGACAGGGGCAGAGATGCAAGCGGCGGAATCTGCGTCGGATATCCGCCTGGATACCAGAGTGTGCACGCCCCCTAACTGTATTAAAATATGATACGTGTTTGCAGCAATAGCATCTACAAAATCTACCTACACAAGACATTAGTGTTGTTTCTGCAGTAAACCATACCTTCTGGAGATAAAGGATCATTCCCTTCAGTATTCCATGGAAGGTTTTCCAGCCTCTCTTTCCTCTGGGTGCTAGAAGAAATGAATGAGGAAAACTTTTCTTTATTTCATAGAATTCACACAATGTAGCATCATTCACACTGTCTGAAATGTTAAGGAGGTTCTCTGGGGCCATAACACTAGTGGGATTGTCTGATTGTTCCTTAACCTGATATGCTGCCCTTTCTTTACCATGGTTAACAGCTTGTTAAAAATCATCACTTTGCCCTTAAGGGTTCGTTCAAACTGGTGTAAAAGTAAAATTGGCCCAGTTGCTCCTAGCAACCAATCAGATTCCACCTTTCATTTACCAAGGAATCTGTGAGGAAAGAAAAGTGGAATCTGATTGGTTGCTAGGGGCAACTAAACCAGTTTCACTTTACACCAGTTTGATAAACTTCCCCCATAGTGTGTGTATATACATATATACTATAGCTATGCTTTTAGTGCAGAGCAGTGGTCGGTAACCTAGACAATAACATATTTAAAGTGTCGCTTTATATCTTTTAAAATCTAAATCAGCAGTAGATGTGATATAAAGCAAGTTTGCGGTTTACATTTATTATTTCTTTTTTTGTTATCATGGAAAACACGTCAGTTCCTATTTTCTGACTCTTTTTTTTTTCTCAAAAAACAGGAAACAGTCAGAAAGCACGAAGTCCTGTTTATACCAGGCCATCTGAGCGCTCACAGAGAGAAGGTAGTCATGTGACTGACGGACACATTGAGCCGTGACTCTGTACTGGCTGGAATTCCTGTGTTTGGTCTGTTTCAGCACAAGTTAGAAAGTCTGCCATCAGGAGACTGGACCTGGATTTCTGGTAAGTATAGCCTTGTTTTACAGCATGGTAACAAAAAAATTAATGTATATTGCATATATAACTTGCTTTATATCTAATCTACTGTTGATTTAGATTTTCAAAGTTATAACGACAGAGACACTTAAACTGGACGAGGCCTACAAATTTATCTACATTAGTAAATTAATTACCCCTGTAAATGTTCACCAGACTACTATTTGGTAACCTTTCTATACTTATGTGATGACCAAATGTGAGGCAATCTGAATCATCCAAAAATGAGCATCTACAGAAGCAAATAATACAATGGAATCTTTCCAACAAAGCCTTTATGAGGCATAGTCACAGGCATTTTACATAGACTACTGCAATAAGGCTCGATGATCGTCACTTTAACCAACAAGGAAATGAATCAGCACACACCACACTTTGTAGAGATGCTACCACAGAGTTTGGCCTTATAAATGATCTAATTCCTAATGGGTTTTTCACATATGTCTGGCAATCTGAATCCAGCCCAGATGGAAATATCAGGTAAATTAAGCCAGATATGTGGCACCCCATGGCACCTCTGCCACTCCATACGCCTAAATGGGGCATAGCAGTGCAGCTGTCAACTTGATGGATCGACAAAATACTGCAGTCATCGGTTTTCAAGTGTGGCCATGCTAGAGAGAAACTATGCCCGGTAGCTATGCCCAGTCACTTGTTAGATATACGTTACCTATGGAAGATATTTTACAGTTCAACTCTATATTATACAATACAGTCACTTTGGAAAGACTTTGCCTTGTTTTTTGGGGGGTTTATTAATTTATTTTACTGTATTTCTGTAATTCTAAAAACAGACAGATATGGCCTAAGAGCAGAGTCCCCACAATGCACTGCTCTAGTAATGGGAAATACAGCAAAATTCTGAGCATTTGACTTTGACAAAGAGGCAAGAGAAAACCTAACCTATAACACTATCTAACACTACTACTCACTTTTTTTGCAGTCAGGATCTGCATGGATTTTGCGCACCAACACTCCATACTTGTAAGTCGTGATATTAGGATCTTGAGAGAAGTCAAGGAATGGTTTTCCACAACTATTGATGCGTTTTATGGATTTGGGATTTGGATCTGCAAGTTCTGAGAGTGATCTTCTGAGCTCCTCTTCATCTCTGCAGGGATAAAATAAAGCATGTTACCGTTCCCCCAAAAAAACGATTGAAATTGATCCTATCCTATGCCTTTTATAAGTGACATTTTGTTACGGTTAAACCATGATTGAATGTGGTCCAAAATACTTTGTGAATGGAAAGATGCAAAATATTGTATGCAAGAAACCACTTATACTCATACAGTAAGAAATTCTTCTGTTACAGCTCAATTGAGGAGAAAATAGTCACGAAGCATGACATAAACAGTCACGAAGCTTAGCATGATATAGCTTGTAGGCACCTCTAAATGGCCTTGTCTGTTTCAGATAACAACAGCATAAAAGATCTGCCTGTTCTTCATTGTCATTATGTACCAGCTCTGTATGAACAGTTATATAAGTAATATGAAAATACACATGCATAAATAGTTCAGTTCTTATAGCTAGGACTAAGGCCTAGGCCATAGAGTCTAATTATAGCACTACTGTTTGAGTTTAAATCAGCTCTGTACGCACAATCTGTTGTATAACTTTGTAATGTGTGTTATTTTGTGAATACTTTTTTAGCGCCGCACTACCCCTTTAACTATTGTGCTATGCAGCAGTCCAGAGGAATACAATAAAAAGGCACTCCAGTGAAAACAAATGTTTTTAAATCAACAAGTGTCATAAAGTTATACTGATTTGTAAATTGCTTTTATTCAAAATTCTCAAGCCTTTCAGTACTTCTCAGCTGCTGTATGTTCTACACAAAGTGCTGTATTCTTTCCAGTTTGACAAGGTGCTCTTTGCTGCCACCTCTGTCCATGTGAGGAACTGTCCAGGGTAGGAGATGTGGGGATTTCTACAGGAATTTGCTACTGCTTTGTCATGGATAGAGGTAGCAGCAAAGAGTGCTGTGTCAGACTGAAAAGAATACACCACTTTCTGCAGGGCATACAGCAGCTGATAAGTACTGATATACTTGAGATTTTTATGGTGTGTTTACACAGAGAGATTTATCTGACAGATTTTTGAAGCCAAAGCCAGAAATATATTTGAAAAGAGGAGAAATCCCAGTCTTTCCTTTATGACCTGTTCTCTGTTTATAGTCTGTTCCTGGCTTTGGCTTCAAAGATCTGTCAGATAAATCTCTCTGTGTAAAAGCACGATTAAACAGAAGTCATTGACAAATCTGTATACCTTTCTGACACCTGTTGATTTGAAAGCAATTTCTTTTCACCGGAGTACACCTTTAATTTCTAAGTATGGCTGTACTAGTTAAATAGTAGAAATCAGTAGTAGCCTTGGTCTAAGGGCCAGTTCACACTGAGCAAGATCGTCATGCTTAGTGTGTTGCTGTAAGTGAACGGAGAGGGCGCGGACGAGGTGAACTGGCCCTTAGTGAGCATTCGCACACCTCAGTCTTTATGTGTTACTTCATCCTAAATAGTAAAATTGTTATTAGGGAGGAAAAAGACACAAACTCTTGTAGTGAGTTTACCACTTCCCCTTGCAGAGAGTTCCATAGTCTCATTGCTCTTACAGTAAAGAATCCCCTTCAATGTTAGTTTAGAAAAACCTTCTTTTCTCTAGACACAGATGATATCCCCTTGTTACAGATAAAGTCTTGGATATAAATGGATCATCGGAGAGATATATGTATGGACCTTAACATGCTTATATGTGGTTAATCAGTCACCCCTCAGCTACCCTTTATCAATTAAATACTGTTAGAGCACTGCGTACTCACACATTGTCTTTCTCTGCTCAGCTGAGAACCCAGTTGTTTGGAGATTCAATGTGTCTCTGCTGCCCTTCAGCCTCCTAACAGCTCTTTTTGGTATCCAACCCGTGGGCAGGTATGTGCACTATTTGGGCACGCACCCCAATGCTCCTGTTACTAGACACAGCTACTTCCCCTACATGTAAACCTATGCAGCACTGCACCTCCGCTCAGGTCACCACACGCAGAACATAATAGCATCAATACAGTGTTACAGAGTGCTGGTAGGCAACCTAATTAACCAGATCACTATCAATGTTAAAGCAAGGGTACCTGCAAATGACAACAGGTTAATATCGCAATAAATATAACACTACACTATTTATATAGCATAGGCCCCAAGCTATGGCTATGAAAACACAAATAGGGAGGTCTTACTCCATTCATCACACTCCTAAAAGAATACAGACCCCCAAGACTGGAACTTCTAAAATGATACAGACCTCAGGACAGATTTTCCCACATAAATACACACCCTACACCCATTAATAGGAACCCCAGACAAGACCCCCCCCATAGAAATACAGACTATATACTCATTCACACTACGTATATTTCAGTCAGTATTGTGGTCCTCATATTGCAACCAAAACCAGGAGTGGATTGAAAACACAGAAAGGCTCTGTTCACACAATGGTGAAAGTGAGTGGATGGCCGCCATTTAATGGCAAATATTTGCTGTTATTTTAAAACAACGGCTGTTATATTGAAATAATGGCAGTTATTTACTGTTATATGGCGGCCATCCACTCAATTTCAACATTGTGTGATCAGAGCTTTTCTGTGTTTTTAATCCACTCCTGGTTTTGGTTGCAATATGAGGACCACATTACTGACTGTAATATACGTAGTGTGAACGCAGCCCCAAGTGTATACTCCAGACCAGACCCACTAAAAATACAGTACAAAGCTTAGACCTCAGACCCCAGACCATATATGCAGGTACTCAGTGATCCTTTACTTTTCTTAGCTCCTCAGCGGCCATCTTTACCAGGACTGGCATTATGAATATTGCCTGTGGAGGTGACCTGAAGAGAAGACAACTGCTGAAACAAGGAGAGATAAGTCCTTTTTAAAAGGACATGATCTCCTGGGAATCCAAAGCGCCACAGACATCCTGGGAGTCTGGGAGAATTTGCAAGTAGGATTATTTCATGTTCACATATGACTACAAAGCCTCCTTTTTCAACAGCTATTACTATATTGGCCTTTGTTAAATCATCCGTAATTAATCATTAAATGCTAACCGACTATTAGCGAAACCTTTATAACTGTGTGAGCTTGGCCCATTATTTCATTTAATAAAGCAAGTAAATTGTCTTTTCTTTGGGTTGTAAATTACAATTTGTAATGTATATAGTGAGCTGCCAATGTACAAAGTAATGATATGTTGACAGAATTGTCTGAGTGTATATATATATATATATATATATATATATATATATATATATACAGTGGTGCCTTGGATTACGAGCATAATTAGTTCTGGGACGGCGCTTGTAATCCAAATCCACTCTTAAACCAAAGCAAATTTTCCTATAAGAAATCATAAAAATGCAGACAATTGGTTCCACACCCAAGAAATAATTATGTATTATTCTGAATAACATGTATAATAGATCAAACAAACATTCATAAACAGCAGAATATGTGATATTATAAGTTACTGTACAGGAATGGAGAGGATGGGAAACACAAGGGCTGACAGAGACTGCAGGGAGCAGGAAGGAATGAGCAGGACAGATGTGGGCACATAAATGCAGCACTCTCTGTCCGGGGAGAGAGGGGTTACAGCGATGGAGAGATTACCCCCCCCTACACACACAGTCCTGTCCCCTGATGTAAGCCCCAGCCTGAAGTGGATCTGCCATAATTTGGAAGGTGAGGGAAACTTCCTGGGTCAAAGTACAGGGCTGTAGACCCTGCTATGCAGCCCCTGCCCCTCCCCCGCTCACTCCCACCCAGTACAGGGAGCTCTTAAACCAAAGCAATGCTTTTAAACCAAGTCGCAATTTTGAAAAACTGTGCGCTCTTAAACCAAAACGCTTAAACCAAGTTACTCTTAAACCAAGGTAACACTGTATATATATATATATATATATATATATATATATATATATATATATATATACACACACACACACACACACCCTTGGTAACAAGTTTCTTTCCCTGGGGAGATATCTGGCTATTTAAATTTATAAGGAGCAATGTATCAATGGAGACTGCTGTGTTTTGTTGGTCTAAAGCAGGGGTGGGAAACCTTTTCCGTGTCGAGGGCAATATTGTGCACGGCAGTGGGGTAGCGTGGGTGCACAGCACCCGGGGCAAGGCAAAGTATTGTTCCCCTAGTGCCTCTGCTATTGTAGTTAACCCTCTGTGATGCCCCTTGTTAACCCCCAGTGATGCCCCTGGTAGCTGTAGTTAACCCCTTATTGATGTCCCTGGTAGTCTAGTTAACCCCCCAGTGATGCCCCTGGTAGTCATAGTTAACCCCCAATGATGTCCCCTGCTGGTCATTGTTAACCCCCCAGTGATGCCCTTGATAGTCATAGTTAACCCCCCAGTGATGCCCCTGATAGTCATAGGTAATCCCCAGTGATGCCCCTGCTAGTCATAGTTAACCGCCTAGTGATGCCCCTGCTAGTCATAGTTAACTCCCCAGTGATGCCCCTGATAGTCATAGTTAACCCCCCCCCCCCCAGTGATGCCCCTGCTAGTCATAGTTAACTCCCCAGTGATAACCCTGCTGGTCATAGTTAACCCCCAGTGATGTCCCTGCTAGTCATATTTAACCCCCCAGTGATGCCTGGTAGTCTAGCTAACCCCCAGTCATGTACTGGTAGTGTACTTAGCCCCCAGTGTCTGTCCCAAATAAAAAAATAAACATCCCACCTTTTCTCCGCTCCCATGCTGCCCAGGTCCTCCTCTCTCTCGTAGTCTGTGTCCGTCTCCTCCTGCAGGCGGCGCGCAATAAAATGACATCATCACACGCGGCCCGCAGAAGACAGAAGACGTGCGCCGCTCTGGTGGGGAAGGGGAAGGCACTCACAGCATCCTCCTGTGTCTGGCAGCTATCACAGAGAGACGGGAGGATGCTGTGTATGTCAGCCCCTGCCCCACCAGAGCAGTGCACATCATCACTCTCCACCTACTGGTTCAGCAAGATCATACATAAAGGCCTTAGGCAATAGTAACAAAGTTATTGTCATAAAATAAGCTCACCTATAATAGTGCACGAAGCTTACAAGTCGTGATAGCCAGAAGCCGGAGCGTGGACTAGTAAAGTATTTGGGATGAAAATTCTGCTGCAAGTATCTAAACCTATTCAAAATGACAGTGCTGGGAATCGATGCGGAACAGCGTGAAATCAGCTGCCATTCCGCTCTGTGTGAACCCACACTATGGCTGTATCCACGTTTTCCAGGCAGCCTTTGGGCTGCATCCAACTTCCTCAGTCACCGGTAATCAAATGCTGCATGGTCGGACTTGCTCAAGTTGCACTTATCTCTAATGGCTACAAAAACATCTGGAAATGGCTATACTTTTATGCTACAGCTTGTGCAAGTATTGGGATAGAGTACCTTTAATCCTTCCCATGTCACATACTATGTTTATTTTTTTTATTTCCTTATGGAAATGATTGCATGTATAGTGACAGGCCAATTTTTCTTTTTTTAACAAAGGATACAATACAGACCTCAAGATTAGATCCTTTTAAATAAGGGAGACTACAGACCAGACTCCCTAATCTAATACATATATACATACACAGAAAATATAGAGTACTTCACAAACAAACCATTGTGACAATAAGGATGTATTTGGATAGAGGTTAACAGTATGAGCAAAAGGGCTGGGTTGCTTTAGTGGGAAGAATGCAGAAGGTTCCACTCTATCTATTAGAACAGGCTACAGCAGTAGTGCCAAACCTGATGCCCTTCAGCTGTTGTAAAAACATGATTTCCATCATACAGTATCTGGCATCAGGCATGATGAGCATTGTAGTTTTGTAACAGCTGGCGGGCCACAGGTTTGACACCTTCGGTCTGGAGCTTGGGCTGCCTAATGATACTGTACCTGCCGGCTGTAAAGGCTTTCTATAATATGGTCAACCCTACATAAATTGTAGAGAAAAGTCCTTGTTTCGACAGTAGACCTTTCACAGCTAAGTGAGTTAATAAGTTTAGGTCGCTACCAGATGGACTTTTTTTTTCTTTTTTATACTTTGGATGAAAAGACAATAAATCTAAGGCCAATAAAGAACAAATAAAGTGAACTTGATGCTGTTTCTACTTCTCTATCCCAGGAGCTGGTGACCCTGTGACTATCTGTCCACACACATACAATGGTCACCTATGTGCAGGGATTACGGCTCTTCAGCCATTCAGCTCCACAAGCATTGCTTTGATTTTTTTTTTTTTCAATAATTAGCTCCAAAAAAGTGAGTGTGGCCTGCCAAGAAGAATGAAGCATGTAATAACACCATCTGACGAGTTACAAGTATAGAGAGAAATCAACAACTCTAATCATACTGATAGCGAAGATGACGGTTAAAGGCTACAAATATCACCACCATTACCCAATTACACAACTGCTGAATATAGAATGTCATTTCTATCAGTGGTGAATACGGAGCCAAAGTATGCTTTGTTTGCATTGATTTTCATCTCTGCTGACAGATTGCCATACTGTGTCATTGCAATTGAATGTCTGCTTTTAAGCCAAATAAGGATACGTTTTGGGCACAAATATGTATCCTCATTTACCCAATCTTAGAGATAAACCCAGCGGAATGGAAAATAAACATCCTCCTTTCTTTACCTGTATAAGCATGAAAAGATCTAGTTAATACAAGTTAACACACCAGCAACATACATACAAACATACATACATTATGGCAATATTATGGGCCTTAAAATTAATGACATGACATCATGTTATCTTTGATATTCTGTTATTTAAAGCTATCTTGATGCACAAAAAAAGAAAAATAATTTTAGCTCTGCTACATTTGTACTTAAAATGACCCACAATCTGCCCCACCAAACCGCTTGTACCGTGGGATAGCTGCTTTTAATTCAAGATCTGTCCTGTGGTCCGTTCGGCAAGTGATGCAGTTATTGTCCTAAAAAACTACTTTTATACTTGCAGCCCTGGGTCAAACTGGCGTGGCCTAGAGTGTGTGTGCCCTAGGTTTGCACCGCCTCTCCGTTCCTCCTCCCCGCCCCACTCATCATTAGGAATGCCCCTGAGCAGGATTTCTCCTATTCATCACTTGTCTAAACACTGCGCATGTGGATCGTTAAAGCACATGTACACTGTTCAGACAAGTGATGATTAGGAAAAATCCTACCCAGGGGCATTCCTAATGATGAAGAGGGTGGGGAGGAGGAACGGGAGAGGTGGTGCAAACCTAGGGCACACACACTCTAGGCCACGCCAGTTTGACACAGGGCTGCAAGTTTAAAAGTTGTTTTTTAGAACAATAACTGCATCACCTGCCGAACGGACCCCAGGACAGATCTTGGATTAAAAGCAGCTATCTGACGGTACAAGTGCTTTGGGGGAGGGGGTGGGTGGGTTTGAGTTTGTGGGTACAGAGGCACTTTAATGGCGTTTTAAAGCAAACACTGCGCATGTGGATCGTTAAAGCACATGTGCACTGTTCAGACAAGTGATGATTAGGAAAAATCCTACCCAGGGGCATTCCTAATGATGAAGAGGGTGGGGAGGAGGAATGGGAGAGGTGGTGCAAACCTAGGGCACACACACTCTAGGCCACGCCAGTTTGACACAGGGTTTGAAGTTTAAAAGTTGTTTTTTAGAACAATAACTGCATCACCTGCCGAACGGATCCCAGGACAGATCTTGCATTAAAAGCAGCTATCTGACGGTACAAATGCTTTGGGGAGGGGGTGGGTGGTGTTTGAGTTTGTGGGTACAGAGTCGCTTTAATGGCGTTTTAAAGCAAACCTACTATAAAATATGTGTATTAAATGTAACCAACTCTATATGTCATGTTTTCAGTCTTTTCTCTGTCAGTTTCTGAAAAATAATTTTAGTGGGCATCAACATTAAATGTGCATTGTAAATCTAAGTGCCAGTAAGGTTGTGAACGATAGTGTATATACAATACTGGTAAATGTAAATTTTCTCTCTAAGTCTACCTGGTGTAATGTCAAGGCTGTGCTGCACTCTGATCAAATGTCTCGTGCCTGCTGTGTTCTCCTCACCCCTCACAGCATGTGTCTCATACACAGGCTAAAGGCCCAATTACACTGAAAGCTTATGGTCTGAAAAATCGGTATATCGGTTAAATATCATTAATAATCTTTTTGTGTGTATGCAGGCAACGATCAAACTACTAACAAAAATGTCTTCGTATGTTGTTGATCAGATCTTTTAAGGATCTGTCATGTCTGAACATACCCTTAATGTTTCAGCTTCTTTTGCATTTTGTTGTTTCATACTACCGGACTTCTTTGGTTATTGCACAGGTTTCTAAATTTAAAGGCTTTGTTCACACTTTGTGCTAATGCTGCAGATTTTCCATGTAGATTTCAAAACAATAAATTGGCGGAGGGTGTACTACCGCTTGCTGAGTGTCCTTGCCCAATGCCAACTACATTGTCCAAGGTTTATTTTTTGTGTCATTTACTATTTTGGTGCATGCTGGTTAATAATTCCCTGTCCTGGTACAAAATGCTAAGTACTTCACACACTTCACACCAGGATTAAGCTTTTTCATTAGTGAAATATTAAGGAAAACATACATTCCCCTCTCTGCAAAACATGATCTGGACAGAAAAGCATCATCCAATCAGCATACATTATTAGGCCCCTTTCAAACATCTGTCTATTTTGTTCGCATTTCAGACCCATAAATGCCAACAGAATAAGGACCCATCTACACATTGGCCCCATCTACACATTTATAGGTGTTACAGGTCCATGTTGGGGCATGGTTCCACCTATTTAAATAAATAGGTGTGCGCAAATGCAGACAGTTATGTATTAAGATCCATGGTCAGAGCCAGCCTTAAGGGCGTGTGACCTCACAGAGTGCATAACCCCGTCAATCAAAGGGGACACCAGCACCTGAGGAACCTGGATAAGTGCTAGAGACACCGTTGGGGGCTGTGCCACCCCCTTTAACTACAAGCACATCTACTTATACTTAGATAGGGCACTCTGATTGACAGCGTGAGATGGCATTGGTTCCTTCAGCTGTCAATCAGTGGTGATAGCGTTATGCCTGCAGTCACAAGAGGCCACTCTGTAACCCTTCTCCAGCACTCTGAAGTCACTGCATGACGCAGCAGAGGTACAGAGCGGGGAAGCAGACAGGACACCAGAGGAGCCAGCAGAAGCTAGGTGAGGAGGAGTGTTTTAGGGTGCGTTCACACCTACAGGATCCGCAGCAGATCCACAGCAGATTTGATGGTGCAGATTTGATGCTGTGTTCAGTTATTTAAATGAAATCTGCTGGTGATTTGCTGCAGATCCGCTGTGGATCCGCAGCAGAAAATCAGCTGCGGATCCGGTAAGTGTAAACATACCGTTAAGCAAATTCCGCACAGGGCTCCTTTAACCCTAAGACTGGCCCTGTCTGTAGTACTGTCCCTTGTCCCTTCAATAACAGACTTATTTTTCTCTGCACAATATTTCAGGTGAGGTTGTAGAACTAAAAATGAGAGGGTCTGCCTATATTCTTCACTTATTGGCTGCATGCATTTGTCATAATAGTATTAATAGTGGTTAACATATGTAAGGTTTGAGATGGTAACCCTGGGTCTTTTGTCCTGTGACTGCTTGAATATACACATTAGGTAGTATAGTCACAAAGATAAGGGTTTTTCTTACTTGTAGTTGGCACATTGACACAGTGCGGTTTGGTAGAACAGCATGTACAAACAGGCCAATGTTATGAAATAAAAGGCCTCAGTGGAATACTACATTCTGTCATATAGCAGATGTTGCTAACATACCTCTGTCCATGTGTAATTAACTTCTGCATGGCCGGATATAATGTACACTGGATGGAGTCTGCACTGGCAGAAGTGATGTCTTCTTCCTGGAGGAAGCCTGGTACATTGTTTCTTCTGCCAGCTGCAATCAGTTTTCCCATGATTTCCTCAGTAATTGCATATTTACAGCAGCTAAAAGAATTGTCTGAAGCAGACAGGCAGAAGAGTTCAAGGCACACTGCAAGACACACGGATGCTGCACTCATGGCAGATCTGTCAGCTGTCAGGGTCTCTGCAAAGCTTCCACCCTACAAATCTACCTTTGTTCCCCAAGCAATTCCTGCATTTTGGAAAGCACTGTCTAATAAATAATAGTTATTAATAATGGTCACTTACAATGTAATAACAAAAGGAGGATGCATCCCTCAGTTAATATGTAATGATTTACCCAAGTAGTATAATATGTAGGGTGAATGCACAAGATGGATTTGCTGAAGAAAATGTCCCGGCAAACCTGCAAAAATAACCCACATGGAAATCTGCAACATTGATCTACACTAATGGAAGCCAATGGAGAAATCCAAAACAAATCTGAAAGCACCTGACATGCTGTGGATGTAGAAATCTGCACCCAAGGCCAATTTTTGTGCGGAAATGTTTTGCAGCATGTGGATGAAATCTGTAAAAGCATAGCTGTTGTTTCATGAAACTATTCAGGATAAGGTGTCTGGTGTGTACACATGGAGCAGCAAAAGTTCTGATCATTATATGGCCTTTATTTCTCTCCGGTATGGCACAGAGTGATTATGGTCCCTATTTGGCCGATACTGACTGTTATGGCTGATAATCGCTTTGTGCAATAGAAGACATCGATCAGCCAACATGCGCCATGTCGGATGATTGTTGTCTTTAAACACATTGAAAAATCAAGGATAACAATAGCAGTGATCTGCTGCCGTCGCCCTGTGTAATAGGAGTGGCAGCAGCAGACCGCCACTATCTTCTATGGGCTACCTGGACGATCTAGCAATCACCCGGGCAGCCCCACCCTGCGGCCCCCCAGCTCTTACCCGCTTTCTGTTGGTTTGTGTAATAGCGCCGACAGCGAGCAGGGAATGAGGAAAGACCTGACAAATTGGTGCTTGCTTGCTTCCTCTCGTTGCCTTGTGTAATAGGGGCTTTAAGGCCCTATTAGACCAGCTGATTATAGTCAACAGGCATTCCTAGGAACGGTCATTTGGTCATCCTCGTGTAAAAGTGTCAGTGATCAACCGATGAGCTTGCAAACTCCCGCTCATTGACTCATTTGATCTTTTGTGTGGCACAAAAGATCATCCTTATCGGGCGCCAACCTCTCTGTGTAGACAGGACATGTGTGGCTAAAAGCAATGTATATAAATGGCCGAACATACGATACAGGCAATTGATCTTGCCTTGTAAAGGCACTGCAGGCGAGCGCTAATTGAGCACTCATTTGCGATCATATTCGGCTGAGTATCATTAAATCTAAAAGGACCCTAAGTAAGGGTTAGTCACATCTGATAGCATAGGAACCAAAGCTGTTATTACAACACATTACAAAAATGTAAAGATTACTGCTTAGAAATTGAAACTGAATGTATTTTGATGAGAAAAAGCCTTTAGGCTATGTTTGCACACTTTATTTTTGCTCAGTATTTTGCAAGCAAAACCAGAAGTGTATTGAAAACACAGAGAGGCTATGTTCACACATTGTTGAAATTTAGTGGATGGCCGCCATTTAATGGCAAATTATTGCTGTTATTTTAAAACAAAAGCCGCTGTTTCCTAATAATGAGTTATTTTTCATTAAATGGCGGCCATCCACTCTATTTTAACAGTGTGTGCACATAGCCTTTCTGTGTTTTAAATCCACTCCTGGTTTTGGTTGAAAAATACTGAGCAAAAATACTCTGTGGGAACATAGCCTTAAAATGCCTACATATTAGTAAATCAGAACTTTAGTCCTAGTCAGTTTTGTAATTTTTGCTTTTACATTGTACTGAAGAGCTGCAAGGGAAATGTAGTATTACCAAACTAGCCATTCAGATGAATAGCGATTGTCAGAATATATGGACAGGCTGATCTGCCAGAGCAAGAGCTGACGTTTGCAGCAGCTCTCAGCTTCGGATGATAAATCGTTGTTCTGAGAAAAGTCTTTTAAAACCATACTATGTATCACAATGAAATACTCTACAGAGAAATAAAGTAAAAGATTTAATAATCTTTTACTGTACCTTTAACTTTATTGTGACTTCACAAATTATAACTAAGAGATCTCCAATGCACTCACTAGTGGGCTGCCCTCCAAATGTTAGTGTAGCCAAGGACCATGGAAAATATTAATTCATAATGCAAACCTGGAGAAGACACAGGCTTAGCTTCTGGAATTCGTCACCAGTTTAACTCCGCAAATGTGAATTTTTAACAACCAGTTTGTTCATCTCAAATTACCTGTCCTTGCTCTTCATTAAAAAATATACATGAACCCACAAATCTGGTGTTCAACCCCTATGCGTATAGAGGTTATCCAGGATTCAGAAAGATGACATAAATTGCACCTTTCCATGAAGTCCATTGAGATGAGGGTCATTTGGGTAAAATGCTGTAAGAAGGTGAATAGGTGGGAGGAACCTTAGGCTAAAAATAGGAAAATTCCTTCGTAAAATCACAAATAAAGACAGGAATTTGTTCAATTACAAGATTACAAAAGCATACAGGAAAACAACTTTTATGACAATCTTGACCTGATTTTACCAATTCTCCTGAACACAGGGTTATGCTTTTGTAACCAAGGTATTTACAGAATGCTGTCAGTTGGCAGCCCTTCCATTAAAAACAGAGTACAAATTTCCAAATGTACAGAACTAAATTAACCCTTTCCCCAGAGGAGTACTAACTATGTCAACCAACCGTAAAAGCCAGAAAGAGACAACCAAAAAAGGTCCAGGGTTTTTGCGAATTAAGAGTCAGTAAAATTAGTCCCAGACCAAGGATCAAGTAAAGCGGTTCCTGACATACGCACAGGCAGGTTAATGGCTACTCATACCTTGTACAGAATACCTGCTTATCCTAGGTGGCCTTTCTATAAACCACATCTAGTTGAAGTTTTGTGGCTTTCTCTTTCTTTTCGGACTGTCCCCATGAAGGCTTCTTCACCTCCACAGTCCTATTCTGAATTGAAAGAGAAGGGCTGTTGGAATGCACTACCTATGGAACTCTGCTCTTCCTCAATGAGTGTTTTGTCCTGTTGCTCAGTTATAAGCTAAGTCTTAACAACAATTGCCCTTTCAGGTTCATCATACAGTAGACCCTACCTAGTGGTGGAACATACCTAATGGGGGACCTGTCTACTCACTGAAATAATCTATCTACCTAATTGGGGGCCCATCTACTTCGCCCTAACCCATCTACAACCATTTACTGTTTGAGATACTACAGTTGGAAAAAATTGCTGGAAAACTGCAGTTTGCCCAGAAGGTTCTACAGACATGAGATTGTCATGGCAGCCTGGGACAAATAAAGAATAAAAGGGAAAGTGAACAACTCTAAACAGTGAAGAGGTTACCTCTAAGTCACTGGATGCAGCTGTACTATAATCATACAGTGTGTAGCGCTAGTACCTATGGTGCAGTGGTGTTATTCAGGCACTGTGAAATGGCATCAAAAGTAATATCTGCCTGTGTATAGGGTCCTCAAGTGCTTTCATTCCAATTGTGTTTTTTTATGTCCCTTTATTTCCAATGCACAGCTTGAATATACTTTTAGTATTTTGTTGGCTATCTGTACATTTCATTGAATTGTTAGATGGACTGGAACCTAATTGCAAAAAGAGGTGAGAATGCTAAGCTAAGGGGATGTTAGGAGCTTCATAATCAATCGTGATTCATGCTCTCTCAGCCTCATATTTACAGCCCCTGAGCATAACATTCACACTCCGGTATGCAATGAATCTCCCACCCATCTGACAATTCCATAGAAAAAGTATAGATAGTCAACCAAATAAATAAAATGTCTAAATCTCAGGAACCGGGGGTGTAGTAACAAAGTAAAACCCTGGTATCCAAAGTAGAAGTTCTGGATGTGATGCTGGTGAAGACAAAGTCAATTTGGATCTTATAATGCTTCACTGACCAGCACACTAAAGCTTGGTCAGTAATTCTCATTTTACCTACTCACACATGCATACACATACCATGTAAAGAGGTAAATCACTGGATCCAAAATAATATTTAGGAATATTATTTTATTCCTCCAACCAGTCCTTAGCAGCTACGTCAAAAAAATTATTTATTTTACAAAACAAATGTCTCTTCCTATAAATAATGATTTTGTTCACTGCTTTGCCGCGTGATCAGCATTACAATTAGTAGTGTCATTAGTATTTGTTGGCCTCAGGTACATAGGCATCTCCTTTCCAGGTGGTGTTCACTGTGCAGGATAAATAGCCCTATATACTATGGCCTTATTCACATGATCCATAAGTTTCTGTAATTGCAGATCCGCAATTACAGGTAAATTTATGGCCCATTAATAAGGCTAGGTTCACAATGTACGTTAACATTTACTGAAACGGATGCAAAAACGCATGTGAGCCTAGCCTAATAGTCTTAATATATGTATATGTATATGTATATGCTGCACCCGAGTGACACTGAGTGGAAAAAAGTGGCATGACAAAGGTAACTGTGGTAAAGTGAGCTATGTTAATCTGCCTGTGGTTTTAGTTGTGCATAGGAGGTGTAAGTTTCTCTTTAAGATAAATAGGAAGCCCACTCTATATTCCCTTACGTCAAATATTGGGAAAGGGGTTAGACCAAAACCGTTTGAGGGATACAGGATGCACTGAGCCATCAATAAGATCTTGGGAATGACCATTTTATTACCATTTCAATAAGGTGTATCATTTGGACATGAATGATAATCGCTCTATATATAGGAACCTTTAGGCAACATGTAAACACCAGTGTTGTCACGGTCTAGAGGATGTAAATGTGAGTGTACCTCATCTTCAGGTCAGGATGGATTTTCTACATATACCTAATAAAATAAAGTGGGAATCCTTATAGAAATTATTAAATAATGATGATGAATAATGTCTTTTTTTTTTTGCTTTATTTATTTTTCCTCACAAACTCCCTTGAAATGGATGCTTATTAGGAGAGCGCTCAGCATCTGTTCTGTGTCACCATAGCAACAATGACTAGGGCATCTGAACGCATAGATTACGTGGCGGTATCACTAATCCCCCAGAAATGACAAACCCTGAGAATGCAGCTCACAATGACAGGAAGTGACTGGGCCAGCAATGGAGGCTTCCGAACTTTTCCTACAACTATGGCTTTCTGTTCTCCTTTCTGTCTATGCACTATAGATCCTTACTGAACATTACTCATATTCAGATGTTATTGGAGGAAACTAACTCTAACCACAAAGCAAAACTAATACAGAAAAATAAAATCACCTGCTTAAATAACTCATGTGTTCAGTAATATGTGTTTAATGACAAATTAATTTACTGACTACATAATATTATTCCTGAATGCTTACCGGGGTCAAGGAGGCTGAGCTGCTTCCTGTGGGAATGTATCTAGAGGTTCCTGTAGCACCACCATAGAGGGAGTTCTCTGGTCTTTTCCTATCACTTCTATTTGTAAGAAGAGTGAAACATGGAAATCACTACCTGCAAGGACCCCTGGGGACTGTCAGGTGCCTTAAAGCCCAATAAATTACTACATTTATTCTGACAGCCTTTGTTTACAGAATAGCCTCATTTCTCCTCCACAGTTACTGCTCATCCGCGCCAAGGGACCACAGCAAAGATAATTGATTAAAACGTTAATAAAACAACACGTTTTTAGGTCAGTCCAGCCTTTTCCTCAGGTAAGTTAACCTACCTTATCTGAGGAAGAGGATGAACCGACCTAAAAATGCATTGTTTTATTAAAGTTTTAATCAATTATTTTTTTTGTGGTCCCTTGGCGCGGATGAGCAGTAACTGTGGAGGAGAAATGAGGCTATTCTGTGTTTTGATGTGTGGTATGGTGCACATTCTTATCTGGTGAGCAGAATTCTTCTCAGCTTATATAATTACCCTATACAATTTTATCCGTCCTCTGCAATATGGATTGCCTCTTGCCTTGTCTATCTTAGTTTGCAGTAGACATTGCAGATATGTTGGGCACTGAATTCTCTAATCTGTGTAAATCTGCTGTTGCTTGCTGTGGTATCTGGCAACATGGCAGCAGAGAAGTTTGCCTCTGGATGTCACGTGGACATGGGTAGTAAATAGCTATCATGAAACTAGCTAGCATGAAGAGTCCTTTGTGACTTATGGGTGTGAGACCATGAGACCATTCTCTGGCCAAGTGCCAAAGTCTATATAAAATGGCAGGTTTCTGGTGAAACAGGAAGCTCCTGTTTGGACTGTGGACAGAAGTGTGCCGCACAATTCCCATTCACAGTCCCAGACATGGCAGTGCCAGTGCAAAATGTCTACCAACAGGCACTGTGAGGGCAGCTAGAGAGACTGCTTAGGTCACTGAACTCCTGGAAAAGGATTGTGACAACTGCAATAGTCGGTGACATAAAAAGCTACTGAGTATGTAGGACTAGACCCGTACAGAGACATGGACTCAAAGCCCTAAACAGGGTCATCCACAAAAGTGAGAGACTGTGTCATTTTATGCCCTTAGTGCTTGGGCCTAGCACTGAAATTCAGACATTAAACCTACAACTCTGTGGTCAGTGGTCAACTACTGTGCCCCTGGCTCAGGAAACAGACTACACTCTTCAGAACCTCCAGCCACAACTGTCATTAAAGTGTATACATCTCAGTGAGAGCCTCCAAGTATTGCGGGCTTATATATTCAGTATGTTCCCTGTAACCCCCAAGCCTAAAGTGCCTCATCTGTGTATCGTGTTCCAGAATTTACATGCAATTTCTGCACCATCTCCTTGAGCTCCTTTCTTCACTACTATCAGCCAGAAAAGGTGTTCTTGAGGATTGTTGGGAGATTAAGGTTCTGTTCACATCTGGCCTCAGTATTCATACTGCCTTATGTACCCAGCATGTGCCAAAAGTATGTGGTTTTAGCAAACGCCAGGCTTTCATGCGTCATAATATTTATTTCTTTCCTTCTATGTGTAGTCTGTTGTACAGTATACATCATTTTTAGGAGAATGGGAGTCCACTTTGGCAAAGACCTATATGTCCCTGCATGCATAAATCTGATACAGATTTTCATTGGATGTATAGTTTGGGGAAAATAAAGAGATGTGAACTAAGCTTAACAGAGTCTTTATAACAAAAGTTTGAAGGCTATCCTCAGTCTACAATATTTGTGCTTCACTTGTTCTCATCACAACCATTCATCCATGTCCCACATGATATCCTTACTGCCCATTTACACCGATGATTCTGTACAGAGTGACCCTTCCTCGGACACACTGGGTGCACAGGGAGCATTTCATAAGTGGACACGCAGAAGGCACAAATAAAAACAGAATTAATGCTTCACCGTTGCTAAGCGACAGAGAACCCTGAACTGCATTTTACATAATGCTTGATGTAAATGTTATCAAAGCTGCTCCACGCAGCTCTAAAAATGCATCCTAAGAAAATTAACTAGCAGAAAGAAACAAAATGTGGGGTCTCAGAGACAGACTGGTAAACAGGGATCTTCTGCCAAAATAGACAGTGGTGCAATGGGCTGCTGCCAGGAACACAATGCTTCAAACCTGGAAGTGACATTTTATCTACATTCTAGGCAAGCGTACCGTTCCAGCCGTAATGTGACATGAACCACTGTTAGGAACAAGACACTGTGTCTTTTGGTTAGTTTATCTCAAATATGATGTATAAGCAAGTAAAACATCTACTCAAAATACAAGAAGAATGTGTTTTACATAAAGAAAGACTGGACATATGATACAATGGATGATTGTATGATAAATGCAAATAGGGAACATGAAAAAGTGACAAAGTTACTAACTTCTTTATGCTATTACCTTGTAAAAATGCCTAAACTTTATTTATGGTGCAAATCAGCACGTGATGTTCTGGACACATTGGGATGACTTACTAATTTTCTGTCAGAAAATTGGACTTTTTTTTGCGACAATTTCTTGTTTCACTATATTTACTAATGTTGTGGGCCACAAAAATCTAAAAAAACACTTTATACCCACCATAACCAACATAATTATTAAACAAACTGTAATTTTTCTTACAGATTTTCCATTCCAAAAATCTGCCACTTCTAGTGTGGCGGGAAGGTCGAGTTTTCATTTTGTCTTTTAAAAAAGCTTCCAGATTTATTAAGAGCAATAGGAAACATTATTAAATCTGTCAGTTTGCGAAACTAAAACCCTGAGGTGTAGGGTTCTTGAAAACCTGACACTTTTAGTAAATCAGGGCCATTATGAAGCAAATGCATCCAAAAATAAGTTACTGCACCTAGCTCACTTGTTCCAGTTTCTGTGGCTTACCAGCAATCAGGTGTGGTTTGAATGTATCATTTTGAACCAGCAATTCATCAATTTTGACTTGAAGGGGTTGTCTGAGCGCAAAAGACAACAGAAGCCTTCTGCTCTCCGGTGCTCACTTTCTTTGAATCCATGTCTCGGAAGTGAGCCTCGGAAGTGGAGGGGGTGGATGTAAATCCTAACAATGCAACATCGGGATATATGAGCACCCCCTCTACGTCTCAGAAGGTTTACTTCTGAGACATGGTTTTACAGGAATTGAGCACCGGAGAGCAGAAGGCTTTAGCTATCTTCTTCTCTCTGGACAGCCCCTCTAAAGTATTAGCACAAAGTAAAGTGGCTCATGTCATACAACATGAGCCACTTTGAAAAATATGGAACAACCTTTGAGTGATATGGTATTACACAGGATTAGTAAATCTGTTCCAATGTTCTGGAGGCTCTCCAATGTTGTGGGTTGCCATGCAGTCCCATCTAAAACTTAGCTCTGTGCATCTTTAGTCAACCCAGCAAAACAGAAATTTGCAAGATCAGAAGTATTAAAAAAGAATATGATCTACCTTCAAAGAGGTATGTTAAAACTCCTGGGCCCCAGTGTAAAGTCTGTGACAGAGGCCCTCAAGTGTTATGCCCCTAATGGTACGGCTGTCTACTTATGTAGCAAAGCAGCTCTTCAGCCCTATCAGGCACCAGGGCCCGGGGGCAACTGTGTCCTCTAAAACCAAACAGTCCAACTTGTGTACACTAGACACTAGTGATATATACTAGTAAATTTAATAAAGGAGTATTAGGATATGGCATCACTTTATGATCTTATAAGCCTCAGAATTGCCCCCCCAATTGCGTAGGGAATTGCAGCTAGTTACATTTACTTAGATGGAGCTGAACTGAAGTTTCCCTGCACAGTGGATGACTGGGGGATTCTTGAGAGTGCCAGAGGTCAGACGCTCTCTACCAGATCTTTCATTTAGTTGGGGAGATAATACATGATAAACCTCAACTGCCATTAAGCTGCACGGCTTCAGCATCAGGTGAGGTTTCCTCTACCCTGATAGCTTTATTACACCCCCCCCCCCCCCTTATCCCCAGAACCTGGTGACCCTGTAAATGCTTCACAATTATTGCAGAATATTCATATATAGAATGAGAAAATGCAATGTTTTATCTTAAACCACACAAAATCTAACTCGTTTGCTTTGAGTCTGTTATCTAAGTGCTTTATAAAGTGTGTGACTCATCACATTCTGTTACCCTGTGGATCCCCAACAAAAATACATCTTCTTTACTCAAAGCACCGTGTTTAACTAAAAATCTTTTTTTTTTTGTGTGTGTGTTTTATTAAAATGACTGGTCTATGCAGGCATCTGCTTAACAGAATGCAAGGAACATATGGATAACCGCAGGTGGTCTTTCTTGCGCTATGGTTTGATTACATGTGTTATTTAGGTAATTTTTCCCCTGCCCATTCATTCCATGTAAAGGATTATTACTGTAAATCACACACTACATGATGTCGAATATGCCCACAATGCTCAAAGCGATATAATGTGACAAGCTGAGTTATTATGAAGAGAGAAGAATTGCCTACTGGCTGCCAGATGGGACATGTCTAGGTTTGGTTGTGTGTTTTACACAGGAGCTGGGGGATAGAAAATGTGCACACAGTCCATATTACACAATTAGCTAAGTCAGCATTGGAGTTTATTATATTGGATGCGGATTCTATGGCATTAGTGAACATGTAGATGTAACACAACTGCATTTGTCAGATGCGGCTGAGTGCACGCAAGCGACAAACAGTGCATCCTAAAAGGCGTAAATGACAATGCTTGTCTGTATGAAGCTTCATCTTGTGATACTACAACACGTTGCTCTTCAATACTCTCAATACTAGAAATGTATTTTCATCTTAGGATTCATTTCTGAAATCACGAACAGAGAGGGAAAGAATGCTATAAGCTATCCAATCTCCCAATTCCATCAGGTGCTGGATAACATACAAACATAACAATAGGAAGAGTCTGTGCCAGAGGGTACTGAGATTTCTATGCACTCAGCCCCGTGGCACTGATTGGAGAGCTGGCTGATTAATCCATGTATGTCCCAGAGTCTAGAGCCTATGGAGACTACTAATAATGAGTGCAATGATGGCAAAATCCAGTATTACACACTGCACAAACAACAGCCATTCAAGATTTCTATGTACTGTACACGCACACACAACAGGCACAGCGGCTCTGCATAGCTAGCTGAGTAATAAAAATTAAAGAGAGAACACAAGGCTGCCGCATGGCCAGATTGTATCTCTCTTGTATTTGAACGTTGTATATATTGGATATATTAAAGAAGATGACCTAGTTTTGTTTCCAGCTATTTGCTTTTCTTTAGAGTGGTCAGAGTGGCGACTGGATATAGGTCAAGTGACGTTACACACTCACAATAAGGACATGATATCCAAGATATCCATTCCAAACATTGTTAGTTAATCTGCTATTGTTAAGAATGGAATAGATTGCTTTCGTTGCAAGTGAATAATTTTATGACAAACAACTGCAGAATCTTGTAACTTATCAGCAGATCGCCAGGCATTGCTCACACATAAACGCATAAAAGCTTTGCTGCTTGACCAACCGTTTATTTTAGGGGTATTAAGAGCGGTGTATCTGCATGCCGGTTTTACCTAAATCCCCACCGCCATGGCCCACACATGCCTCTCTGTAAATCCAATAAATGGCTATGTTCACACAATGTAATTTTGAAGTAAAGAACGGACGCTGATTGCAATGGAATCAGCATCTATTCTTTACTACAAGGCTGGCATTGCAATAAACTCAATGCCATGCCTCCCGCTGTGCTCCCACAGCGTTATGTTAACGCCCGTTCTTTAGAATGGGCATTAAAATAATATACCTGCTAATCATTTCTGGACGCTGTTTAGTGAACAGCGTCCGGAAATAATAGCTGTTCACACAATGTAAAGTCAGCCAGCGGTCGCACATTGCATTGAGGTGAATGGCTAACTGATTTGCAGGCTCACCCGACGGTGCCCGCAAATCAATAATAAAGAAAAGAACATTCATGCAGCCGATACAGAGGTTGCTATGCAACAGACGCTGTTAAACCAAGTGTGAACATAGCCAATGAGTGTCTGCTTCATAGCAGGCTAAAAAAGCTCCACCAGGACAGAGCTGGTGTAGACTGGCATACATCATGGTAAATAAGGCGCAGGAGGAGGCTACATGCCCTCTGCACCCATTAGATACATTGGTAAAAAGAAGCTGGTTTGTGGTAAACTCTGCAACCTTCTAAATACTATCATTGGGCAAGGAGATTATAAAGCCCTCCTTTGTCTATACAGTATTAGTACAAGGCAGCTGAAAGAAAATCATATAGCCACTAGGTGAGGGTATAGTATAACAGGCAAAAGATTCCCAATAATTCGCTATCATTACATGAATACAAATAGGAGATATGTCATCAATAGGGATTTAAATGTTCATATTGTGCAATGTGTGCAAATCCTGCATGTATTATTATTCATCAGTAATACCGTGAACAGCCTGAGCGGCCTATCTTGCCCGACAATAACCTCTTTCCTTCTACTCAGATGCAATGTATGTGGTGTATTCTCTTCTAATTGCCAGCTCAAGAACACAACCATATGGCGGACTCATTTCCTAACTGCGACCAGTCTGCTATGCCGCAATGACCTTATATCTTTTTGGAAGGATTTCTTTATCCATGTTAAAACTAAATGGATGCTTGTCACAAAAGCCATCCAACGGTTGAGTGCTTTGACATTACTGTTAAAAATAAAGGACTCTTATCTCCTGGACTTTACAGCATCTTTGCTTTTTCAGCATTGCTGAGATGTACAAACTGCTACACAGTGATTGTTACAGTGGAGACCTGCCAAAACGTCATCCTATATATCTTTTCTGCTAAGTCAACTACTAGTATGTAGTTTTTATATAGCTGTATATAATTGTATATAATTCCATGTAACCGAGCCAGGAAGGCTCTGGAAATCTAAGGTAAGTATAAACATTACAAATCATTACAAAAAGGTTTGATCAAAAGGGATATCTAAAAAAAAAAAAAAAAAAAGAAAAGCTTTGGAGTAATATACGCCACAATTTATTTATGTATAATATTTATGTGAAAACAGTTGTTCTCTGGTGTCATTTTTACCATTCCTAGCCATGTCATTGCCTCTCTGCAGCTTTGGCTAGTCTGTGGTGGCTCCAGTGTGATCTTGTGACCAGGGAATGCACTGAAGTCCTAGTTACCACAGCTTACTTCTCTCTCCATTTTACATCTTTTTTTTTTTTTAGAAAGTAGTCCCACACACACAGGTCTTCCTAATACAGTCATGTCAAACTCTGGCCTGTGGTGCCATTACTTTCAGCCCGCCAGGCAATTCAGAGTTTGAATTACATCTGGCCCACCATGGCTACTATGTAAGAGACTATTGGGGAGGGGTGGCTACTATATGAGACTATTGGGGAGGGCTGGCTACTATATGAGACTATTGGGGAAGGCTGGCTACTATATGAGACTATTGGGGATGGCTGGCTACTATATGAGGCTAGTGGGGAGGGCTGGCTACTATATGAGACTATGGGGGAGGGCTGGCTACTATATGAGACTATTGGGGAGGGCTGGCTACTATATGAGACTATTGGGGAGGGCCGGCTACTATATGAGACTATTGGGGAGGGCTGGCTACTATATGAGACTATTGGGGAGGGCTGGCTACTATATGAGACTATGGAGGAGGGCTGGCTACTATATAAGACTATGGGGGAGGGCTGGCTTCTATATGAGACTATGGGGGAGGGCTGGCTACTATATGAGAATACGTGGGAGGGCTGGCTACTATATGAGACTATTGGGGAAGGCTGGCTACTATATGAGACTATTGGGGAGGGCTGGCTACTATATGAGACTATGGGGGAGGGCTGGCTACTATAATAGACTATTGGGGAGGGCTGGCTACTACATGAGACTATTGGGGAGGGCTGGCTACTATATGAGACTATGGAGGAGGGCTGGCTACTATATAAGACTATGGGGGAGGGCTGGCTTCTATATGAGACTATGGGGGAGGGCTGGCTTCTATATGAGACTATGGGGGAGGGCTGGCTACTATATGAGACTATTGGGGAGGGCTGGCTACTATATAAGACAACTGGGGAGGGCTGGCTACTATATAAGAGACTAAGGGGAGGGCTGGCTACTATATGAGACTATGGGGGAGTGCTGGCTACTACATGAGACTACTGGGGAGAGCTGGCTACTATATGAGGCTATAGGGTAGGGCTGGCTACTATAGGAGACTACTGGGGAGGGCTGGCTACTATATGAGACTACTGGGGAGGGCTGGCTACTATATAAGAAGCTATGGGGGAGGGCTGGCTACTATATAAGAGACTATGGGGGAGGGCTGGCTACTCTATAAGAGACTATGGGGGAGGGCTGGCTACTATATAAGAGACTATTGGGGGATGGCTGGCTACTATATAAAAGACTATGGGGGGGAGGGCTGGCTACTATATAAGACTATTGGGGAGGGCTGGCTACTATAAAAGACTATTGGGGAAGGCTGGCTGCTATAGGAGACTATTGGAGAGGACTGACTACTATATGAGACTATTGGGGAGGGCTGGCTACTATATAAGATTATTGGGGAGGGCTGGCTACTATATAAGATTATTGGGGAGGGCTGGCTACTATATGAGACTTGGGGAGGGCTGGCTACTATATAAGACTATGGGGGAGGGCTGGCTACTATCTGAGAATACGGGGGAGGGCTGGCTACTACATGAGACTATGGGGGAGGGCTGGCTACTATATGAGACTATGGGGGAGGGCTGGCTTCTATATGAGACTATGGGGGAGGGCTGGCTACTATAATAGACTATTGGGGAGGGCTGGCTGCTATAGGAGACTATAGGAGAGGGCTGGCTACTATATGAGACTATTGGGAAGGGCTGGCTGCTATAGGAGACTATGGGGGAAAGCTGGCTACTATATGAGACTATTGGGGAGGGCTGGCTACTATATGGGAATCTTGGGGGGCTGGCTTGGGTTGGCAACTACATGTGGTAATATTGGCTATTACATGGGGTAAAGTTTAATCATGTCATAGCAATATATCATGACATTTATCATAGTGCACAGCGCTGGGAGACGCACACCACTGATAGTGGCAGGAACACCACACGCTGCTCTGACAGTGCCAGGATTCGCGCTTCAATAATTATCTAGGTTTGTCCGCGACTTTGTCCAATTTTTTAATTTTGGCCCACTGTGTATTTGAGTTTGACACCCCTTTCCTAATATATACACCAGGATTTAATTTCCCTAGACTTCCTTCACTGTCCATCTGTCCTCCTAATATCTTATTTGTGCATCATATCCTTCTCACATGCTCTCCTTTAAGTGTGTGTGTATATATATATATATATATATATATATATATTGTAGATATGAAGTAGCACTACACATAGACCCATTCCCATTCTCTCTAAGGCCAGGGCTACACTATGATGTTTTGTAGCACTATAAGCAAAGAAGAGGAAAAGGTCCAGCACCATGGAATAACACTCTTTATGTCTGTCCCATTTTAATTTGAGTGCTGAAACCTTATTCTGTTTGCCATGAGGAAGGGCTAAAAGTCATAGCCCAAAACACTAGTCTTGGCGAACTAGTCTCTGTTGTGCCAGGGGGGAGGGATGGGGGATGTCTTATGTGCCAGGAGGGGAAGGGGGTTCTCTGATGTGACGGGGGAGTGGGATCTCTGATGTGCTGAGGGGGAAGCGGAATCTCTCATGTGCTGGGGGGAGGGGGATCTCTCATGTGCCAAGAGGGAGGAAAGGGGGATCTCTCATATGCCAGAGGGGAGGGAAGGGGGGATCTCTCATGTGCCAGAGAGGAGAGAAGGGGGATCTCTCATGTGCCGGGAGAGGGAAAGGGGATCTCTGATGTGCCGGGGGAGGGGGAGCGGAATCTCTCATGTGCTGAGGGGAGGGGGATCTCTCATGTGCCAAGAGGGAGGAAAGGGGGATCTCTCATATGCCAGAGAGGGAGGGAAGGGGGGATCTCTCATGTGCCAGGGAGGAGAGAAGGGGGATCTCTCATGTGCCGGGAGAGGGAAAGGGGATCTCTGATGTAACAAGAAGGAGGGAAGGGGGATCTCTGATGTGCCAGGGAGTAGGGAAGAGGGATCTCTGATGTGCCAGGGGGGAGGGAAGGGGGATCTCTGATGTGCCATGGGGGAGGGAAGGGGGATCTCTGATGTGCCAGGGGGGAGGGAAGGGGAATCTCTGATGTGCCAGGGGAGAGGAAAGGGGGATATACACTCCCTCAGACCCCAATCTCTCTGCTTCTGACAGCCTGACACCACACATACACATTCCCCCAGCCCCCCTCCCTCCCTGCTAGTGACATGATTGAGGTGAGTCCAACACAAGCACCCCTTCCTCCCCTCCCAACACCAGCCCCGGCTATTAAACAAAATTCAATGTCATTGGTCCAGCAATTAAATGTTTTGATAATCTGGAGTTTTGCATGGCCAGAAGAAGACAACTAGGTCTCAGCTTTATAAAAGTGTGTAAAACAGAAACTGGTGTAAACTGTCCACCAATCATAGCAACCATTGGTTGCTATGGGCAGTTTACACCAAAGGCTTCAGTCAGAAAGTCCACTACTGATTTTCCGCAGAAAGTCTGCATCACAACCACATGTAAATCCATAGTAGAAAATCAGCATCAAATTATGCAGATTTTTGTGCGTTTACTGCCACATATATGGTGGATCCGCAGCAAAATCCACAGGTAAATTGGATCTGAAGAATGGGGACCTCAGTCCCTCATTAAAATGGATAAGCAGGTCATGCATGGGTGCGACTTCTTCATTCATTCTCTATGGAGCACTCTGGGAATTCTGTTTTTGCAACTCCCATAAAGAATGAATAGGACTGAAAATGAATAGAGCAGATTTGTACACGTGTGACCCACTGGCTGCTCCACTCTAGTGGAAGAATGGGGTTCTTGTTCTTGACAATGTTTGGTGGGCCAGTGGTTGGAACCCCCATGATCAGGTATTTTTCTTGTGAAACACAGTTGTTTCCAGATGACAGTAATGGGTCTTCAAAAGATTTTCAATAACTAGTCTTCCATTATGTAGAGGCTTCCACAGTCTTCTAACATAATCTGAAATAAACTATGTGCATTCAAGTGTATTTGAAATTCACTCATCCCTAAAATATGCAATGGTAAAGATGCCTTAAGGATGGGCCTTAAGACTCTTTTGCTACAATGCATATATCAGTGTTTAAGCAGGGCACTGCAAAGAGTGTTGTCCCATTAACACACACTATACTGCATGATGGCATTAGCATTTCTTTTTCATTATAGTTCTATATTAAACCACTGTGCCTATAGCCTTTTTCACGTTTTGCTATTCAGCCCTAATTAAAAGAGTCTACTTAAAAATTTTCCATCTGACCTGTTAATTTAATAGGGAAATGACAGAGTAGGATAGTAGTCACCGAGTAGTCAGAAGAGCATCTCTGGCTGTCATATTCAGTCACTGGTAACATTATTGGATTTTAGTGGCTCAAAGTCAGCAAATAAGAGAACAGACAGCTCATTGCATGTAAGGAGTGCTTAATAGCTATTAGACAGATTATCCATGGCTTTTCTGGTACACACCATGTGCTGGACGAATCCTGTTATTTGTTAGTGAAGAATATAGGATGAAAGTTACTGTAGAGGTCTAATCTGTGCTGTATAGACCAAATTCCTTGACTTATGATGAATATTTGGCAATGTATTAGTACTAATGCAATATTGGCTAATAAAGGAATATACTAACATTAAACTCAATTGTGTGACCATAAAGATTATGGCAAGCAAAATGTGCAAAAAGAAGTGTGCCCTTGAAATGCTGTGAATATACACACTAACATTTCATTCATGCCCAGTAATCATACAGTATGTTAGATGTGCAAATCCTTAAAGTATACATGCTAATCCAGGAATGTGATAATATATGAGGCCTTGTATCTACCATGACTCTGGATGCTAAAGCATCTTATAAGGGTGTCTGGTTTAGAAGATCTTTTTTCTTATTTAACAGAGGAGATCCCCCTGCTTAGGACCCTCGTCTATTAGAGGGTAGCTATTATTTACATTGCTCACTCTGGAGGACTCTGCAATACAAAAGAACTGCGCTACGCTTCGCTTCTCCCATGTGCTACGTACGGCTGATGACTACATGAGCTGCTACACAACTAATTTAGTGTTTCCAATCCAGAAATAAAGCAGGGAAACCAAGAAGTAACATGGTTTTTGTTATTCACATTGAAAGGCCAAGAAAAAACTGATCATACACATTCACGTAAATGTAAGAATCTGATCTTGTAGACTGTCTTGAAAACAATCGGATTCGCTTCAATTATTTAGTTTAAACAGTATCTTGTGACAGCCTATTCTAACAGTTGGTGAGCTCTGGTCTCTTGAAGCCCGCACCAGCATTCCACTCATTGCAGTAGTTCCAGAATAATCTCAGCATATACACACAAATAAACCAAAGCATTCCCAGCAGAGCAGAATGGCTTAAACTCTTTTTTTCTCCTCATAATCAGTTTATAAGCTTCAATTCACCAGCATAGCTTTAGTTGTAAGTTATCAATGCTGGGTCTCTACAGGTGTCTTCAAGGGTAATGAAGAAATATAAAAATGTAATCACATGGAACATGCTGAATTTAACCACAGATTGCATAAGAGAAAGCTGGTTTTAATATCAGATATGCAGCTGTCTGTACAACACATAATTCATCTAAAATATGGGCCCCATCTCTAAAGATTAGAGATTAAAAAAATACATTGCAGTATAAAAAAAATTAGAAAGCATATCAAAATAGTAAAATAAAATGTTAGTATCTTATCTAGAATGCAGTTTTACCACAGCTATAACTGCCACTGTACAAGATGACACAAAGAAATAAACTTAAAGGGATTGCTGAAGACTATAATAAATGAATAAGCCAAAAGGACATATTAAAAAACGAACAACCCATTACTCATCTGTAAAATACAGCGCCAAAGCTGCGGTGGATCCCTGTTGGTTCTTGTGTTTACTTCTCCTGTAGCGATCATTGCTGACCTCAGCAGTGATAGTAGTTGGTTCAGTTCAAGATCGCTAAAGTCAATGGCTGGCTACAGTGATCACATGGATGCATGTGATGTCATTGCTGCAGGACAAGTAAACAGAATGACGGGGGACCAATGGAGAATTGGGGTGCATTTAACAGGTGAGTAATGGCTGGTTCATTTTTTTTTTTTTTTTTTAACATTTCTTGCTGGTTATTTAATTTATTATGCTCTCGGACAATCACTTTAAAGCGAATGTACCATGAGTACATACGCTTGAAGATTTTCACATGGTTAGAATGGCGCCGGCCCCGGGAAGCCGATGCAACGGTCCTTCTTTTGAACTGCGGCCCGGATCCCGCATACAGCACCAGTCTATTCCCGGGCACCGGCTAGGGGTGAAGCACTGGAGGTGGCCCGGCCCACCCAAGTGGGAGAAACCCCCCGCCCCTCTATGATTAGAATCAATGGAGCCGCATCATAGAGGGGCGGGGGTTTCCTCCCACTGGGGGTGGGTCAGCCTGTCTTCAGTGCTTCACCCTAGCCGGTGCCTGGGAATAGAACAGCGCCATACGTGGGAACCGGGCAATGGTTAAAAAAAAAAGGACCATGGCAGCGGCTTAACCGTGCTTGCTCCATTCTATACATGTGAAAAACTTAGACGCAAATGTACTGCTGGTGCATTTCCTTTAAGGTCTGTCAGCTCTCCTGATATACCATGTAAGACATCAACAACCCTCTTAATCTATATAGATTTACTTCTTATGTTGATTGGAAATCCCAGCAAATTCTACAATCGCATACACAGTCCAGTAATGGCATCAACATAGAGCACTTCTCCTGGGACAGCAAGAACATTCTCTGCTTCTGTGTCTGGTGTTCTCTATATGGCATTTTAGTGACATTTTGGCCTGAGCTTTGACAACCTAAAACTCCTAGCTTCAGTCTCCTCTTCTTCTTTTATTAGATACTGGTAATTTTATTGTGTGCTTTGAATAAATGCACAATTCCAAGATCCATTTTGGTTTAGCTTCTACTTTCTGACAGATGGTCTCAATCTCCTCGACAGAATTTTCTGTTGTACTGCGGAGTCCATGGTGTTCTCTATAGGAGCAAACAGCCCAAGCCCTAAAGCTGTAACACGGCACCAACCCAAAATTATTTCACTCACAAAATGTATGGTTTGTATATTTTTTGCACTCCAATCAAAAAAAGAAAAAGAGACTCTATTCACCCATAAGTATATCTGTGTTCTTTTATTTTTGTATCACATGTCCTATGAGTCAGGAACTTTGGAAGTGAAGCACTCTACTTTACACAGTGCTGCCTGCATTGTTAGGCAAAAAGATGGCATTCTTTACATTTTCCAATTATGCCAAATACAACCAGATTTATAGGTTCTGTGGTTTAATGTGAAGATTGGCAGGCAAGATATTGTACATGCTATTACAGACCCTACCAATCAGCATACCCCTATCCTTCTTTTGTCAACTCTCCTTTCTTTTCTCGAAATTTATTTGGGCCCACAAGCCACCCCAGTAAGCCAAACCAAGCTTCAGTGTCCCAAGACACACAGCGGTGTGGGTCTCTCCAATCTTTACCACTATCACTACTATGCGGCATCCCACCTCACTAGGCTTCTTGACTGGCACAAACATGCCCCGATTAAATTACTGGTAAAAGTGGAAGCGTCCCTCTCCCTGATTTCCTATCTGGTAGCTCCCTGGTCTCCCTCTTCTGAAGGTACCCATCCTACTATGTCCCTATGCTGAAACTATGCCACAAACATCTATATGTGTTTCATAGCCCCTTATCCCTCTCTGCTGTACCCTATCCTGTCTAAACCCGGTTTAGAGGATTCCACATTCTAAAGCTGGACCAAGGCCAGTAATTTTAGAGCTAAAACCTTTCTCCAAGCTTCCTCCTTGCTTCCCGTTTCTCAGGAATCTTTTCGATCCCTGTCCCTTGGGATTCTGGAGAACTGTAGAACTTCACGACTTCCTTCTCTCTCTTCCATCATTTGCTCTCTCACCCTATTCGAGTCTCTGTCTGGGCTCTGGCCGTTTCTGTTACTTTCTGTCCCTCCCCTACGCCATGATGAGGCCTGCCCCCCTGGAGCAACCTAGCCCCCCTTTCCTGGTGGCTTGGAAAGAGGACTTGGACTTTACCCTCTGGTCTCAGGTCTCGGGTGGTCACATTCATGGACTCTTAATCTATTTCCTCCCGTATGCAAGAGGGAGGACACAAGTACTCTCCAAAACATGCAAAAATCTTCCCATATTATTGTACATCTAAAGAAATTATACTATAATTTAAAATTTCCTAAACCCATATTCTTATATTATATCACTTTTTTTTTTAATTTTTAATCTCCCTGATTTTTTTGGGACCCATTCACTAGAGATGAGCGAGCCCAGCTGCGCAAACCCAGATTCATTCTGAACTTCTGTCCCGTCCTGTTGTCTTCTCCAGTGAGGGCCTGCTTATCCAATCACAGGATGACTGGGATGGGACAGCTCTACAGCCTGTAACTGATTGAGCAGGCTGTCACTCTTGTCTCTAGAGTGACAGCCTGCTCAGCCAACCACAGACCTCAGTGCTGTCCTGTCCCAATGAGCCTGTGATTAGCTAAATAGGTTGTCACTCCTGAAACATGAGTGACAGCTTGCTCAATCAATCACTGGCTGACTGGGATGGGACAGGACAACACCACAACCTGTGACTGGCTGAGCAAGTTGTCACTCTAGAGACAAGAGTGTGAGCCTGCGATTGGCTGAGCAGGCCTTCAATGGAGAAGACAACGGTACTGGACCAGAGAAGGACCCCGAGGGAATGCGGACATGTAAGTATAATGAAGTGTAAAATTCAGTGAACCTGCCAAACCAAACATTTGACAAGTTTGCCCATCTCTACTATTCCTATCAACCCAGTAAATATTATATGCTATTATGCATATAGACAATAAATACAGATTAGAAATTAGGCTGGGTTCACACTGTGTTTTGCAGTCCATTTAACAGATCATTTTTTAAATAGTTACTTTTAACATACAGAAAAACTTGGTCAACCAAGTTTTTGTGTACGTTAAAAAAGGATCCGTTTCAATTCCCCTTTTTAAAAAAAAAAAAGTTGACGTTAATGGAAAAACAGATCCAAATTGCATCAATTTTTTCATAAACGGACTGCAAGAACGCAGTGTGAGCCAAGCCTTAAACACAATTTTACACTGAGCTAGCTTTAGCTTGGAGAACCAGTATACGGTACACATGTACACAACGATGAGAGAAAATCTGAATAATCAATATCCCCTTTAGTCAAGTACAGAGAACATTCTGGCAAGTCAAGTTTGCATTTACATTTACTTACATTGTCCACTGTAACTTCTCATTCTTAATTGAACTGTACAGAGCCTTAGAGGAAAAAAGAAAATGTCAAGTTAAAATAAGATAATGTGAAATTATACGTACATTACGAAATATACAACAGTGATACTGATAACGTGAACCTACAGCTGTAAGTACTAGAGATGTGCGAACCTGGAGCATGCTCGAGTGGATCCGAACCCAAACTTTCGGCATTTGATTAGCGGTGGCTGCTGAACTTGGATAAAGCCCTAAGGCTATGTGGAAAACATGGATATAGTCATTGGCTGTATCCATGTTTTCCAGACAACCTTAGAGCTTTATCCAAGTTCAGCAGCCCCAGCTAATCAAATGCCGATCGTTCGGGTTCGGATCGACTCGAAACCCAAACCCGGTTCGCTCATCTCTAGAAAGTACAAATTGTCTGCAGTGTGCAGAATCTGTCCCCTCCTGATCGGACCGGGATTATTAGTCCAGGGCTCTACATCAGAAGTAACACAGTAAATTACAATATTGCACTAATTTCATTTTGATTGGATTTCAGATTGATTAAAAAGTTTGATTTTTTTCCAATCACAATAAGCAATATAACATTAGAGATATGAATGTAACTATAATAAACTACATCCTGAGAACTTGCAGTGCTAACATTTCACAGGCAAGCGGATAGATGTAATCTACTGTGATGTGGCTGCAAGGATCAATCTTCTTATGTCTGTGACAATATGAAAGCAACAAAGTCTTTCCCACATGAGGGGGTCACAAAAATAGAACATACTGAATGCAGTCAAGTGATACAAACACATGTGTTAATATAGTGTAGGGGTCCAGCCAAACACTGCAGAAATGCTGCAGATTCTGTGCAGCCACAGAGCAGAGCAGCAAAGTATACAGTGACAATTCTGCATTAAACCAGATTGTATTTGTTGTTGCTGAATCTTCAGTGCAGATATGCAATTTTGCAAAATTCACAACACCTGTGGATTATTTAGGGATTTTGAAAATGTGGAAAATCTACAATAAATTAACATGCTGTGGATGTAAAATTTTGCTGTGAGTGGTTAAGAGTTTAAAAATCTCTGCTTTGCAGGTACCATAAATGCTATGGATTGGATGTTTTTTTTTTTAAATTAAAGATAATAAATATATGTCTCTCATCAGTATAGCTATGGATACATGCATTCTTTGGGATTGCATAATCATGCAGGTCATCCCGCTTTCAGCACATACAGTATGCCATATTTACACCTTCTTCCAGACACAATATAAAACTTGTGATTTTTCACATGTATCTAGCTTAGCAATCATAGCATATTCATTTTTTATATGTATAAAAAGGTGGCTTTATTATCTAAACAGATTTTTGTAAAATACTTGCTTTTGCAGTAAATGTAAGACACTTATAGTTGGTATTATTAGACAGCCACCTTTCCCATTAGGCAGGGTACGCGGCTGCCCATTGCCCATGACTCATAAGGGGCCCCTCTGGCCAGTTAGGCCCCCCCATCAACTTGTTACAGCTGTAGCTCCACCAATGGGTAACACAGAACCAGCCATACAGCTAGCAGCGTGCTGGCTGTTAGTGGGAGAAATGTGAGAGATGTTGCTTGCAGCAACACACTTACACATTACTCAGGCCGTCAGACTGGTCTGCAGACGGAGAGGAACAGGAGGGGCAGAGCTGCACAGCTTTCCATTCCCCCTGACCTGCTATGGTGGTAGGAAATCTACACACTGCACAGAAAATATCTTTTTTTTTTTTTTTTTACTAAAGCATGTACTATTATGCTTCCCTACTGTGTACTACTGTGCCTCCCATGAACTATTATGCCTCCCTACTGTGTACTACTGTGCCTCCCTGTGTACTACCGTGCCTCCCATATATTACTATGCCTCCCTACTGTGTACTACTGTGCCTCCCTGTGTACTACCGTGCCTCCCATATATTACTATGCCTCCCTACTGTGTACTACCGTGCCTCACTACTATATACTGCTGTGTCTCCATTGTTCTTCTGCACCTCCTATGTTCTTCTTTCCCATTTACTACTGTCCTTCCCATGTACCATACCAGACTTGGGGGGGGGGGGGGGCAGGTCCCAATTTGAACTTTTGTACCGGGGTTCATGAGCCTCTAGCTATACCCCTGCCTCTGGCTGCAGTGATCACCTGTAGCTAGTGCCTCCGCCTGTCACCAGTCACCAGGAAACACCTACTTCCATTAGGAGTATGCACGGGGTGGAGTCATCGAATGATTACAGACAATGTTCCACCACTGGTTCCGCCCGATGATACGTTTTGCTAATGCTAGAGTGGTGACGTACACTGGGGTGGAATGGGGCGAGGGGTTGAAGGGGTGGCCCAGTTCACAGTTCTGCCCAGGGGCTCATAATGCTGTTCACATGTCCCTGATATTAGACACCTTTAGATAGTAACGAAACAAATCATCTACAGTATGTAAAAACAGCACCACTCCTGTCCTCAGGTTGTGTGTGGTGTTACAATTCAACAACATTTAAATCAACGAAACTAAGCTGCAAAATCCAAACCAAGGACAGGAGTGGTGCTGTTTCAAGAAGAAAGTGGAGATGTTTTTCTAAGCCCCTTTAAAGGTAACCTGTCACATTGAAAATGCTATGCTTATGTGGGCAGCAAATTATATAGCAGGAAGGGCTAAGCAGACAAAACCTCTGCCCATTCTGGACCTAGGAGTCCAGGGAGTGAACCTAAAGTACTGTGAGATTGGCATGCTTCCTTGTATAAGTATGCAAACACAGATAGGCATCAATCACTAAATATGACGGCTCCAGTTTCCTTTAGGCCTATGTGTCGATACTAAACAGATTAATGTGTCCATTGCACCATTCTCATCTGTAATTTATAAATTTAATATACAATTTTTATTATACATTTTCTGTCAAATCCTCATAGTTTTCAAGACCTTTGCTTGCTGTCACTTGTCCCTCATGGATGAAAATGTGCTAAGCTCTAATAATTGTAAGGTCCAGTGGTCCAGTGGTCCCTCAAAATACAATATTAATTGGTTCTGGGTTGCCCATTGTATGTTGAAACCATTGTATGTTGAGTCCATAACTCTATGGAAAACTGGTCATTGGTTCTGAAGCTGCAAAATATCACCCCAATAGATTTATAAAGCATACAACAGTCAGAAAGAACTACTGGAAGCTGTAAATTACTTCCTATGTAGAAGACTGGAGTGTTTTTAGGGTCCTGTACAGTTCCATCAGGGTTCCAGAAAAATAAAATGAGGTCATTCTCAACTGGTGCATAAAGGAGAAACTCATCCTGGCGCAGGTAAAGAGCAGTACAGGACATATAGTATCACACATTACTGTAGAGAGGGGATACTAGACACATACAGCAGTACAGGACATGTAGTATCACACTGTACTGTAGAGGAGATACTAGACACACACAGCAGTACAGGACATGTAGTATCACACTGTACTGTAGAGGAGATACTAGACACACACAGCAGTACAGGACATGTAGTATCACACATTACTGTAGAGAGGAGATACTAGACACACAGCAATACAGGACATGTAGTATCACACTATACTGTTTAGAGCAGATACTAGACACACACAGCAGTACAGGACATGTAGTATCACACTATACTGTAGAGAGGAGATAGTAGACACACAGCAGTACAGGACATGTAGTATCACACTGTACTGTAGAGAAGAGATACTAGACACACAGCAGTACAGGACATGTAGTATCACACTGTATTGTAGAGAGGAGATACTAGACACAGCAGTACAGGACATGTAGTATTACACTGTATTGTAGAGAGGAGGTACTAGACACACAGCAGTACAGGACATGTAGTATCACACTATACTGTAGAGAGGAGATACTAGACACACAGCAGCACAGGACATGTAGTATCACACTGTACCGTATAGAGGAGATACTAGACACACACAGCAGTGCAGGGCATGTAGTATTACACTATACTGTAGAGAGAAGATACTAGGCAGCTAATCAGTGCATACACTACAGTAATACTGGGGTTTTACCAGTAAAATGGCCACTTTTATTGATCAGTCATCTACTTATTTACATGTCCTGCAGATCCTGAATATCTGTAGCACTGTATGTTGTGTCTGGTCTCAAGATACGATGGTCCAAAAAGGAACATTATATATTGAAAATATTGTATCCTGAGGCCATTGTAAGCTACCTCCCCTTTGTGGTCTTTCCTGTCCTCCTCCAGTTTTGTTATGATCTTTAACTTTGGAACTGTTCAATACATTTTCATATATGGTTAACTCACTCATGTATTTTTATAATGTTTATGGTTTTAACGATCTTGTTTAGGCCCATGGGCCATTGTAACGGAAATGTGTTTTCTTAGACTCTATCTGCACAGGCCTCTCTATATACTCCCTGTGCTACACTCCTCTGGCTGGCTGCCTGTCAATCCGGAACCTCAACGGCCCTTCTCATTCTTTTTTCTCTCTTCTGTTGTAACATTATCTAATGGTAAATTCACATACTCATATGCCTGTAAGTTGTTTTTGTAAATCACCCCTTAAACCCAAGGCACTTGTTTCCTATGTTTATACCTTAGGCGTGTTTGCCTTGGCTACCAGTTATGTATTTTCCTTCTTGAGAAATTAATAAAAATATAATTATTTAAAAACAAACATACAGTTACTGTACATACATTGTAGCTATATGTTCAACGCATAAAACTGGTAATTTTCCTGGCTTCTAGCTGAATGTTAACAATAAATGAGGTGTGAACCAAGCTTAGATGGTATTGTACTGTATTTAATTAAAGACTTACACCTTCTGAAACCTAGTCTTCTGAGATCTGAAGAATCTCCACTGTACCATGTCCAGGGATTAGTAAAAAATAAAAGAGCATTCCTTTTTTACAGCTCCACTGGGAATATGGTTTGCGGCATCTGTTGTGGTTGTGACAATTAGTGAAGGCAAACTGCCGCTCACTTACGGCTATATACAATGAACTGTATGGAGAAATGATCAATACTAATATGATCAACCAAAACAAGTAAGATGACGCGTGACTCCAGTCACGATAAATGTAACCATGGTTATAATAATGGATATTAATGTCCCACAATCTTTTTCACTGTTATCATCACGTGCCTGTCATTCTGCCTTGACGCCTGCTGAACAATGAAGAAGTCAGCGGTTGTTTGTATAGAACACGTGAACACATCCTACCTGCTGCATTTTAATAGAGATCATGCGAGAAAGTGCTCAGCTTGATGAAACACAGAGCACAGGGAAGGCTCTGTGGGCTCTCATCTACAGCGTCGCTAAGCAACTTTCTGCAATCTGACGCACTACATAATGGACTGATATTTTTATCGTTTTCTTATAATGCATGTACACTCACACCAGCCCTTGTAAACAGCCTCACTTTCTTTGGTTTTACTGAAAAAAAATGGAAAAATTTTTCTATTATGTTGTGCCTACTGAAACACCATAATACAATTATGTGCAATATTAAAACTAGTTGTGTATAGTACTTCCATAGTAAATAATCATTTCCCTGTTAGTAACATGTTAAGCTACTGATATCATCCAGATATCATGTACATCTGGTGGAAATTTCCCATGTGCATCCTAATTATCCTAATATACTATACAGGAAAATTAAATTTTTTAAATTTGTTTAAAGGTTTTGCTTATTTTTTATGGATTTATTTAATTTATTCATACATACAGCACTAACATATTCTACTGCGCGGTTCAGAGGTTGGTATCACGCACACCAGTCCTGGTCCCCCCAGTGACTCACAATTGTAGTTACAAATTAAACTTTCAGTGAATTTTTGGGTGTTGGAGGAAACTAAAGTAACGGGAAAAAAACAATGCAAACATGGGGAGACCACAGAAAATTCTTGCAGATGTTGCCACCAGTTGGAATCAAACCCACAATCCCAGTGCTGCAAAGTACCAGTGATAACATTAAGCCACCACCATGCTTCCCAATAAGGCATAAATAGCAACTTTTTAAAATATCTTAAAGGGGTATTATGCTCAAAAATAACTTTTCATATGTTGCTATAACTATGCTCCTCTGAAGCTCTCACACGTCATCTTCAGGTCCTCGACTGAGCGATTCTGCCTCCACTTCTAAGACGGACTCATCTGGGGGTGACAGCTAATCGCTGGCTGCTGCGCTGTCCCCTCTCACCCAATGATTGGCTGAGCTGGCTGTCTCTGCTGAGACAAGTTGGTTTCAGAAGTTGAAATGGTATCATTCGTCAAGGGACCCAAAGATGACATTAGAGGACAGTGGGGGAGCGCAGAAAGATAAGAATACGCCATTTGTTATGTTATCCCCATGGACAGCAACATATTAAAAGTCATTTTACGGTGTATAAATACAGTCTTATTGTATTCACTTATTATAACAGCTGGTGTGTTTTGATGGACTCTAAGGAAATCTAAATTCTTTGCTGCTGTTCCACAAAACCTGTTAGCAGAACTAAGGCTTGTTGCTAGTGGACTGCAGTTGGATGTCTTACACCTGCCTACATCTGTTGACTGCAGGGAAAACATAAAAATCATAAAACTCCCTGTATAATAGTATTGTTCATCTTCCAACAGGTGGAATGTTAGAATGAAGTGTAAAAATGACAAAAAATTCTGTTGTTCCCCCCACAATTTTCGGCATAAAACCTGGGATCACATGATTTGTACTGGAAAAAAAAAAAAGAATGCAAGGATAAAACATCAGGAAAAAGCCTATAGTAACATAGAATATAGTACTCTAAAATGAGAGAAAACACACACACACAGGAATCACAAGTTCACTTTATAATGATTTAACCTAGTTTACAAATATTGAGCATGGAAAAGCTTTTGTGTCCTTATAATATTTGCCTGCTTCACATAACACCTCTTCAGAATTTCTAGAACAAGTAGCTTTCTAGAACAGGGGTGTCAAACTCAAATACACAGTGGGCCATAATTAAAAAATTGGACAAAGTCGTGGGCCAACCTTGATAATTATTGAAAAGCACATGAGGGGGTTCTTGCACTGTCACTGTCAGTCAGTGGTGTGTGTCTCCCAGTGCTGTGCACTATGATAAATGACATAAATTACTATGACATGCTTAAACACCAACCCATGTAATATCCAACCCCCCCAATATTGCCCCATGTAGTAGCCAACCCAACCAAAATTGTCCCACATATTAGCTAGCCCTCCCAATAGTGCCCAAATAGTAGCCAGCCCCCCTTAATAGTCTCATATAGTAACCAGCCCTCCTCAAAAGTCTCATATAGTAACCAGCCCTCCTCAAAAGTCTCATATAGTAACCAGCCCTCCTTAAAAGTCTCATATAGTAACCAGCCCTCCTCAAAAGTCTCATATAGTAACCAGCCCTCCTCAATAGTTTCATATAGTAGCCAGCCCTCCTCAATAGTTTCATATAGTAGCCAGCCAGCCATAGTCTCTTATTTAGCAGCTACGTGTGCGATGACATCATTGCGCTGCCGGCGTCAGGACACCGCTCACATACTCCTAGGCCACAGGCTAAAAAATGCCTATGGCCTACAAGATTATAATATGGGCAGTCTGAGCAGCTGTCCAGACCACCCATATTATAATCTAAGGTGATGTTGGCAGGTCAGATGCAATTCAATCTGTGAATCGCCTGGCGGGCCAAAAGTAATGGCACCCACGGGTCAGAGTTTGACATGACTGTTCTAGAACAAGTAGTTTAGCAGACAGTAAAAAAATAAATAAATCATAATACAGCTGTAATTTTGAGTGCAATTAAAACAATTCGTAAACAGGTGGGGGAAAAAGCCCTTATTCTGGTTGTAAACAATGAGCAAGTTCATTATTAGTACAGTCATATTCAATTACGGCCGTTATTCAATATGGTGTGTGGCACTACTGGACAATTTCCCATTGACTTTAGTGGAGCGCATTATACCATTGAAAATTGCGGCCATATTTTTATTTTATTTTACGGTTTATCAACACAGCCTAAGGCTGGCCCTGTTTTTTGGTCGGATGTAATTTTGAGGTAAAAACGCAGCCATAAATATCAAAATACCCCTGTGTTTTTGCCTTAAAATGACATCCATGCAAAAAATACGCTCGTAAACAAACGCTGTGTGAACACAAAATGTCCCTAGGTATTAAGAATGCAGGCAAAAAGGTAAATATCAGATGAACAGTACATGTGCAAACAGATTTTATTTTTATATCTAACACAACAACATCTAGCAATCACAAAGACAATGGTGTGTGCATTTTTTAAAACCCAGTTCATGCAAAGTGTCAACGACATCAATACTATGTGGGAGTGCGATTAGAACACTCACAATGTTAAAAACATAAATATTATACATGAAAAGGCATACAATTTGAAAGGCAATATAAAACGATATATGACATCATAACAATGCACATTACATTTTTATAACTAGATGCTGACTCTAAAGCACGCTGGCAAGGTTATAGGCTGATATGGCTGCCAACGTCCCCTTAGAATAACAGCTAAGAGAGGCTGCACAGAAGTGTTCAGTTGGGATAACCACTGAAGATCAACATAAAATAAACACATTACACAATATAATATTACCAAACGCTATAAAGCTCTAAGCTCAAAGTCTTTTTGACAATGAAGTAACAGCTTTAGCCTTTTTGGTGCCCTACACCAACATGTAGGAGGCTACACTATACACTGGTTTATGTTTTTGTACATCTAATAAGCGAACACAAAGCAAACATTTAGTTACACTTTAGAGATTTAGGGACATTTTCACAAAGTTCTATTTAATGAGATTGGGTCGTATTAGATGGTACGATGGCACCTGATAGATGGCACTCACTTACCAAGCCTATTTCACGGTTCGATAATCGTTTAGCAAAGGCTGCAAGGACATTGTTAGCCCTTGTCCTAAAACTGTATACATTACCTGACCACGGTCTCACTGTTCCTCTGCCTCTGCTTGCCTCCCGGAGCCTCCGCTGTAGCTTCAGCGCGGGTCTCTGTACTTACAGGTCGCTCTCGACCAATTACTGGCCAGGACTGCTGTGGCCAGTGATTGGCTGTGTGGCCTGTCAGTTTAGACACCTGCTCTGAAGCTACAGTGGTGGCTGCAGGAAGAACACCAGGATCGCCGAGAGGTAATGTATACAGTTTTTTTTCTTTTTTACACAATCGTCATTACACGTAGCAATGCACGGTCGGCAGCCAATGTTTTCGGACAATTATCGAATCATATAATAGGTTCCTTACACCCTTGCTAGTTTTACATTTATTATATTCAGTCTCTCAGCCACACAGAAAGCATCGGGTTCAGTATCATTCTGAAATGATTCATGCATATGCCATGGTCAGCATTGATAGAAGTAGCAGAATGGCTTCCTGTACAGCCTGTCCCTATAATCTGCATTCTATTGACAAGATACAGAAATGGCAGGTTGTAGTCTGCTGATGTGCCAGGAAAGCTGAACTGATTTGCAAGTGCCCAACCGCTCCGCATGTGAGTGCAGAATGATCTAAAATGACATGGAGAAATGGCACTAATCCAATCTATAAAGTAACTTCATAGTGGAGCATTACTTTACGACCAAACAGATAAATGACATCATTGATGGCTACAGTTTTGTTAGTATGGTGCTTGTTTATTTCAGACTTTCCCTCGTTGGTGCATTACTATGTAAAACCACAGGTAAAGCTGCTGTTTACTTGCACAATCATGCAGCTCTTAATAAGCAGTTTAAGGCTATGTTCACACTATGTAAAAGCAATGGCCATATTTCATACCAACAGCCGTTGTTTTGCAAACAACGCCCATTATTTTTAAAATAAGGGCTGTTGTTATGAAATATGGCGGTTGTTTTTGCATAGTGTGTACATAGGCAGCCTGAGGTTCACTGTGTTCATAGAATGTACTCACACCATGTTTTAGCCACCTGAGACATGGGCACATTGGCATTCTGTTCAAACAGCTGCCAACATATCTGTGCTCAGAAAGGCATGGGCCCTATTCATTTCAGTGACCCAAATGTACCAAAGTAGCAACTACCGTATTTCTCTGAAAACAAGCTGTACCCTGAAAATAAGACCTAGCTTCATTTTGCAGGCATTTTGGAGTAGGCTTGAAATATAAGCCCTACTCAAAAAATAAGCCCTAGTTAAAGTCAGCTGACCAGATTCCTTACACTGACTGGCTGAGCATCAGCCAATCAGTGGCAGAATTTATATGGTCCGCCCCACTTGCTCCACTTAAGCTGCAGGGGAGGCAAGAGTGGTAAGAAGATGTACAGTAAGGTACATTGAATATAGGGGGAAGGAGGGTACATGGGCCAACTACAGGGGGGAGTGGGTGTACAAAGTATAGGCAGCCTTACTGCAGAGCAGGGATGTATACAGTATGGAGGAAAACTGCAGAGGAGGGAGGGAGGAATACAGTATAGGTGGCCTTACTGCAGAGGGGGGATATATACAGTATGGGGGAACAACAACAGAGTGGGAAGGGAGGTAAACAGTATGGGGGGCCTTACTGCAGAGGGAGATGTATACAGTAAAGGGAAACAACTACAGTGGAAGCAGGGAGGTAAACAGTATGGGGGGTTACTGCAGAGAGGAATGTATACAGTGTGGGTGAACAACTACAGAAGGGGGAGGGAGGTACACATTATAAGGGGCCTTTCTGTATGGGGGTGTATATAGTATAGGGGAACATTAACAGAGGGGGGAGAGAGGGATGTATATAGTATGGGGGACAAACTACAGAGAAGGGAGGGAGGTATATAATATGGGGGGGGCCTTACTGCAGAGGGGGGTTGTATACAGTATGGGGGACAAACTACAGAGGGGGGAGGGAGGTATACAGTATGGAGGCCTAACTACAGGGCAACTGACAGTATAGGAGCCTAACCACAGTGGGACATACAATACGACAGCTAACTAGCCTATAGAGTGGGGCTACAGTGTAGGGGCATACTGTGTTTCCCCAAAAAGAAGTCCTAGCCCTTTTATTGGAGAGAAAAAAAATATGACTTTGTCTTATTTTTGAAAAATACTATGGGGGAGATTTATCAAACATGGTGTAAAGTGAAACTGGCTCAGTTGCCCCTAGCAACCAATCAGATTCTACTTTTTATTCCTCACGGACTCTTTGGAAAATGAAAGGTGGAATCTGATTGGTTGCTAGGGGCAACTGAGCCAGCTTCACTTTACACCATGTTTGATAAATCTTCCCCTATATGTTTGAATTAATTTTCAAGCATATATGAGTTTTGGCTTAGACTCAAAAGCGTGTTTTGCTAGGTAGCTTGCTCTGTTTGGGTCACTGAAATTAATGTGGCCCATGTCTGTGAGGGCACAGATATGTCCTTAAAACCTTAAGGGTACAAACACACACACTGTATACGCAGCTTATTTACTGCTGCGATACGCAGCAAATACGCAACAAATACGCAGCAGATTAGATCTAAATAACTGAACACAGCATCAAATCTGCGCCACCAAATCTGCTGCAGATCTGCTGCGCATCTGCTGCGTATTTGCTGCGTATACGGTGTGTGGGTTTCTACCCTAAAGGTACAAACCCACACACCGTATACGCAGCAGATACGCAACAAATACACAGCAGATTTGATGGTGCAGATTTGATGCTGTGTTCAGTTATTTACATCTAATCTGCTGCGTATTTGCTGCGTATTTGCTGCGTATCGCAGCAGTGAATACGCTGTGTATACGGTGTGTGGGTTTATACCCTAAAGGGAATTATTTGTGTGAACAAATATGTCTTCTTTCTTATGCAACACTTGTTGAAAGGGCATGAGTGTCATTGTAGTTTAACCTAATCCACTTCAAAGACACTGAGCTGCAATATCAGTCACCACCCATGGACAGGCATTGTGCTGTTTCTGGAACCCATGTTTTACTAACACTCCCTTTAAGAAAACATGAAGCATGTATCATTTCTGAATTAGTAGATTGGGCTACATTCACACATTCCTATAGGCTGTCTGTAGTCACACACCCATAGCTACGGACAGCTCACAGAAATGTATCCATAGGTTGTCCCCAATGCACTGAAATATTCAATAGAGAATAGTGATCTGTGCCGCTATTGCGTGCAGGGATCACAGCCCTGTAACACATGTGAATGCATGAAAGGGGCCATTTAAATGAATGGGTCTGTAGTGCTGTCTGCAATAACGGACAGTCTATGGAAATTGTGAATGAAGCCTTGCATGATTTGAGAGTTTTCAACTTTATTGCATTTTTATGCAAATAAAAATACATATTGGCTCACATTTACTATACCTGCGCTGTGCCAAAAGAAACAGGAACATGAACCTTGTCTGGCAAGGTGTTGTGGCCTACCGGGAAACAGGTGCAGCTTAAATTCCATGCAACAATATTTTAACACATTAATTTATCTTTGCCAGGTAAAGCTAATGGATTTTTTGTAGTTTCAAAATTAGGATAGACAGGTAAGTAAGGCTATATGCTTCTGCAGAAGTTTCTTTTTTTTAACCTCTACCTGGAGTTCTCCTTTAAACTAGACAAACTACAGATTTACCAATCAGCCTGGGCCACTGTGATGAATCTTGTTCAGTTCAGGTCTGTCTGTCTAAGGCTATGTTCACACTATGTATCTGTGCGGCTGCATTGCGGGCTGTAAATCATCGGCTGCACAGTGCACACTATGTATGAGCCTGCGGCCCGATCGTAAACGTACGCGTAAAAAATGAACAAGACCATTGTTTGCGGCTGGAACTGTGCAAATTCACGGCCATGGAATGACAGGCCGTACAGAGTACTGAGCGCACATATAATTAGCGGGTCCACAGCACAGTGACTTCATTGTGCTGCGGACCAGCGAAGAGGATACATCGGGGTGAGTATAAAGCTCTCCCCACCCCCTCCCCAGCACTGCACCCATCCCAGTAAGGAAGGGGGGTCACTTAACCCCTTCCTTGCTGGGATGGGTGCAGTCTGACATCAGTCTGGCCCCCAAGGGGTTAAGGGGGATGCAATACATCCTCCCTTAACCCCTTGGGGCCAGACTGTAAGCAGCGATCTGTAAAGATGCTGCATACTGTACGGTGCACAACACCGCTCACAATGATGGGTGTTGTGCTCCTGTTTGTGTGTTTTTTGTGTGTTTCTCCCTTTTTGTTTTTCAGATATCGGTATCCTGTGGATTACGTCGGATTCCATGGACTACGTCGATGACCAGCGTTTTTTTTTTATAAAATGGTCAATGAGGGGTGTGGGGGTGTTTTTATTTGAATGAAAAAAAAATTTTCACTTGTGTCTTGTCTTTATTTCTTTACTTTATAGACTTAGTAGTGGAAGCCGTCTAATAGACGGAATCCATTACTAAGTTGGGGCCTAGTGTTAGCCGGTATAAAATGGCTAACACTAACCCCCTATTATTACCCCAGTACCCAATGCCACCAGGGGTACTGGGAAGAGCCGGGTGCCAGTGGTCCCGGAGCGTCAAAATTGGCGCTCCTTGACTGGGGCGGCAGCAGGCTGGTAAGATTTAGGCCGGGGAGGGCCTAAACCAATGGCTCTTCTCACCCTGGTGTTACCAGGCTGCTGTCGCTTGGTTTTTAACCCGGCTGGTTATAAAATTAGGGGGGGGCCCTATGCGTTTTTTTTAAATTATTTATTTATTAAAAAAAAAAAAACGTAGTCCATGGAATCCGACGTAACCCACAGGATACCGATATCTGAAAAACAAAAAGGGAGAAACACACAAAAAACACACAAACAGGAGCACAACACCCATCATTGTGAGCGGTGTTGTGCACCTTACAGTATGCAGCATCTTTACAGATCGCTGCTTACAGTCTGGCCCTCAAGGGGTTAAGATAGGATGCATTGCAACCCCCTTAACCCCTTGGGGGCCAGACTGTTAAGTGACCCCCCTTCCTTGCTGGGATAGGTGCAGTGCTGGGGAGGGGGTGGGGAGATCTGTATACTCACCCCGATGTTTCCTCTTCGCTGGTCCGCAGCACAATGAAGTCACTGTGCTGCGGACCGGCTCTTTATATGTGCGCTCAGCCGATCAGCCAATCAGCTGAGCGCACATATAATTCAAAATGTTTCTTCTAATAATGCTATTGTGATAACATAAGTAGAAGAAACATTTGATGTTTTAATTAAAGTAAAGTGTTGATTAGTACAGAATGCTCTATTTACCGGGAATATGAATTAACGGCTTAATGGAGCTTCCTGTACTAATTAATATTTAATTAATAAAACACATTTTTGCGGTAATAAAATCAGTTTCGTTGTTCAATAATTTAATTTAAAGGAATCCATCATTGTGCAATTAAATATACTGTCAAAAAGTAAATATATGTATATAAATATACATTTATTTATATATATATATATATATATTTATTTTAACAGTATATTTAATTGCAAAATGATGGATTTGTTTAAATTTAATTATTAAACAACGAAAGGGACTTTATTACAACGAAAATGTGTTTTATTAATTAAATATATTAACCATGAGAGGCATCGGCATTACTGCAGAGGATCGCAAACCCCGGTAATAGCGATTCCTGTAAACTGTGTTCCCTGCTTTCCCAGATGCATCCAGAGGTGTTTGCATCACTTTCTAAAAATTTTATTTGTTATTTTTAGTTGAACCAGATTTCCAAGTAAATGACCGTATGTTTTCAGCCGCATGTCTATTTTTTCCAACGGCCGGAGTTTCAGCCGCACATTTCCAGCCGCGTAAAAAATACAGCCGCACAGATACATAGTGTGAACATAGCCTTAGGCTGTATTCACACACAGTAAAATAGGAGCACAATATGGCCGCACTTTTGAATGAGAAAAATCGAGCTGTATTTTCAATGTAAGTCTATGGGGAACTGACCTTGATCAATGCACACTCAGTAGAGAACAACAGCTATAGCTGAGTATGGGTGTAAAAGAAAATAATGAACTTGCTCATTTTTACAACCTGTTTTTCCTTCCCTGTTCACACAATATTTTATTTTTACTCGAAATTACAGCCGTATTCTGATATTATTATTTGTAAACTGTATCTCAAAATCAGACCATCTAAGAATTAGACAGTATTAGTAAATTTTCCCCATTGAGTGTCATTGTAAAGGCATTAACCCTTCCAATACACAAGACACACAGACACAGGTTTAGATGCTTCAGTGGTACTTCCTTCATATTTCTATTCTCAAAATTTTACCATCAGTCATAGACCTATCAATGACGCCATCTTCCTGCCCTGACCCCACACTGAATGAATTCATTTGCAGCAGTTGTTGCCTTGGAGACAGAAAGAACACAAAGTAGAGCTGGAATAAGTACTATGAACTGTCTGTCATTCAGGTGGGGGTAGCTCCTGTTTTCTTTATATGTGAAAACACAAGCCAAGCCATCTTCAGCATCATCCATGCATTTTTATTTGTATAAGGTATATGGGTACAGCCAGTCTGTAATGCGCCATAATAAACTATACTATGATATTTAATATAGTATAGAGTATGGCATTTAATATAGCACATATACATCATATTTTCAATATCTGAGATTTGTTCTTTACAATGTCCCTCTTCTCTTCCGATGGACCAGAAACATTAAATATTCATATTTTCTGCAAGTTAATGAGCAAAATGAGTAAAATATATTTATATAGGCATGGATAGGAATATATATTATATGGGGGTGAAAAGGAACACGTTAAAGGACTAAATAAAGTTCAGGAGGGAAGTGTTTTTAATATTAGGGTATGTTCACATAGGGTACGTACAATGGCCGCTGTTTGGCACTCAGAAACAACAGCTGTTGTGGTCAAACAACGGCTGTTGTTGCATTAAAATGTCAATTATTTCCACGGCCATAGCAAAAACAGCCATTGTTCAATATAATGTGTGAACAAAGGCCGTTTATTGCATTGAGTTCAGTATAACATTTTTCTATGACATTTTTTTCAATTAAAACAGCGGCCGTTCTTGTCATAAAAAATAAGTTGTGTGAACATAGCCTAAAACTGAACACACAAACAAGGGGACACAATCTAAGGTAAGGATTCTATTAGAAAGCCTGATCATAAACTGTAAATGATTGCTGATCTGCTAGATCGGCGCTCATTTACTGAGCAATTAGACAGGTCATGGGGCAGCAAGGGCTGCATGGACATCCTTAGCCCTTGCCTTTAGCATAAAATAATAAAGTAATAACTCACCTTACCACGTTCCAAGGTGTCCTTGGAGGCCTTCCCTGGTGTCTGAAGCTCTGCCTTTTCTGCTCTGACTGGCCGTCAGACGCTCAGCTAATCTCAGGCCGCAGTCTGTCTTGGCCAGTGATTGGCTGAGCAGCCGGCGGCCTGTCAGCGCAGGGAAGGCTGAGTGGCAGACACCAGGGTAGGCCTCCGAGAACACCGTGGAAGGCCCAAGGAAACCAGAGAACGTAGTAAGGTAAGTTATTACTCTATTTGTTTACTACTACAGTCACCAGCCGTCAGGCACACATCGCTATTGCACGTAGCAATGCACACCTGAAGCCCGAGGATTATTTTTAGGTCCTGATTCGGCCGATTAGCAGTCCGTATAAAAGGGCCAGAAACAAAACAACACAAAAACAACACAAAAAAATATTACTTTACTGAAAGAGTAGTAGATGCTTGGAAAAAACTTCCAGCAGATGTGGTAGGTAAATCTACAATAATTGAATGTAAACATGCCTGGGATAAACATATATCTAACCTAAGATAATAAGAAAGGAAGCACTAAAAGGGCAGACTAAATGGACCCAGTGGTTTTTTTCTGCTGAAATTAAATAAGCAAGACACCCCTGAATGCAAGAAGCTATCAGACTGCCAGGATCTGTGCCATAGATACAAGGCTCAATCCAACAACACTGACACCAACACACAGTGCACGAGCATTGGCCCTATGGCCTGATGATCTATCATCTGTGCCCCTGGCGTACGCCACAGAAAAGGCACAGAAGTTGGTGCAAACCACTCATCTCATGTGTACATTTCTGTGCCTGCTGTGTGGTAGGCGCAGGTCCTACCAAATTTACTATGAGGCCTCTACCTCTTAGCAAATCTGCTGGACTGTATGAGGCTGGGACTTTATTTAAAGACTTGCATGCGAGTATTCTGGTCTTGATAAATCTCCCCTGATATGTTGCCTGAACTACACTACTATAAATGTAAATAGCATCCAAAACAGTACCAATGTGACAATGCTAAAATAAAAAGGCAACCAAATGCATACTGGTTAAATGTTATTAAACTAAAAAGTCCCTTCTAGGGCATCTTAGAGGTTAATATCCCTGGTCCTCCAGGTTGTTTTATATTTCTGGTGGTCAATGGCGTTTCAGTGCTTAACGCTGGTGGCACACATGGCATTTTACCAGAAAAACCCTATTGCACTTTTGCTTTATTTATTTTTGCATGTGAAAAAAAACACTGCAGCCATATGTTAGCTGGAAGTCAATAGGGAAATATAAATTTGTGGTGTTTTTTTTCCCCCCCACAGACCTCCAAAAGTTCTTTGCTTGCTTAAAACGTGCATATGGTGGTTCTTTAACTTTGAATCACATGCTTAAAAAAATCACACAACTTATAACAGGAAAAACATAACAGAAAACCTGCAACCAACCAAACACACACACTAAATAACACAAATCAGCATTGCTTCCGGAGTTAAAATTCTTCATGTGTATGATAGTGTTAGAGTGAATGTTCCTGCTGTATATTTATTGCTGTGTGTGTGTGGGGGGGGGGGGGGGGGGGGGGAGGTCTGATTCTGAATCATATTTTGCGATGCTATATAATCCTTATGGGGCTCAAAGTTCATCTCGGGGATAATACCCCTGGTGGTCCAGGAAGATGAAGGGGGTAATATATGTCCATGTTTCCAACCTTTTGTCCCTTGTGAGTCAACTTAGAGAGATGGTCAGTTGCCACATGATCTCAAAAAATGGAGGCGATATATGTTAAATGTGGAGAGACAAGAAATCAATTATTTCTAAACACTGTTGATAAATTTTTCCACATTAAATTTATCCATAACTCAGGACTGCTATGGTACATATAGCTCCCGAGCCACTAGTTGGGGACCACCAGTCTAGGCAGTCCAGGTTGTCTATGGTGTCCATTATCTACTGGTTTACCCACCTCCACCGGCTGTATCAATATATAGCTTACTAGCTTTAAAATCTTGTGCTGTTTTCACACTTTTTAACTTCATTACAGTACTTATGTTATGTTAAGTATGTTTTTTTTATAACGATCAGCATTTAGATGGAACGATACATCGTACGGAAAAATCGTTATGCGATCGTTTTGCGATCGCTTAAGCCTATCTCACACATAGGTGAAATCGTAGAAAGACTGTTTACACGGAACGATCTGCGAATTTTTTGCGAACGACCAATGATAATTTGAGAACATGTTGAAAGATCAAAATGAACGATTTCTCGCTCGTCGTTTGATCGTTCGCTGCGTTTACTAGTACGAGACTCGTTCGAATTTGATCGTTATCGTGCAAAAACGAACGATCAATCGTTCTGTGTAAAAGGACCATAACAGGTGTTACTATTGAACCAAGTTCTTTACAGCTGTGTGCCCACTGCTAAAGTGGAGGTGTCATTTAGGTCCAGCTTATAGAAAAGGCAGAGGAACAGTGACTTATTGTCCAATGAGAGATTCCCCAAGAAATATATATATATATGAATAATTGTCTATTTATCTATCAATAATAATAATAATAATAATAATAATAACAACAACAACAATACTACATGTTACATTTGTATATAAACAGACAGAACAGACAGTTAGGGCTAACAAATAATAAGGGCCTCAATGGTTCTATAAGCTGATCTGAAGTGAAATGTGCATTTGATGAGTTCCAGAAAAGTAGACAATCTCTAGGAGGGCCTGGTCAATAAGCGTTGGGTTTTAGGACAATTCCAGTGAAACAGTGAATCTGCTTTCAATGTCGGCCTTATCTGATTAAGCAATGAAATGTATTTACCATTTAGGTCTGTATTATCAATGTGTAGTGCAGGAACTGCCTGCTTGTCTGTGAAGCTTTCATAAATGATACATCTCAATCTAACATGCAGAAATAAGTATTTTATGGTTGTACAATTCCAAATTTAAGTAATTTCATTTGATGTCAATTTAACTAAAAATTCCAAGAAATAAAGGATGGCTTTAAATTATAGCCTGTCGTCGGAGATAGAGACACACAATCAATCTCCTGGGATAGCAGGGAAGAAGTAACATATCCGTGGTGTATTAAGCATCCTATTTACACATAATGTCAGCGCAGTTCACAACATCTGCATGCGGCCTTAAGAAATTAGCTTGTATGATGTGTGTTAATATGTTAATGCAATTACCCTTTGTTAAGCCCATTCCCTGTTACACAGAGCAGCATTAGGTCCTTTAGATAAACTCTTTTAGGGATCACATGGCCAAGCAGTATTCCCATTTTCCTATTGGTACAGAACACTTTTATATACAGTGAAGCATTCATAATGAGGTGTTTTGTAGAATGCAGTTGAATACACTACTGCACTATAGAATACAATCTATTTCTATAGATCTCTATAGAATGTCCAATTATTACTCACTTTCATATAACAATAATATTAGCAAGATCGGTTCATGCATCAGGTTATGAATTTATTTTAAAAATTACAAAATTGTGAGAGGAGATGAATGGGAAAAGAGACGCCGTAGCATAGATGAAGCAAGAGGCAGACAGGGGGAGGAACACACAAGAGAGACTATTTCTGGCAGGTGCTCAATAAGGAGAATAAATAATAAACCTCGTTGTAATCTCATTGAGATGTGTTCTATCATTTGTAAGAAATTATTCAGCCCTGAATTCTTTAAAGCCATAACACATCACCCAATCCACCCGAACCCCTGTCTATTACCGTTTTCTTTTTCCTCCGGTTTTGCAGTCGGCTCACCACCAGATCAGTGTATAGCACAGGTTTAAGGGTCCTGGATCTTTGAGGCCAGCCATAGCACAAGGTTTCCATTCCCCTGTAATTACGGCCATAGCGTACCGAGCACATGGACCGGGAACGCAGACGCCCAGCGCTGCTGTTGATACTGTTCACCCCGATCATCTTTACGATGGTGACTGCAATCCGTGTCTATGTCCCTTAGCCAGGGAAAATTGGAATATAAATAAGAGGAGGAGAAAAGCAAGAGAATCTGTTTCTGACGAGATTCCGTTGATCTAGAAACGAGGAATTACTGGAGAATCCGTGCAGTTGACGATAGACCTGGATATTGTGCAGATTTCCACCATTAGAAGGCAAAGGACCAGGATGCTGCCTGTTGAAAATCTTCCTTCCTCATTGCTACTACACAGCTCGCAAGTCATTTGCTTTCCTATAGATGATATTTTTTATCCCCCTGTGCTTCACTTCCACAGCCAGTCACCAATGACAACAGGAACAAGCTCTTGTGTGGATAGAAACTATTTCTCCTCCCCCTCTATCCTACGCTGCTTTCTGCTGCAGATGAAGGCCAGCTGTGATCTCTATAAGGAGTGAGTCAATCTCATAGAGCAGGGCAGACAGGAGGAACAGAATTACACTTACTGCGCTGAGCCAATCGCAAGCCTGGGCTAGCATCTCCACAGTAAAGGCAATTAGTATTCACAGCAGCAGAAGCTTTGTGGGAAAGAATAGGATAAGTAACTCGGTAATGCAGCAAGGCTAGCAAGAGAAGTAAATGGGACATAACTGGGGGGAAAAATAGTTAAAACGTGAAAATCTGGGCGGCTTACTAGCTTCTGGGTCAGCATGGCAAACAGCACGCTTGTAGGTTATTAAAAGCCTGCCATCACTGCTACTAATGCATGGATGTCAGTTACAGAATAAGGGGGATTTGTAGGCTACTTAACAGAGGTAGAAGAGATGGATTTGTCATTTGCAATACTGCAGGTGAACCTACTGCATTATGGTACCATGGGGAGCCACTATATTACAGAAAGGATACGGCTCCAAAGAGTTAAGTGATAGATGTAGTTCTGCTACATCTGTTACTGTACACACGTGATGGTTTACAGAATACCTATATGATAGTACTATTACATCCCTGTGTGGAGTAATTGTGTAGGCTCAGCTGTTTGGACTCCATACCTTCAATTTCCTTATACAAAAATGCTACTTCCTGGCACTTACATTAAAGAAGTCATACTGTATTGGAGAAGCATTGGAGAAGCCACACCTGCCCATGGGTTATGTGTTGTATTGAGAGGGGCTGAGCTGTAATACCACACACCACCTGTATACAAGTGTGGTGCTGTTCTGGATGTAGACAGCCCCGTACTTATTGCTGTCATTTCTATATGCAGGAATCACCCATTTAGTAATGATTGGCTGAGCAGGTGGTTACAGGAAGCATTGCTGTTCCGGGACCTGGCACCATCGCCACAGATACGGAATAGGATCAAGGTAGATGATCCTAACTTTTTTTTTTATTATTATTTTAATGCCAGTCTAAGCCAGACAACCCCCTTTAAAGCATGTCTGCTGTAAAAAGAAGTCTATCCCTGCATATGGTGCTTTTGTGGAACATTCCCATGCAGAGCTCAGACATTCATGCTGCAGACATCTTTCTAATTTACCAACAAGTTGTTATCATTGTCTGCCATGTCATACTGATGTCGCCTTTGTTAACTTAAAATATTGTGAGATACATACTGAGTCAGATTAACAGTTTTCTTTTTTCCAACATAATCTGACATTTGTCACTATATAGTATACTATATTAGTGTAACTGTGTAATTCTTTGACAATGCATATTTAGACGGACAGGGGGAGATTTATCAAACATGGTGTAAAGTGAAACTGGCTCAGTTGTCCCTAGCAACCAATCAGATTCAAGGTGGAATCTGATTGGTTTCTGTTAAAAAGATTGATTAAAGCGATACTGTATCAACCAACCCATACCCATTTGTACTGTATATGTTAGACGAGAGTAAGTCCTTCCCTGTTGTGTCTTTTAAAATGTGCCTGGTGCCTTGGTTATTTTATAATCTCTAAGAGCCAATGAGTCAATGAGGTGTGGCCTAGAGCGTACACCTCTCTTTTCTTCCTCCCCGCCCCCTTGTCATTAGGAGAAAAGAGAGGTGTCGCAGGCCTAGGCCACAGACACTGTAGGCCACGTCTATTTCACTCGGCTGCTGCAGATTAAAAGATCATTCTTAAGCCTTACCAAGGCATTGGGTGCATTTTAAAAGAACTGGGAAGGACTTACTTACAAACGGACAGTACCATCAGTTTGGAGTCTGTAACAAAGGGCAAGAAGAATACAATGCCATCAATGATGGGGATTCTTTACAGAAAGAGCAGTAAGACTATGGAACGCTCTGTCACTTGATGCTGTGACTGTAGATTCATGTTCAAAGGGGGATGGATGTCTTTCTTCAAAAATATATTTTCGGGTGCCAGATTTCTTGAGAGGTTTCATTGATCCAGGGATTAAAGAGGTTATCCAGGATTAGAAAAACATGGCCACTTTTTTTTCCAGAAACATGACTCTTGTCTCCAGTTTGGGTATAGTTTTGCAGCTCTGTTTCATTGAAGTGAATGGAGCTTTGTTGTAAACCACACACAACCTGGAGACAAGAGTTGTACTATTTCTGGAAGAAAGTGGCCATGTTTTTCTAATCCTGGATAACACCTTTAACACAAGGTAACATAATTTTTTTACACTAACTGGGAAGGACTTACTTTAATCGAATAGATATTACCTGGGGTTTCCGGCGGTGGGGGGTTTGGTGGATACAATGTTGCTTTACATCTAGCACTTAACTACAGATGGTAACAGGGAAATGAGTAGTTTTGTGATTGTCAGTCACAGGCTAAAGGGGCACATATGAGTAGGGCAGGTGGTGTAGCAGAAGAGGAGCTGAGTTTGGATACATGGCCACTTATGGCGATCGCCCTGTGAGCACTTCAGTCTTGGGGATATTTTTCAGCACAGGAACAACCCATAAAAATATGACTCTCAGGCTAAGCCCTACAGTATATGGCCATGGGCTTAGTTTATCAACTTGATAGTTGTTGACAGGTATCTTTATTTGCAGTGTTTTAGTATGTGATTTTTCCTAGTTCAGGTTATAAACTAATATAACAGCATAATATGGCAACATTAATAGACTGTTGAGAGTATAAAATATTGCAAAAAGGGGTTCGCTTTACTTTTGCGCAAAAATGGTTTGTTTTCCACCTACCCACCACAAATTGGCAGCTAGCGGAAAATGGTGCGTAATCAAGTTCCATTATGTCCCAATTAAGATTTCCAAAGAAAATGAATCATCACATTTGTCTTACAATGTTTTATTAACTGCTAAGAGTCCACATAGGGCAGTTTTCAAACTTTGACTATAACTTGTAGGGTCCTCAGTAGAATAAATTATATGAATAGCATTTACAGTATTATTACTTAGCTCTTACAAAAAAAAAACACACACACACACAGAAAACTAAAATGTCAAGACATAAAGGCCAGGGCCATGTGGGTTGATCACTGGACTGACTAATTTGTGCTTTTCAACTCTCAGGCAAAAGTCCTATTTATAGTTTCTTGTCTAGAGCTCTACCATGAACCATCTTATCTCTATTCTTGAATATCTCTTTGAGGGGTGCCTCGGCTGTCCTGTGCTAAAACATGAATAAGACAATTACTAAATGGGGTATCCTACCTTTGTATTAAATATCTATCTTCTAGGGCTTGTCTGACACTCTAGGAGCTCAAAATATATTCTGAAAAGGGCTATTTCCTTTTACTTTGTCACGGCCGCAGCTTCTCCTGGTCCCAGTCACGTGCAGGGGTCGGGCACTGCTTTTTCTTCAGTCCCCGCAGGGCACCTCACATGTCCGCACTCCTGCTCCCCGTCTGTAGCGTCCTCACTGTCGGTGTGCGTGCCGCTTCTGAGATTTAAAGGGACAGTATGTCCCTGATTGGTAGTGTGCACCAAGCACCTAGCTATAAATTCCAGCCCTGCCCTGACCCTAGTGTTGGAGCCTCTGCATACTTCCTTAGCCTGTTGTCCCAGCTCTCCGTGGTTCCTGCCCGTGGTTCTTGCCATCTGCGGTTACTGCCGCTAACCCTGCTGTGTTCCTGCTGCCTGCAGTTCCAGCCATGAGTCTTATTGTGTTACTGCTTGCCATATGTCTCCAGCTACAGCTCGTCCGCATCTGTTAGCAAGCCTAGCCAGGGGTAGCGACCTGGGGATTGTCTGCCGCAGCAAGCCCATACCACCTTGTGGCAGGCACTGGTGAAGACCAATGGCCCCTTAGACTTCCCTCCCTGGTGCAGCTTACACCATCGCTCGCGGTGGTACAGTGGATCCACGACTCCAGGCTCCAGACATACTTCTAGATCCTACTTACAAATTCTTCAGCCTGACACATTTACTATTACTCACACCACACAAATTTCTATGATTTTTAGTTAAAATCTACTTCAGCTTTTAGATGGCATAGATTGTGGCACACAGATTTCTATTGTTCCTAGACAACATACAGGCAACATTTTGACCCTTACAATAGTTTTCTTTTATAAGCTGTAATTACCTGGAAAAAGATCCAGCTATTATAAGGTCGAAACGTTGCCTGTATGCTTGTCTGGGAACAATAAGATTCAGACTATAGAGGATGCTTTTTTCAGTTTTCAGATTCGTTTTCAGTATTCTTTTTGTTGCACTCGAGATGTTGCCTTTGAAATCTTCCTAGAGATGATGCTGTTGTTTTTGGCCCGCTTTGGAGGATTGCAGTGTTGGGGAGATTTGGAGACCATTATCCTGTTTGCGACTTTGCATCAACCATGTCTCCATTACCTGGTGCTATCCTACCTCTTGCATTTGTTACAGCAACAGAATAATGTAAAAACAAGATCAATACAATTTTAAGCAGAACAAGTATAAACACTGTATATGTGAACCACATAGTGGAGACCAATATGTCTGGAAATGGGGTCAGTGGATTAATGCAAACCAAGTATAGTATAGTACACCATTAGCGTTATTATGCATCTCCATGGCAATCTGTTAGTGTGCATCCATACTCCATCTAAGAACGTGATGCCGGTGTGAATCATCTCCTTCCTAAATACAGGAGTCACTATTTTCATTAAGGTTTCTATATACTCATATGTCAGCATGCACAATGGGGTGTTTCTACATACATCACTATGGCAACTCTCTATTGCGTGTGTGCACTAAGCATGTGAAGATGCAATGCCAATGTCATTTTGTCACTGATTGCTTTCTGAGCATGGAAAGGATGAAAGGGGCCATTCTAGGTGTTCAATAACTCACTGTCTGTCATTTATCTTAAAAACCTGCAAGGTGGGTGTCAGGGAGTCAAGAAACTTTGTAAAAACCCATATGGAACCGACTGGTGCACTGCTTACAAAGTTATGTCTGACATGATATTATGGATTGCAGGGTTTGGGATAACCATTTGTGCTTTTATTTGCAGAAAACAGCTGCATTTCTTGTGTTGTGCATTGTAATCTTCTTGCTGTGCATATGTCTTGTTGTTGCTACAGGTTCTGTGCAATTTGGTAACATGGCAGCAGGAAATTTGCTGTGGGACACCAAATGGCTAAAGGTAGTTGGTTTGCAGGGCTAGCATGGGGAGTCCGCTGAGTGAATACAATGTGGGACCATGTGGCTGTCCTATGAGCAGCAAGTCCTCATGTTCACCTAGCTGCAGGTGTATCTGGGCTGTTTTGGGGAGGCAGTAACTGAAGGGTTAATGATCCAGAACTAATTCCACTCCCCTCTTCCCAACTTGCCATGTGCCCTGCAGGAAGAGGGAATGCCACTGGCCAATTTGAGAGTTTATCACTCCCTATCCCTCCCTCTGCAAATTATATAAACCCCTTTTCTATGCCAGCTCCCACCTCTTATTATTGGTGCCAGTGAGAGCTTCCTGCCCTCCCACCCTTATTGCTGTTACTGATCTTGTACGTGTTCAGATAAATGTATATGCAATTTAATGGTATATAATGGTAACATAATATTTTAAAAAAGAGAGAGAGAATGTGCAGTGTTTTGAATGTTTAGCACTGTGTTCTTCTTTTGCAAAAGTTTTCTTTCTACATCCCCTGCTCGTTTGTAATGCTCGGTTTTGCACTGTTGACAGTGCTTCAAGTGACTTAATGAAAGCTGTGACTGACCTGTGTCCAACAAAAGTGTCTCTGATGGTCCTATTAGACAAAATGATTTTTAATGATTAATGATTGCAAACGAAAGATACCTGAAACCGTTCACCATACCACACACAACCATAGTTGTTATGGTGCGTTTACACGGAACGATTTTGAGCGAAAATTGGCTTGTGTAAACACGGCGAAAGATCAAGTGACAAGCAAGAAATCGTTCATCGTGACCTTTCAACATGTTCTCAAATCGTCGTTGGTCGTTCGCTAAAAATTCGCAGATTGCTTTGTGTAAACAGTCTTTCAAAGATTCACCCTATGTGTGAGATGGGCTTCAGCGATCTTAAAAATTATTTATTCGTCTAAACGTTGATCATTATAAAGACTAAATTGTTGCTTCAAAATCGTTAAACAATCGATTAGGCGAATTATCACTACGTGTAAACAGACCATGAGTTACGACCATTAATATGATTGTTTACTCCACCTGATCCCAGGAAATGAACGGCGAATGATTAGCGAATGATTAAGAAAGATTTTAGGTTCAGCTCAAAAGATGCCAATAAAGACGCGCAATCGATTATTCGATCATTTCCTGCATTAACACAAAACGATTATCATTTAGATTAGAACGATACAATGATTTTTGTGCACGATAATCATCCCGTGCAATAAGGCCCATAGTCTGTGTGTGTTTTATTTGGGGGTTCAATGAGTGGGTCTTTTAGATATAATTGAGGCGTGTTAGTCCCCAGAGAGTTGTACAGAGTGTAAACTGGCTGGGTAAAA